>NC_141876.1:187203636-187521818 GCF_056163025.1 Triticum urartu | reverse complement strand
GCCCGGGAGCCACCACAGCAGCCACGAGAGCGAGATGGGCCTGGCCATGCCCGGCGGTCGTCAGCCGACTTCGTGTTTCGCTGGTGATGATCCCTGACCACCTTCTGCCCGGGGTCGGCTACATGCTGTTATCTCAGTTTGCTTGGTAGTTTCATTCTTGCTTAAGATTAGACCTAGCCGTGTAGATGCAGATGGACATTGGAGGTACAGTGTTGGCACTAACGACTTGGATAAAAATATTTTTGTATGCACTCCGAGTGGGTCAGTCTATATACACTGAAATTTTCACATTCAGTTTCCTTCAGTTAGATGATAGCAAGGAGATAATGCACTCCTTTTTTCTGAAAAAATATCATAAGGGACATCTTTTGGAAGAATGACGAGCCATGTTGGCCGTAGTTGGAGTGAAATAATTACAACTTTTTTGTGCCAAATAATCAAATATAGCACTGGTTCAGAAAAAAAAACCGAAACCATGAGAAATGTTGTTGTTGGATGTCAGTGCGCATCATATATCCTCTTGGCCATGCCGGTCATAACAACAACAACTTTCTTCAGGCTGGTGATGCTCATATTGTCAATCATTCTCACTGTGGTGCCTAAGACAAAAACTCCTAAGGCAGTTTGGTAATTTATGATGTTATTACACTGGAGCACATGTAATGACAGACCCGGTAAAGAAGAATAGAACGTAAGTGTGTGCCATATTTTTTCCCCGTTGCAACGCACGGGCCCTTTTGCTAGTATATATAATGTGGTTAGAAGGGAAAACATAAATTGGACACAACATTACTTTTATAAGAGACCTGCGTTTTATACTCCACAGTAGGCATACTAACAAGTTCACACACAAATACAACAGAAAAGGTAAACATTCATATCAAACTCAGGTTCACAGGACACCACTACTAGGGAAAACCTTATACACAGAACTTTAGCAATAGCGCGGGTCAAAAAAGCACGCTGGTGCTAAGTAGCAGTAGCGCTCCTGTGCAAACTGCGCTGCAGATAAAGTTTTAGCAGTAGCGCGTCTTGTTCTAAACACATTACTACTAAAATTCCCACGGCTTAGCCATAGGCTACACATAGTAGTAGCGACCTATATCGAACCGTGCTACCGCTACTTTCTTTATACCAGCGCATTTTAATCTAAACTCGCTACTGCTAAAGGATATAAAATTAAATGGAAAGCAAATAGAAAGGTAATTGAAATTGAAAGAAATAGAATAAGGTGAAAGGAAAAAAATAAAATGTGAAGAAAACTAAATGAAAAAGGGGAAAAAGAGAAAGGAGTAGCAGTAGCGTGTATCCCAGAACGCGCTGTAGTTAACGTAGCAGTAGCGCGCTTTCTGAAACGCGCTACTCCTACTTCTGACTTAACCATGGGGTTCGTCCTTCCCCACGGCCACTTCCCCCAAATCCAGCTCTCCACTCTCGCCGCCGCTGTCGCCCGTCGGCCGCCGTGTGCTCTCCGCACACCCTCTACGCCGCCCCCGACCCCAGATTCAACGCCGTGCCCGCCCCCGACCCCAGATTCAACGCCACGCCCGCCCCCGACCTCAACGCCGCCCCGACGCCGCCCCCGACCCCGACCTCGACACCGCCATCCGCCGCGCGCCTGAGCCCCGACCCCGACCTCGACGCCGCCTGCCCCTCCCTCGTTGCAGTATAGTTCGCTACCATATAATTCCATGCCATATAGTTCGCTACCATATGTGCCGATAACCAAAAGGCACAAGTTGGGACCAAAGACTGGACTGCGTTTTTCTAGGCTATGCACCAAGCAATATTTTTGGCGTTCACTCTCCTAATACTTGGAGTTTGAAAATTGGTTGACACTGGTTGATACTCGAATGAATATAGGCACTTCTTGTCAACATCAATGCTTGTCTGAGTGAACTTTGGAGTACATAGCAGCAGCATAAGTACCTGTCCATCTGATCATTTTGTGCAATTCTACTGAAATCACCCGATGTAATGATTTGCATGCGAGTTCAGGCTCCAAATTACTCCTTTATGAAATCGGCAAATAGTATCACAATACTAAATTACCAATACATATGAGAGGCACAATAATCAAGACAAAGACCAGTACCAACCTGTGTGACGTAGCATATCAATTACTATTTCCTTTGACTGGAAGCCGAGATAAGCCAAGTGACTGATAGCAAAGGAAGAAAGCAAGTGGAGATTAGCGACTGACAGGAAAGGACGGAAGCTGTCGAGGCAATGGAGCACCCAAAGTTTTTGTGCAGTTCCACCAAAATCGAGCATCCCTGTTGGCACATATATTGAGAGAGTGAGATTACTGTAATAGTGGGACTAGTTGATGAAACATACACTAACAAATAGAAGCACCCTCATTATCTTAATGGGTAAAGTTAGCAACAAAGTAGTCTTGCTTAAAGAGAGGTATTAGTTTATTTAATCAGTGCCAATTAGCTCAACTCAACACTCAAAGCATTGCCATTTATCATAGGTTGCAAAACTTTAACGTGCAAAGATAAAGGAGTTTCTCATGACAGTAGCACGATACAAATAGAGATGACAGCAAACTAATATGGATGAAGGCCTTCGGCCCGTACCAACCTGAGAAAAAAAGCTTATTCATGTAGTCCCATAAGAGATAATAAAGCACTCACTGGAATCACACAATAGTATATATTTTTGTGCACTTCAAATGTATGGTTGAAATCACTCTTGTTTACGAGTGCTGAGATTATATCGAAAGATTATCAAGAACTTCCAACAGAGTTAAAGCACTGGTTGGGATACAGTTCATTGTATTGTCTTGTGTAGTTCCACTAAAATGTATGATTGGCACAACATGATCCCTGTTTGCACAAGTAGGAACAAGGTGAAACCTTCATTAGCTTAGTGAGAAAGGATAGGAAGACATTAGCATATTACTCAAACAGTAGCATCAAATTCATGATGGACAATACGCAAAACATTGCCTCATTGAACCAATGGCAATAAATTGACATGCAAAACAATAGCACTATTATGTCATGACACTAATAATATTCCCTCCCTGCTCCACCACATGATTCACCTCCATAGACAAACATACACACGTACATGATTCAACATAGGGTCCTACTAAAGATTTGTTTAACTCCAACAGGAAAATTAGGCAGTAATAAATTAGTGGTACTTAAGTACTCCTAATTAATTAAGTGAGACAGCAGAAGTGGAAGGGCTCCCTGGAGGATTGTCTCACATGTAAGGTAGTCGTTACCGGAGCCCTTGAATGGCCTCGACTGAGGCCTATGGCTTCAGCAAGATCGCCTTGGCACTGTTTATTCGTCTTCTTCTTCCTCTTCATGCTCTGTTTCTCTTTCTCCTCACCAGTTGGTGAAACCAAGTACATGATTGTACTTCTAATTCAGAATTGGTTTTGTCAGTGAGGGAGTACAAGTGTACTAGTAAAAAATAGCATTATTTTCTCATGGCAGTCGGAAAATAGAGATGAACACATGCATTAAATATCATTCTTACCTAAAGGAAGGTTATGGCGCAAATGTGGATGATGAGGATTGGAACACAGATCTCCCTTTGTGCAGTTCCACTAAAATGAACCAACTGTTCCATTCTGACATTCCAGTTAAACAGCACAAAAGTCACTTCTTTTAAGAAGAGTTTTGTGCAGTGCACCAAAAGGTCATAACAGCAACCAGGTGAATTGGATATCCCTGTTTGCATAAAAAGGCATAGAGGAAACAGTCAGAGTCTCAAACAATTACAGGCAAAAACATTTGGCTAAACTTGTCATGGCTTATAATAGTGGCATGGCTTCATTTTTACCAGGAACATTAGATTAAGAACAGTGGGTGCACCAACAGTCCAGCACCATGTACGTAAACATGGGCAAAAAGTGATGATTCATAGTTTGTAGCCCCGAGAAACAAACATCCAAGAAACATATCTGGGTTGGTCCCATTTTTGTTCACTCTAGCCACCTACTCCTATGTGTGGATATCAAATCTAGTCCTGGTCATACCACTGTGTACAACGTTACCCCTATATTTCCCTTTTCGACCAAGAGACCGGTTGGATGACCAGTCTGTACTACTTTCACCCCCTTTCCTTCCTGTTTGTACCAAGTCCGATGTACATACTAAATTCCCCCACCCCACTTTATTTCTTGTTTGAACCAAGTACTCCCTCTGTCCGGAATTACTCGTCATCAAAATGGATGTGTCTAGAACTAAAATACATCTAGATACATCCATTTCAATGACAAGTTTTTTCGGACGGAGGGAGTACAAGATTCGACTCCATGAAGTAGCTTTACCTCTAACAATAGAAGAAAAAATGTGGCGTTGGACCATCCGATCGAGAGGGGCTGAGAGGTAGAAAATGATGCACATGCAGCAACGTAGCGAGCTGGGGAAGTAGAGCTAAGGTGGTTTCAAACAGAGATATACCTGAAGGTCGTCGGGATGTGGATAGGTGGGCGGCGGGAGGCCAGATCCGCCCACAGGCAACGACGAAGGGATCAGAGGACCTCCCGTGCCGGCGCTCGGCCAGAGATAACGGTGCGTCCGACAGTGGGTCTCCTCCCTCGCTGTCGACGACGGCCTAAATGCTGCCCCTCCTCCCCTTCACTGGCGGAGGTGGATACGTCCGGATCTGTAACCAGCGGTGAGGATAGAAAGCCAGTGTTTTTTGAAGGGAGAAAGATAGTGTTACTACCGTATCTTGTTTAGATCTGGAGAGGATGAGGGTGTGTGAATAGAGCAACCCTAGCAAGCAAGCGTGGAGGCTCCGACCTATATATACGTAGTGGGGTAGTTTTCCTTTTTCACTCCATCAAAACAATCGTTTAAAATTGTGTACTACTACATGCCAGGTCGCGGTTTTTTAGTTGTCGATTGTTTTTTGAGATAGCTACCCGCTTGTTCCAAGTGGTGTTACGGTGTGCCAGGTCGCACTTTGTATCGTTCAAGTCTGGTACTACAAGTCCCTCCATTAAATGAACAACCACCCCTCGTAAAAATCGTGAACCAGCCCACGGCTAAAATTAGCGGAAACGTGGGTTGCCCCAACATGCATTATTATTTATATTTTCTACTCCCACCGTTCCTAAATATAAGTCTTTTTTATTAGCCACACTTAAGACAAGAATTTTTTTATTAGCAGTGAACCCACATGTCATAGACACAAAAATTGTGGCAAGATTCCCTTAGGCAAGCCAAAGTGTGTCTAACAATTTGAGCAACTCAGGTTAGGCAAGTGTGGCAAGTGTGGGAAAAATAATGTGGCAACATAAGACAAATATAGTCACAATCCAAACAGCCCCATAATTTTTTGTGACATGCATGAAAATTTGGTTAGTTAAATTTATAGTCAAAATTTGGCAAGGTGCATCAAATCAACACATGCAAGTATCAAAAGGAAAGTCACGGCATGCATGCATGCATTGTACCCCCTCCGTTTCCAAATATAAGTCTTTTTAGAGATTTCAACAAGTGTATACATACGAAGCAGAATATGTCTACTCCTACATACGAAGTAGCCCATTTGAAATGTGTAAAAAGACTTATATCAAGTGCAGTGCTTTGATGTGTCGCGTCAACTCGTACAAGACCGAGAAATTTGATTATTACAACGCCCTTTCCCTTGCGGACTGAGCTCCGGTGCCTTAACTGCACCTGCCTTTGGCTGCATGACAGGAGGGCGAACCACCTGTTGGGCCCACCTGTCATAGACGCAAAGGCAGGAGCAGTAAGTAGAATCTTTCGCCTAAGTGTTTTGGGACTATTTGGTTTTCGTAAGATGACTTACACACCTAGACGGAGGGAGTATTATAGCCCTATAAATCGGAAAGGAGTATTTGCCTTTCTAGAGATTTCAACAAGTGACTAGACTACACCGTGTGCAGTAGTCCCTCCCTTCCGGTTTATAGGGCTCCAATCTCAAATCTCATGAACCAAGGCATTTTGCGATTGGAGGAATGTATCTCGTACTTTACAAAACTACCCTAATTAAACTCATGCATTAATTACATAGTTCTCTCATTTTCCTCTCTTCCTTGGTCGCGGTGCACAATATTGAGCACTCCTATATGACTAGCCGCTCTATCTACATGCGGGACATTTCAGAGCATCCGGGCCCGCGTGCCATCCACCAAATCACAGCGAGGTGCTATAGTCGAGACTCACCTGTCACCCCAGTGTGGCCGTCATGACCCGTCATATCACAAAACCCACACCTTTACCAGCAGTGGTAAGGTGGCCTCGAAGTTGGACTGGATGAAGCAACCATCATTTCACTGGAACGCTCGTTCAAGCCCTTTCTTCCCTTTCTTGAAGAAAATCTCACTCCAGGCTACTCACTTCTGCAATTTTTCTTCTGTACCGACGAAGGAAAGGTGGGCGAATCAGTTATGCTGCTATATTTTCATTCCAATAATCTTCTTTTTGCGAAGCACCGACCGATTCTCACATCCTATTCTTTTCCTGTTTTCATTGCAATTGTGGTCTCCTTTCGATTGCTTTTTGTTTGTCAGTTCATTGATGGATCCTAAAGCACTAGGCAAAGAGTTGCCGGTGGACAACCCACTGGAGACAACGATCTCCAGGTAGCGAGCACCGACCAACGAGTTGACCATGTTGGCGGGCCAACCCATGGAGACGAAGAACTCCAAGAAACAAGCATTGGCCAAAGAGTTGAGGACGTTGGCGGATGAACTCCTCAAAGGAAGTTGGAAGAACAGCAAGGGCCCCACCGTCCCTACCCCAGGAACTCCGATTGCCACCTATGTGAGGCTCAAGACCGAGTTTGAGGAGATAGTCGCCATTGAGAAGCAGTATTCCCCTGGCAAGGTGATGGCCCCCATCGAGGACGAGGAGATGGCCCCAGAGGGATGAGATCCCCCGGTGAGCTGCACAAGGTAAAAAATAATGGCTTATTACCATAGTTGTGGTTTTTGATTATTTGCAATGTGCTTGCTAATATGTTAGGGTTGTGCAGGTGCCGGTGGACATCCTTGATGATTCTGATGTCGTGGCCCGTCCTATTGGCATCGCCCCGGAGATCGATTCCGATGCCGCTGTCCATCCTGTGGACATCGCCCCAGAGATCGATTCCGATGTCGCGGTCAGTCCTGTGGACATCGCCCCAGAAATCGATTCCCATGCCGCTGTCCGTGCTGTGGTCATTGCCCGAGAGATCGATGACAAGAAATAGTTGGTCGCGCTAATCCTTCAGGGTAGTTTGCATTGCCCTGTGTTTAATTTCCAGAACGATGCATGTTATCAAACCATCTTAGGGCTAGTGCACTGTCTTGTGTGGGCAGATCTTGCTACTTTTTTTGATAGTGAATCATGCGATGAATCATGCGAACCCTCTCCGAGTTATGGAAACAGATGTATCCTCACCAGCTTTTGATGTAATATATGGCATGCTTAGATGTAAGTTTGAACTGTTTATCATATTAGCAGGGCTTGTTTGATGATTCTTGGTGTTAGTAGGCTAGCTACTGTGCGAGCTATAGTACTTGTAGAACACTCACCGAAGAGAAACGTTGGGGCTGATGAGCTCGTGGTACGCTTATACTTATCCCTCGCCAATCGACCAATAGCCCTAGCTCCTAAAATAGTAGGCTTAGCGATCGATCAGACAATAGTCGACATACATTCAGGCCTCATTTGGTTCATAGGGTAGGAAAATCATAGCAAAAGTACAGAGAATGTGCAACACAAAATCATAACAGTGCAGAAACGTACTCCCTCCGTTCCAAAATAGATGACCTAGGCGGGCTAGTTTGGCCTAGTGGGTTTCAGTGATATGACATGGTACAGTGCCGTCCAGTCTTCGCGTGTGGTAGCAGTATTGCGGGTACAGTAAGTTTTCTTGAAGAAGCGAAATTCAATGAAGTCATGATGGTTCCTTCGTCCGAACAACTTATAGTGGGAAAGGTTGGGCCTGCGATACGATCGGGGTAGACCAGGATAATTTTGTGCATGGCAGGTGGACCAGGATGGTCGACGTCCCACATGTCGGCGAATGAAAGTATTCTTTCTGATATAGAGGACGAGCAACGAGTATTCATTGTTTATTTTTGATGAAAGCTATTATCTCCACTCTTACGACAGAGGAGTGTGAAACACGGCAGCCCAGTGAACTTGGCATGTGCACCACTCCCTCCTTCCTCATGTAATGCCTAGGTTACAACTTTTTCTCACTTTCTCTCTATCTGTTTCCTGTCAAATGTTTTTTACCTTTCTTTCTTAAGACACAATTGTTTATTATGCTTTTTTTAGAATTATTATTTTTATACCTAGGAGCACGTGTAGAGATGGGCTCTTGCAGAGCCCACTCCTTGACTTTGTCAATGCCTCTCTCTCCTCCACATAAGGAGTACTACTTGCTATGCATGCATGCGGCGGGCAGCTGGCGTCTTGAGGGGCCATGGCGGTGAGAGCGGGCTCCGAAAGCGGTTCGGACTCCAGCATGGCCCACCTCACATTATCACCATATATTTATTGGAGTCCGTGTGCGGCGGGTGGGCGATCTCTTCTCCCTCCCCTGTTTCTCTCTTCTCAGCCGACGCCCGTCGAGCGATTAGATTTCGGCTATCGACGGTTTATTCAATTACGGTCCCACATGTCAGTGAAATTGCAAGACAACACGTGTCCCCTCTGGTGAGCGGCGTGCGAGCCAGACTGTCGGGGTTGCGACACGTACGAGTCGTAAGTGTGCCGCCTTTTCCTTTAGAACTTGCGAAGCGTAACATTTTCGCACGATCGATCGATAGAAATCCAGAACAAAATGACGAGGGTGGTGCTTTCCCGCTCGTTAGGCGGGCTAGTTCGAGTGATATGACGTGCTACAGTGCCGTCCACTTGCTCCATTTTTATGTAAGCAAGAGTTTACACTCTTATGCGGGAGGAGTGCGAAACACCCCTGATCTGATTTTGATCGAGGGATAACTGTTCCCTGCCAAATAATGGAGGATTATTAGCGATTATAGCATGATAGTTAGGGCATCTCCAGTGCTGGCCCACAAATTTACACCGGCATTTGTCCGAGGACCGAAGTTAATATAGCAGGCGAATGGCAATGAGCCGCGGTAGACGGATGGACAACTGGCGCCGGAGTAGGTTCGTCGGGCATGAATGCGGGCGCTGCTTCAGTGACTTAACTGCAGATGCGTTTGGGTTACTGACATGTGGGACCAACGGGCATCTGGCCTGCATGTCAGTGACACACCAATTAGACCTGCAGTTAAGTCCGGTGAATGCGGATTGACATTCTGGAGAGATGGTGACCGTTTCAGGCGGGAAGCGCGCGCTAGCGATGGAAGGGGTTTCGGTGTACAGTGGCACTAAGATCGGTCACTCACGATAGTACATACTCTGTACCATACTACCATAGTACCCTCTCTAGCTTAGGCTGTTTTATAATTGTCATTGTGATGGACGATATACATGAGCAAGGCGGTCCGAGTATGACCGTTGGTGTTGAGCCAGGTGAATACATGCTCGGCGTTCGCGTAGGTCTCCATCAAACGTCTAAACCGTAATGTCAGGCACCGCCGGGGCGCGCAAGTGATGGGCTCGCCGTTTGCGTTGCGCCATGAGGAGGACTTTGATTTAGAGGGCGACGTGCATGCATTAGCATGCTTTCACAGCGTGAGTGTCTGACGCGAAGTATTTCATTTTCATTTGGCTGACGAGGGTGCGTTGCAGCGACGAGTCCGTGGTTTGATTCCCCACATACGCATAATTTTGGTTTTTACAGTATTTCTTTCTCCATTGATAGGTAGACCCGTGTAGATAGATAAAGAACACGAGCTGATGAGACGCATGCGGACTGTTTGACTGGTCAACCAGACAAATACAGAGCTATATGCTGAGCCAGTGACCGTATAATCACCATATCTCGTATACAATGATCAAAGTGAGCTATCAAGACAAGTTCGATGACCGCCAATGCATTTTACTCGGTAATAAATGACCAGGATTGAAGGGGAATCCAAATTTCCTTCGTCTTCTGTCCTTGAGATCTTGACAAACCAATGCACTATACGATTGTCCGGCCACTCCACCCCAGAGCTCTCACCAAGCGTTGTTCATGCCACTGCGCCGCACACTAACCGGTAAGGCAGCGATGGCATCCTGCCGCGCTGAGTTCCTCGCCACCCATGACCGCACACAAAATGGTAGGGAAGTGATGGCATCCCGCCGTGCCGAGTTCATCGCCGCTCGCAACCTCACAACTATGTGGGAGGAATTTGAAGATGCCAAGGCCGAATGGGTGGTAGAGAAAGAGGCGTCCAAAGCCGCACAGAGGGAGCGGAAAAGTCAGAAAGCACTCAAGAAAAGAGAGGCCCGCCGCCATATGAAAGAAAAGGATGCACGCGTTGCTGCGGAGAGGTCGGCAGAGATCCAAGCACGGTGGGGTGTCACCGACAAAGCCGGGAAGGAGAACGACGGCGTCTGGCCCGCATGTGAGAAGTAGTAGTACTAGTAGTTAGTGTGTGTGTGTGTCTGTGTCTGAGTACGAGCATGTACCAATACTACTAGTTACTACTGTAGTTTTAGAGCAAATTACCAGTACATTATCCTAGACTAAATGGAAAAATTCCTATCCTAAGCATCAAATGGCATCTCTTTCTCTATAGGAATTGAGATGCATGTCATCTCACTTCCTATGATTTTCATATTCCTATCCTATAACGAAAGGAGGCCTCTGTTGGAGTAACTACTGTAGCTAGCAGTACTGCTGGTACAGTAGTTTTCTTCAAGAAGCGGAATTCAACGAAGTCATGATGGTTCCTTCGTCCGAGCAACTTCAAAGTGGGAAGTGGGCCTATGATTCAACGGCTCATTAGTCATTGTTACTGCGGCGTGACGACTTGGGTGACTCTCCCTTGGAGTTCTGCATGCATGGCAAGTGGACCAGGATGGTCGACATCCCACATGTTGGCGAACGGAAGTATTCTTTCCGATATCGAGGGGCAAGGAAACTACATGGTATAGTATCACTCCAGATTGATTCGCAAAAAAATAGTATCACTGCCAATTTATAATTATTTTTATTTCTGATGAATGCTAGCGTTTCAACTCTTATGACGAAGGGTGCCAAACATGGCACGTGCTAGATGTCCCACACGTCAGCGAAAGGAGTGGGACATGAACAACGTGGTAGAGCCCAGCGTAAAAAAACAGCATGGGTACTTAGTGGTATGAACAATACAAAGTGCGACCTGGAGAGAAAGACACGTCTAGTTGGAAGGTCTCGGGGCAAACACGTAAACAAATATAAAAGTTAATATGTGCCTCCAACTAATATAGTAGTAGTAGAGTACTTAGGCACGTACTCCATAACATCACCGTGCATTGCACGTACAACATTTAGTGGTAGTACGTAGTAAGAGACAAATGCCGCCCAAGAGTTCCCTTCTCGACCTACTTTTGGGTGTTTGGTAGAGTGTATGGAGGGTGCATGAGTCCACACTAGTTTAGCACAAATACACTAGAAGCATGCATGAAGAGAGCATGCATGAAGAGGGGTGTTGAGTTGAGCATGCATGAAGAGGGAACAACTATGCTGAGATGAGAACGCAACCAAACACACCCTATATGCCACACATGTTCATACCATTTGTGCCTTTCTACTTCACTTACTGCGCTACCTTACTTAGGTTCGTACGTCCACTCCTGGGTACATGTCCGTCTCATAGTTCCAGTCCCACGTGTTCTTCATATAGATGGAACGATCCTTGCATAACACATGCACCTTGATGCTAGATGTCTCGCATGTTGGCAAAAGGATGAACAAAGCTCACATAAAAAAATAGAGTGGAAGAACATAGATTTCGGACGACCGAGAAGGAGCAAGGAACCTCGTGGTGGAGCGTCTGCACTCATAATATTTAATATTATTCAATGATATAAAATTAACCAATCATCTCCACAGTGGACTGGAAGAGTACGAAACACGGCAGCCCAGTGTAGTTACATCATACTAGTACATGGCTAACCCACGCTATCACCATATTTCTTGGCTTCCGTGCGACACCTATCTCTAGTAATCCAGCAGCCCGTATCGCTTCTTCCTCCTCGTCTCTACCGAAGTGCGGCGGGCTGGCGTTTCTGCCGTCTATTGAGGTCGGTTAACTATCACATGTTAGCGACATGCCAAGAGCATTCTAAAAAAAATTCCTTTCACGTTCCGTTTTCAAAAAGAAAAAAAATCCTTTCACGTACGAATTTGCCTGTATGCTTTGAGCAACTTGCATGTCCTATACTGCTCCTGTTTGATACTCTAACTTAGCTAGAGGTTAGACTAACTCATGAGTAACCCTGAACTAACTGTAGCCAAAGAGGCGTTTGGGTGACAGGGTTAGATTGACAATAAATGCACTTCATGGAGAGAGAAAAGTGATTTTTCAGTGGTCCCAATGAGAACTATCTCCAGTTAGCACCTCTTGGGTGGGATAGTTTTTTTGGTGGGTTCGGTGCAACTTGCTCCAATTTAAACCCTCATGCTTGGATACTTTAGGGCTATTTGAGCCCCAACTAGCTCAAACTAACTCTAACCCATGGATCCAAACAGGGCCTATGGCCAGTCTCGACGCGGAGCAGTCACGTGCACTGGGAAGCGGCGCTCTCTCGGCTATCGCGCCACTTCAAAGCCGGCGCTAGCGAGAGGTCGCCTCCGCTCTGGCCGGGCATTAATGCGGCACTGACACTCCTGGGCGACGCTAACCGTTTCACGCGGGAAGCGCGCGCTGGCAAGGGAGTATAGGTTTTGAACTGTTTCAGGTGTAGTACTGGTAGTTTGCAAAACTACTCAATTATTGCACTAAGTTCCCTAAGAAATTGTAGTAAAAACGTTACTCCACAGCCCGCTTCCCTTCTCCTTCCTCTTCCACTGCCCGCGCACGTCCGCGGGAAGCGACCGGTCAACCCTTATATAGGAGTGCTAAAATTTCCATACCCCCTTACAAAAAGATGCATGCCTGACCACTAAAATTTCCATATTAAAGCGCCGCTCCGGCGGGAGTATGGCGTATGTTGTTACCTTCGGCCGTCCCATGGCAACCGGGCAACGGTGACTAGAGAAGAGGCGGCGGGAGGGGAATGAATGCAACTACTGTTTGGGTTCGCCTTCTGGCTTAAATAAATGCACGACATCACGTGTACCCGTGGGTGCACAAATTGTAACATACGTGTCTGCTTAAGTGGGCATCACGTAACTGGTGTGTCTGTGAGAGAGATTCTGAGAGACAGAGTGCGTGTGTGCGACTCTACTCTTCGGACATGTACTCAACCTTTTGCATCGGGATATAAGTATAATGGTATTTACTTTAGCTAGTGATTTATGTGGCCATGTTAACGTGGTTGTGTCACAAAAATGTCACTTCCTGCTCGTGATTTGCGTTATATAATTACAAGCAAGATTCTCGTGCATTGTAGGGAACATCAATATGCATTTTTTACAAAACACCTATTGTGATTGACCCATGCAGGAGTAATCCCATGTGTAAAAACTAATGATATCTCGAGAATTTTATCGGAAAACTGGTATCTCAAGAATGTCATCAAAAAAATGAAAGATGAGAGATAAGGCGAGGAGGAGTGGAGAGTGGTGGTGACTGGTGGTCAGAATGGGCGGAGGCATGGGGATGGACGGCGCCGGCAGGCGGCAGCGGCCACCATGCATGCTAGATTGTTCCAGAGACTTATTCCTTTTTTAATTGCTGAGCAAAGAGGTTGCGGGAGATAATGATGTGGAGAGAGGTGCGGGTATCTTTTGTAAAATTATCATAGTTTGCTTTCTATCCTCATATATAGATCATACGGTCTGTATTACAAGATGGCAGGCACACCATCACCGCTAACTCGTTTTTTATAAGGGTGCAGATGATAAGTTTGCTGACTACTAAAGTAAAGTGGAATTTGTCCATGTTATGCAAGTAAATAAAGGTGATTGTTTATCATACAGGTAAGGTTGGATGAAGGGTGGTAGGAACAAATGCTCCGCCTAGAGCATGTGTGTGTGAGATGGAGTCTTAGTGTGTGTGAGAGAGAGAGAGAGGAGAGAGAGATGGAGTCTTAGTTTGTGTGTGTGTGAGAGAGAGAGAGAGAGATGGAGTCTTAGTGTGTGTGTGTGTGGGGGGGTGCGTGCATGCGTGTGTGTGTGTGTGTGTGTGAGAGAGAGAGAGAGAGATGGAGTCTTAGTGTGTGTGTGGGGGGGGGGTGCGTGCGTGTGTGTGTCGCGGGGTCCTCTATGGCGGATGTAATTTAAGTGTGCATGGCTTCATCATAGAGAGGTGATGTGTATGGCAGAGGCCACCAACGATGGGGTGCGAGAGAGAAAATGCCCGTAGAGAGGGAAGAGAAGGTGTGTGCGCGTGAGAGGAGTCGACTCGAGAGAACGTGTTTGTTCGAGAGACACCGAGGAATACTACTATATATCGATGGTGCATGTAGGCAGGAATTAAACAAAGGGATGGTCTTATTGGTTTCGGGGATATAGGGGAAGAGTGAGAGGCAGGGGGTAGCTAGAAGGGGATTGTTAAGTGTGAGTGTGTGTTTTACCCATCCAGGTGGAAGTTATGTGCACAAAAGAGGAGAACGATTCGATGTGGCGTTAGGATTGAGGGTAATTAACTACTTATGGAGACATAGAGACCTTGAACGTGCATGTGTGAGAGGTATACATGTATACGTGGGATGTGTGTGTGTGCGCGCGCATGATCGAGATAAAAGAAAGAAGACATAAGTCATAAGATCAACGACATGGGAGAGACGGATCAGTATGACATATGCATGCATGTGAGAATGCAGGGAAAAAGGCCCGACAATTGAGCATGTGTTTTTGTCTTTAAGAGATAGTGGCATGGGCTGGAGCATGAATCTATGGCTTGCAGAGGGAGTGAGGTGCAACGATTGTGCAAAAGAGACCAACCTATAAATGCATATGTATGGAGAGACATATATAGTGTGGGTGATAGGAAGCAAGACTCCGTGCGAGAAAGAAATGTTGATGGAGAAACTATAGATAGATACAGAGATCGAGATGCTAGCTAGAGGGACATCCGCTAGTTTGGGTGTTGGAGATGACCGTCGGGTGGTTCAAAGGGTGAAGTTATATATGTGTGTGAGAGGGCACTTGACTGCATGTAGAGAGAAACATATGTAGTGTGCGTGATAGGAATCAAGAGTGAGCGCGAGAAAGAAGGTTGATGGAGAAACAGATAAATAGAAAGATAAAGATGCTAGCTAGTGTGCATTAGAGATAGGAATTGAGTGGATCAGAAGGCTGGGTTATGTGTGTGGGTGTGAGAGAGATAGAGAGAGGGTGCATGTGAGTCACATACAAACAGATATCAGAGAGAAATGATCCAGAGAGACGGAGTTTTGTGTCTGCGAGAGAGAAAGATATTTCACAACGAGAGTGATAGCTAGAGAGACATACGAGGGAATGCAAGATATCTCTAGGGAGAGAGGGTGTGTGTGAGCGACATACAAGAGAACAATGGAGAAATATGAGACCCTGGGAGACAGAGTTTGTGTTTGTGTGTGAGAAAGAGATATTAAAGAGGAAGAGCCGTAGGTTCTCATATCTAAGGAGCGAAAGACATCTTTGTATGAGGGGTGTGTGAGTGGCACACATGGGAATGGTAGAGAGAAATGAGACCCCGGGAGACAAAGTTTTGTGTTTGTGTGAGAGAAAGAGATTCCACATGGAGAATCATAGTTAGAGACACATAGCAGGGAGCGAGATATACTTAGAGAGAGATAGAGTGATGAAGGTCGAGGGAGAGAGTACCGTCAGTGTGTTACGAAGATAAAAGATCATTGTCGACATACAGGTAGCACGAGAGATACCTGAGAGATGATGAACGCGTATAGGTCCAGAGAGATAGTCCTATATAAGAATGAGTGATAGCTATATGAGACGAATATCTGGATTAAAGGGGATTCAAATATTTAAACTGGAGATCACGACATCGATAATATCATAACACAAATTGGTGTATCAAACATGCATATTCATTTGAATTTGGGCACACGTGTAATGTTATATAGTTTATCAATATTTGTGATCCATAGATTCTTCAATTACAAACAATGCATGGTTTATATGCAATTAATGTCTAAACGGGATTACACTATATGTTGCGTGTGTGAAACACATTATACATGTTTGAGAAGTAAAAAAAACCCGCATGAAACACACATTAATTGGAGACAGTTAGCGAGGAATGCATACATTGGATGTCAACATAAAGTGGTTTCAAATATTTGAAAATCCAAATTGATGGATACAACCTTATGAATCTGAGATCATGCCATTTGTAAACCATATTTATGTATAAATGGTGTTGTGCTTTTGAAAGTATATATAAAAAATGATGTATATAGAATGTAATTCCAATTGAAAATGGATCCCGCCCAAAAAAATAGAATACAAACGGGATTCGAATTGAGTTGGCACGGTAAACATGCACTCTGCAAAATTTGAACGAAGCGGGGAAAGTCGCAGTAACCACCCGAAACCAAAATCTGCAAGATGGAAATCACTACTGCCTATCCCTTCCACGCAAAGCCTATCTGCTGGATTTCTATAGGTTTCGATAGGGGTAGGTTTGTAATTTCACCCAAACATGACGTAACCGCCTCTCACCCGGATTCATACACGGTGGGTGCCAAAACACAGTGTGTCCTCGGCCGAAATCGACTCCCTCCCCGATTCATATTCATACACGGTGGGCGCCAAAAACAAACTCTCGTCGGCAAATATTCGGTGTATGCAAGATTACCGTCCTATCCCCAACTGACTAATGTTGCTGTGATGTAGTAGAAATTTCAAACGGGGGCTAAGTTTGTAAATTTCCTCGCATTTCAGACAAGCGCGGCCTGAATACATGGTTCCCCCCTTCCTCTCTACCTCCCTTTTCCCCATTCGTACTCCGTGGGCGCCAAAACACCCTCTCCACCCCACCCTCCTCCGTCCGCTACCCCATCCACCGCCGTCCTCCTCCACCATGCCGGAGCTGATACCTCGACACCGCCATCCATCACAAGAGATCGACCTCTCTCATCCACGGCTTCGGACCGGGATCCTTGCATCCCGTCCTCTCGCTTCATCCCCGGCATCGTCCACCTTGCCGGCGCCGCTCCTACGACCGTCTCGTCCACCGCGCCCCGCCGCCACCGTCTACCCACCTAGATCTGCTTCCACGCCACCGACAGCCATCGCTACCGCAACACCGTCAAATTCTCAGCAGATGCGTACACGGCGCCGCACCAGAGGCGGTACTCTTTCGTATCTGCTCAACTTATTTATCACAGCAAGAAAATAGATCGCCACTGCTTTACTCTGATTTCTTGTCTTGGTTGCGAAGTTGCCTTTGTCTGGTTTGCACCTTCAGATCCGCCATGGCACGCTCAACACTATACTCCCAATGCTTATGGTTTTCCCCATTTATATTCCACACTAGTTAAATAACAGTAGACTAAATTTCAAAATTGGGTCAGTCAATTTTTCAGAGCTCGCCGGATTTCGCCGGTGCGATCGAAGGGGCTCGGGTGGTTGTGGGGCCTCGCCGAACGAAGAAAACTCGACGCGGTGGGGGTTGGGGCAGGGGTGGGGGTGGGGGTGGCGGAGGAACAAAGGCGGTGCGGGCCGGTGGTCCGGCCGGCGGCCCGTGCGGTGTTCTGTATGGGAAGAATTAGAGATGAGGAAGAAGAAGGGTTAGGAGATGTAGGATCTTCATCCAACCGCCTGAAATTGTTGAGAGACAGCTAGGACTTGCATTCTTAATGCGCTCTGGTTCATCATGTGTGGGCACTGCACAACAAACATTTTATTCTCCAAAATCTGCTTGCTCTTCTTTACCATGTTCCTCTTCCGTTCTTCTTTAATATGTACTCTCTCCGTTCCTAAATACAAGTTTTTGTATAGATTCCACCATGGACTACATATGGAGCAAAATGAGTGAATCTACACTCTATAATGTATCTGGATACATCTATATGTGATCCATACTGGAAATCTCTACCAAGACTTATATTTCGGAACGGAGGGAGTATGATAGTAGTACAGTATGTTCCTTGTACTGAAGATGAGCAGGGACATTTGAAGTGTAGAGGTCTATACGGTCGGTTGTGATGGACACTTTGAGCTTCTTTGGTTCGTAGGATCTTGTAAACATAGGAATAGGATTTGTAGTGGCCTGGCCACTTGAATCCTATAAGAATAGCAAGGAAATGCGGGGAGCTGTGTAGCCTTTGAGAGTTACACTGATATTAACAGTACCGCACCTTCACTTGAAGAGAGCTGGTATCCGAAGCCTTTCTAGCCATACCGGCAATACTAGCACATATATTCCAGCAAGTTCCACTTTGCTGATTTTACTCTGATGCTTAAGGTTTTCCCGTTATATCTACACTATGATCTGTGTAGCTGCTTTGTGTCGCACTAGCAGCAGTCCACTCTTGAAGCTAAACACTGCAATGACTACAAAATTGGCACCAAGGCATTGAGTGCCATTCTGGATGCAATGAAACTCATACGCTCCCCACCTGTTGATTCTTGTTCAGAATATGATCCTAATGACTATTCTAACCTCGAGGAGTCAAAGGCAGATGGCCTGTCCTGTTCACCCATCAAGGTGCCTGTTCTAATTTGGCAATGCTTTATTGATTGCGGGTATCTTGCATATGTTGTCTTGCATTTCTTCTACTTTGTTGCACCGCCATCTGCTTAGTTTACTCATCATATATGTCGAGATGCCATGCCCATCCATTATCAATACATATTCCATCTGTCATCATACCATGTTTTTCCACTCAAATGTTGTTCTTGTGCATCACACATCAAAAAGGAAGAGGGTGATTGCCGAACCTGAAGGAGCACCAGCAAAGTCCTTGAAAAACGTGGTGGTGCCGGAGAAATCAGAAAGCACCCCACTTATATTGGTTGTACAACCAGTGACACAAAACGTAGGACCGACTCCAGCAGACTGTACCCATACTTCACTGGCCACACCACTAGCCCCACCACACAGGACCTGCACTCCAGCAAAAGGTATACCGATTTCATTTGCCATAGCACCAGCTGTACCATAGGAAAATCCCACTCCAGCAAAAAGTACAGCAAGTCCACCGGCCGAAGACCTATCCCAACTGCAGAGACGACCAATTCCTGCAGATTGGAACCCCATTCCATTTATTCCCAGTTTAAAAGACAATGCTTTCATGGGACTACGTGCATATATTCCCATCATGGGAAGATTATTGTGAAGACAAACACCATTTTCACATCTTCCTGTCCAACTTATGTGTAAGTGCTATTATTCATGGTTATTATTTTCCTATTTTCTGCTGATTGAACACATCAATGATTTACATTACATTGTTGTAACTAGGCGAGGGTCAATCTGGATAGTCATGACGAGCAAAGCTTGCTTGTGCTTTTCAAGGAAGCATTGCAGCAGTATCGGTGTTACCTGAGGAAATCACACTTTGATGGCAAGTCTATAAACGAATTTCCGGTGAAGTCTCCTGTGCTAAATTTAGAAGACATTGAATGGAAAAACCTTGTTATGCACTGGTCTCGTTCCCAGGATGAGGTATTGTCTATGAAATCACATGACAATTTGAACTTCTACTTTTCCACATGTGCCTTACGGATCTTTTTTACAGGAAATCTGCTTGAAGAAGAATTCCGGTTTGACAAGAACGACATGTATCGCAAATATGCTGCCCGCTGCTTTGCTCTTGTTAGTACCTATTGTCCTATATCACTGTACTTGCATACATACATGGTTCATTATGTGATGAAAGTATGCATGATAGCTTGCTTATCAATTGTTCGCTCCAAATTATCTGATCTGTATGAATGGTTACATTAGTGTAGAATATATCCAATGCCAATGTTTTTTAGCTCTGCATTGTTCTTGTAAGTACATGCTGTCCTTTATCAGTGTACTTATAATGACAGGTAGTTGTTCATGTACCATCACTCTGCAGCTTATTTTCCTTTGCCCTCCATTTTCTACACATCAGATCTATATTTACTCCTACCATAAGGTTTGTACTAAAGAAGTTTAGCTATGCATTGCTCTTGGCTGTACCTTTTGCCTGTATCGCTGCACTTACATTTATAGCTACTTGGTTATGTAGCATCACTCTTCATCTTATCTTGAATATTCTCCACTTTTTCGCATATTATCACATCTATATTTACTCTTAACAAAATGTAGAATAAAGGCAATGCTTTTGAAGAAGATTCTGTGGTAAACTTCTTGAATTGGCCCCCCCCATCAGCATGGACAAGGCCTTTATAGAGCCTGTCTTCACCAATAATGTAAGTTTGTCCATCTCAAGCCTTCAAACTTTGTTGTATATATTTGGTTAGGCATGACTGCAACAGCTGTTTATTTTTGGTGTTTGCATCAAATTGCTTGTCTAAAGTTTATTATGTAGTTCATAAACAAAAGATTGTCCTTTCTCAATTTAAGTTTTCAGTTGTACAACTAAGTTCCTTCTTCATACCATGTAAATTAAGCTATATATAGCAAGTGATCTTCTTTTGCACTGCATGTATGCTTCTGTTCTTCATCCGTAATCCAGTGGTGTGGTGAACCTACCCACTACAGCACAATGCCATATTCTGCAATGTCTTAACTATGCACAATGTCATATCATTCTACTATTATTTAAACCGTCTCTTTATTTGCCAATCTGAAATGGTATAAATTGACAACACACTAACCATTGATACTTATGAGTTCTTTATCTGTAATCCAGTGGTGTCGTGAAGCTGCCAACTCCTTCACAATGTCATTTCCTGCCATGTCTTGACCTGAACAATACCATATTGTGTTAATGCAATTTTAAACTGTGTCACTTTATTCGTCAGTAAGAAATGTGATGAATTGTCAGCACTGATACTTTTATGTGCAAAAACTGTCATCTGTCTGCTTGTTTATCTTTCAGAGTGAGGAAGATATAAGTGTTGAACAAGCGTAGTCTCTCATCATCTTGCTCAGCTGCTTGCGCTGCAGCTCCCCAGCAGGGCTAACCTTTCTTGAACTCTATTGAAGTGCTATCAGTTTTGTATATTATTTTGTCGTCGTGTTTATTTGCACTAGTGGCGATCTTTGATGCCCAGTGTATGTAATCTGCTGTCTGCTTGTGCTTTATTATCATAGTGGCGAACTTTGATGCCCAGTGGATGTAATATGCCATAATTTCTTTATTGTATAGTCTAGGTTTTTTCTTATTCATGATGCTGCAGTTATTTTACTATATATATATATATATCCTGTCTTCGCAGTAAACCGGCCAAATCGTAAAATTACGGTACATAATCGGGCCGTCATGTAATCACGATGTAGGTTGGGCCTGAAACGTGCCGAACAACTCATGGGCCGGCAGCAGCCCAAAATGAACCCCGACCCATGATTGTGCGAATCGAATCACGGGCTTTTAACAGGCCAAAATTGTCTCGGTCCTTGTTTGGCCCAATCAGATATCGGCTGCGAGCAGGCCGGAAGCAAACCGGGCCGTAGTTAGGCCCAACTATATGACGGGCTTTTAACAGGCCGAAATTAATATAGGGCCGAAATGTTAAACAGGCCCTTAACAAGCCAAAACTAATATCAGGCCGAATTACTAAGTGGGCCCAAAAGCATAGTGTCCAGTTGACGGGCCATAATTAAGCCCAGCCTCTTAAAGGGCCGGACCTGATCTGGGCCGTGATTTGGCCCAGAACGTGGTAGGCTTTTAACGGGCCGGATCTCATATGGATCACTATTAGGCCCGGAGCGTGGCAGGCCATTAATGGACCGGATCAAATATGGGCCAGTATTTGGCCCAAAACATGGCAGCCTGTTAATGGGCCGGCCTACTAGGGTCCTCAAAATCTTGTGGGCCTACAGCTGGGCCAGCCCATTAATGTCGGCGAAATCTCGTGGGCCTTTAGCTGGGCCGGCCCATTATGATCCGCAAGAATCTTGTGGGCCTTTACCTGGGCCGGCCCATTATGGCACACAAAAATCTTGTGGGCCTTTACTTGGGCCGGCCCATTATGGCCGGCAAAATTTTGTGGGCCTTTAGCTGGGCCAGCCCATTATGGTCCGCAAAATCTCATGGGCCTTTAGCTAGCCGGCCCATTATGGTCTGCAAAATCTTGTGGGTCTTCAGTTGGGCCGGCCCATTTAAACTTGATGGGCCGGTCCACGTGTCAACATATCATTGGCGCGTCTCACCCATTGGATGAGTGACACCTGTGCCAACGCGGACCTGACACGTGTCTCTTCCAACCAATGATGATTTTACATGTGGAAAATCCCCATTGGTCGGGGCTGTTAACGGGTTATCGGATCCAAAACCTGACCCGATAGCTTAACGGCGTTCCATTACGGTGGATGCCATGTGTCGGTCACCCTTGACGAAAGCACTTCTATGATGCGCGATTTATCGTCATGGAAGTGGACACTTCCATGATGATAATTTTGGTAATTTTATGGAACACTTCTACGACAACACATGTATGACTATCTTGATTCTGTCATAAATTTGTCATGGATGTACATGCATGACAAAAAACGCGACCTACTGTGACAAACACGTATCATCACGGAAGTGTATTTTTTTGTAGTGGTATATGCGCTCAAACTTAAGGTCTGAATGTTACCATGACCTATACTACGACAACACGAACCAAATGAAGAATCCGCCATGGTAACCTATCTTGTTGTTGGTCAAGGTGATCATGGATGTCCACGCGGGCCCACAAATATATAGGCTTGTCGCCGATAACCACGCGAGGGAGTGTACCGTTCGAAGGCAACCACTACATGCATATGTATGGAGGTGATGCATGCATGCATGTTTGAATACACAACATTGATGTGGCGCGTGCGTCAAAAATCATACACTAGCGAGGTTCATCAAGCGTACTACATATGATGGTCCCCTTCCCCCCTCTTCACCGCATACTATATGCTCCTGCCGTAATATATGTACAACCCAAAAGAATCCTCATCAATGGTGAAATTAATTAACCTCTCCCGATGTAGGTCAAAGTGATGCATGCATGCATCGACGATGGCCTCGTGGGCCCACAGATGGAAGCGTCACACATGAGTGTCCCAGCTAGGATATGCATGTGGCCCAAAAAAGGTGTTGTGTGATGTCTGAATAGCCAATTTCACAATTTTGATGTGGCACGTGCCCCAGAAACCAAAAAGTCCCGACACTGAGTGAGGTGTACTTGTTCACGGATGTGTACGTATAGTATATATGCTAGTCCCCTCCCACCTCTTCGACGCGTACTATATACCACCATAACACAAACAAAAAGATTCTACCTTGCTGGTCAAATTAACCTCACTGTCGGCTGTTCGTCAAAGTGATGGACGACGACCTCGCGTGCCCATAGGAAGCGTCACATGCGAGTATCGAGTGTCGTGTAGGACAACCACCGACTGCATGTGGCCAAACATGTATGTATGAAAGGGTTGTGTAATATTTTAAATAACGATTTTCACGACTCTGATGTGGCACCGGCCTGCCTAACAAAACGGCCAACCCACACGGTGGCTCACAACTCGTAGTGTACTGCGAGCCACCTGCCACCCCCAAACGCACACACCCACCCCCACACACACCATGAATCCACCTCAATTACGATGCATGTTAAATTAATTATCTCGCGGTGAACATATATGTTACCAAAGGAGGGATGTTTTAATTTCAAAAAAATCACAAAGATCATTAAGAAGTTTTAGTACATTAATTTATTGATTTTCTACGGGTATAATGTGCAAAAATAAAATTTGAGCTACATGCACACATGACAGTGCACCTAAATGGATTGCAAAAACACATGTGTCTCACTGGGTGCATGTTTACTCCCCGTGCAACAAATTTCAAACATTGAGAATCTTGATTTTTAAATTCTAATACATGCAAAACTTATTTGAAGTTGATGAAACTTATCATGTTGTCATATGGACACCAATACAAAGTGGCATTGTACTTTTTTGTCAAATTTGAGACCAGTTTTGATGTAATCTTTATCTAATTACAGACGGGAGATTATTAATAATTGGGAACCAATATCCCAAACGGATTATTTATTCGAACCGTGAGCGTTAGACCAACAATGGATACGTGCTATGCTTCGGTTAAGCAATAAAGCGGCAACATTAATCATCTAAATAGAAAAACAATATACGTGCCGCCGCGTGACCCGTGTGTCGTGCGAGCAGGCGTGAGTTGATGGGACGCATGCGAGCAGTCCGCCGCGCAGGTAGACGGGGAGGCATGCGTCCAGGAGTGTGAATTGACAGAGGCGTGCTCGCTGCGTAGTGTCATTGGGAGGCATGCGAGTAGCTGTGTGAAACATTGGTAGGCATGCCAGCAGTCCGGTGCGCAGGCTCACCGGGAGGCGAGCCATCGGTTTGACTGTTGCCCGCCTCTCTCCCACAACTCCTACTACTCCATATTAATAGTGCGCCCGAGCAGCCGCACCCCCATCCTCGCCACACACACACACACACACAATCCTCTCTCTCCCCTTGCATCCTCGACACTGCTCTCAGTCCTCAAAGTCGTCAATGTATGAGGATGCCGCCGAAGTGCCCCATCGGAGGGAGTGGCGACGCCGGGGCTTCTAAAGCACTAGAGCACGGCGTAGAGATGGAGACAGAGGTTGCCGTCACCGCGGCGAGTTATCGCTGCACCTTGACGTCGTCGACAGTGTCGAGCTTCCACAGCTCAAGGCGGAGTTCCACACCGACTCCGGCGACGACTCCGACGACGATGGACAGCTGGTTAGTCATCTATACCCATTTATGTGTCAAATAGATCATAGGGTTTCTCTGGTTACTCCCGCCTCCCCCTTTTTGGAATAGAAATCCTATGGTTATGTTCTCCCAATCCATGAAATCTAAGTAAGTTTCGTTAGATCCGTGTAGTGTATTGATTGTTTGAATGGTACAGGTGATAAGTGATTAGTAGTTTCATCTATGCAAATGATTTTTGCTAGTAATCCGACTAGGGTTAGTGTTCGTGCTAATAATTCCTAGCCAGGACTTGACAATTGATTTTGAATGACCTACATATGTTTGTGCCATTATTTTCTTCAAGATTGGTCTGTACATAGATGACTGTGCTTAAAAATTGAACCATAATATCTGGATATGTATAAATAAATAGCCATAAATTCCTAATCCTACTGCACGGCATGTAATCATTGATTTTATGCCAAATTTGTTTTAATATTTGTATATGATGTGAACTAGGGCCCGATCTTTCGATGAGAGAGAGATAACTACGATTTTTGGTGGGCCTTCACCCTCACGATCCGGCTACCAACTATACAGGGAGAACCGTACACGACTGATATCCACGGCAATCGCTGAACCAACTCCACGGCATTATCGACCGAGCCAACGGCGCGATCGACCTATCCACGAAGGATTTTTCCTACAAGCAAATCGAAGAACATGCAAGAAAATAATAGCCAAGTAATCTCAAAATTGTGAATATGCTAGATGGGATTAATCTCACAAGATGGGGTTCCGATAGGATGTCTTGACAGTCGCACTAGCCGCTACGAGCGAAGACAAATAAAAGTAGCAATATTGCTAAACTTCTCTAAACAAAACCCGAGTCTAAACCCTAACCTAGACTAGCTATTTATTAAAGGGTCCGGACACGCGGCGTCGCACAGACGATGTCCTGGTCTGCGCCGTCTCTGGCTCTCCTCAGATTTAATCCAGGCTGTCCTGTTTTTCATCGTCTGGTCGTGGTGCACCCTAGAAGCTGCGTGGGTTGCGTGGCCTCTGACTCCTTCGATGGAAAACTTCTGGCCCACTTCCTTGGTTGATGCGTAGCATGTCCATGGCCCACTTGGATGCATGCACGGCTGATCCATCCTTAAAAATTCCAGTCTAGGCATGCATGTGTACGCAATGCATGTATGCATATTAGTACATGAATCTTCCTCTTGCATCTCCAAATTCTCTCTCTTGTTGACTCTTTGACCCCTCCATTCCTGAGTATAATTAAAATGAACAATGAGTGGAGCATCATATTCTTGGCAGTTAAATCATGTGTACGAAGAAACAAAAGTACCTGGTTATTAATTTGACGTGTAGTTTTTGTAGATGTTTTTATGATAGTTATGTCCACATCATCCTCCCTTTCTTGAAAACAAAGCCATCCTCGGCTTTTATTTATTTGGAACATATCATAGAGCGAAGCAAAAGTAGATGCAACGTATATAGGCCGTTCCAAAGGCATTAGCTCATGAGGATGAAATGAATTTGTTATAGCACCATTAGGAATATCATGAAAAGTTTGATCCCACACAAAGTCTATCTATGAATTATGGGGATTCAAACTAACTATATGGGTACACTGTATATCCGGATCACAAGTTGGGACACTCAACGGAAACATTTCAGAACTGATAGCAAGCATAGTGTGCATAGTACGATCAGTTGATTTAGCTTTCCCATCATTTACTATTTCATCAGGGGTCATAGGAAGCAAGTTGATGGTTTTTCCTTCAAACACAAGAGTATACGAATTTTTTCTACCATGATGAGTAACAATATTATCATATTGCCAAGGTCGACCTAACAATAAAGAACAAGCTTGCATAGGTACAACATCACAGTCAACATAATCACGATATGAACCAACTGTAAATTGTACTCGCACATGACGTGTTACCTTCAACTTACCACAATCGTTGAGCCATTGGATTTAATATGTATGGGGGTGTCTCGTAGTGGTGAGGCAAAGTTTCTCGACCATCTCTATACTCACCAAATTATTGCAGCTTCCACCATCAATGATCACACGAACGGAATGCCCTTTGACAAAAATCTTAGTTTGAAAAAGATTATGGCGTTGAGGCATCTCAGTATGCCCCACCTAGGCACTAAGTACTCACAAGGTTACAAGACTGGGTACTGATCGGCCATCTCAGCATTAATATGTATCTCCTCTGTGTCATGCTCCTTAATGTCACCTGCATTATTAGTGGCAAGCATAGCGCGTGTATCTTCGTCCAAATCACTAGTAGAGGAGTACTCACCGTCTTCCCACACAATGAATGTTTGTTTATTTGGGCAGTCCTTCATCAAGTGCCCGCCACCTTTGCATATATGACACTTCATGTCCCTTGTGCATCTAGACGAAGTGGTTGGTGCTAGAGAAATAGCTTTCGAAGCCTCGGATGATTGTGGGGTTGATTTTGAACTTGATGGGTGTGCACCATTATGCAAGATAGGCGGTGTTGACTTAGTAGTGGACGAAACAGTAGGAGAGGGTGTCCAAGATGAGCGGCGACCTGCAGAAAAGTTACCCCGTCCCTTGTTGTGTCGTCCCTGTACTTCCCTTTCATCTTTACGAGCAAAATGAAACAAACGAGTAATAGAATTGTACTCCTTATAGTCCAATATATCCTGAATATCACGATTCAAACCACCTAAAAATCTAGCCATCATAGCATGTTCGGTTTCAACTAATCCACATCGCACTAATCCAATTTGCAATTCTTGATAATAATCCTCTACAGAACTACTACCCTATTTTAAATGTTGCGATTCATTTAGTTTATCACGAGCATAATATGAAGGAACATATCATTGTCGCATAGGTCGTTTTAAAGCATCCCAAGTAGCAGGTATATTATTCGCATTAATACGACAATATTCACTCCACCATATAGAAGCAAAGTTTGTAAATTCACTAGTGGCTGCCCTAACTCTTTAGTTCTCAGGAATATCATGACATGCAAATTTTTGTTCAACTGAAAGTTCCCAATCAAGATAAATGTCTGGATTATATTTACAATTGAAAGCAGGCATAGTAAATTTAATTTTAGCACTATAGTGGTCGTAATCTCGAACATCATACCTGTGTGGACCTTGTTCCATACCTTCATGGTTGAAACGCAGTTGTCGATGAGCACTGTCATTGTGGTTCTTGACCATTTGGTCGTCTTCGGTGTCACCAGAATAATCCTCGTAGTTGTCCCCATGTTGCTCGATGCGGGGAGGAATTTGTTGGTGCTAGTTTATGGTGGCGGCATCAGTGGCAGTAGCTGGGTGTTGTGGATGACCCATGGGCATACGCCGAGCTCATGAAATAGAGGATCAACGTTGTTGTTTATGGGGGGTGCAGTCTGCAACTCGTCCAGACGTGAAAAAATGTCCTGTAGCTATGTGTTCGCAACACCCTATGCATCCTCTATGGCCTTGAGCCTCTCTTTGGCCACAATCTAAGCACCCTCAAGTTGGATGAGACGCTCGCTGGCGACTTTCACATCCGTGGTGAGACCCTCAAGTGTGGGTTGATCTTGTGCCATTCTTAGCGGAAGAGAAAAAACACAGTGTATAAACCCTATCAACTAGTAGGATGTGGTGGGAAAAAATCACTCACACTCAAGCTTAGTATCAAATTCTTACTTGTTCTTACCAATGCAACAGGTGGTGATCGGCGCGTTGGTGTTGGCTTCAAACGACCGATGAAGATTGGTTGGAGCGATAACCAGGATCAGCGGAACCGGGACCTGTACTTATTGGTAGGAAAAAGAATAGCTTGGAAAAGGCTTCTCAACTCACAATATCAGTGGCACAATTTAGCAAAAAGCAATGCAAGATGAAAAATTGCTCAAACTCCTAACTAGTGCTGGCAGTCGACTACTAAGAGAGAAAACAATCTAAGCCCAGATACTGAATCAAATGAATGTGAAAACCGATCAAAATATGATTAGCTCTAAAAGATGGATATAAGTGAGGTATAAACGCCGTGTATGAAAAACTAGAGCAGAAAAATATCCAGCAGATATCACGTATATGAACCAAGTAAAGGTTCTGCAAAAGATATTTCAAAAGATGCTATTCAGCCTGAACTTTTTTTTTACTTTTTCTTGTCTATTTTTTCACTTTTTATTTTTATTTTTTTCCTTCTTTTTTTTTCTTTCAAGCCGGCAGCAAGCAGAAGTCACGGACCAAAGATGATAGCTGATTCACTAAAGAAAAATTGATTGCTGATGGGATGTGTGCTTCTAGCGGTGGTATGAATCAAGTATTGATGGATGGATGTCCTGATGGAAACAATATGCTTGGGCATTAGCGGCAGAAGGCTGGAGTGTGCGCGTAGTACTATGTGGAAGCGTGGAATGCAAGGATTTATTATTTTAATATAGGACAGCAGATGTAACCGATACGGTGTCCGATTGCATGCAGGAATCGATAAAACTAGAAACAATCGATGCAATCTTGCCTTTGTCTGTATCTTTCCAGATTACAGAGGACTAGAGGAGCGTGTGGCAGAAAATACGCTGGAAAAAAACAAAGTTCGATCTAGAAGGCAATTTCCTCTCAGACTAATCTAGACCAGCACTAGTATTAGATGAATGTAACCAAAAATTCAACGAAGCAAATACTAGATGCAAAAATTGCTAAAGGCTAAAAAGATAGGTGCAGCGGATGAACTAATCTAAATTTTTTGGCTTTTTTGTGTGGTTTGTAGGACGAAAAATGATCTAATCTAACAAAAATGTAAATCTCTCACCGATGAACCTGAAAACTGATACCACTTGATGTGAACTGGGGCCCGATCTTTCGATGAGAGAGAGATAACTACGATTTTTGGTGGGACTTGACCCTCACGATCCGGCTACCAACTATACAGGGAGAACCGTACACGACTGATATCCATGGCAATCGCTGAACCAACTCGACGGCGTTATCGACCCAGCCAACGGCGTGATCGACCTATCCACAAAGGATTTTTTCTGCAAGCAAGTCAAAGAACATGCAAGAAAATAATAGCCAAGCAATCTCAAAATTGCGAATATGCTAGATGGGATTAATCTCACAAAATGGGGTTCCGATAGGATGTCTTGACGGTCGCACTAGCCGCTATGAGCGAAGACAAATAAACGTAGCAATATAGCTAAACTTCTCTAAACAAAACCCGAGTCTAAACCCTAACCTAGACTGGCTATTTATTAAAGGGTGCGGACAGGCGGCATCGCACAGACAATGTCCTGGTCTGCGCCGTCTCTGGCTCTCCTTAGATTTAATCCAGGCTATCCTGTTTTTCATCGTCTGGTCGTGGTGCACCCTAGAAGTTGCGTGGGTGGCGTTTTTTATGATAGTTATGTCCACATCAGTATAGGTGTTGTCTGACGATGTGGACAGCGAGGATGAAGATGGCCAGATGAGGTACAAGAGGCAAATCCTGAGGGAGCTTTATGCAGGAATGCATAACAGGTGTATTAGGACCTGGAATGGCGGCTATGGATGTCCATTTTGCAACTAGAAGCTTCATGACGTGTATCTAAGTGTTCTGGCGCATGCAAGAGGATGGGCCGTTGGCTCCTTCAAGCAGAAGTATTCTCACAGGGTGACACACGACGCATACGCCGAGTACCTGGAGAAGCTTCAGGATCGTGCCGACATGTGAGATGAGATGTGGGCTGGATCAAACTATGTATGCTTGAGTATGCTTAATGACGGTTGAACTATGTACTTATGGTTGAACTATGCTTATATACATGTACGCTTATTATCTATGTCTGAGTATGTTAAATATTTGGTCAAAGTTTGGTAAAAATTACAAAGGGGGACCAATAAACCAGGACAGAGGTAGTACATTAATCACACACGGTTCCCAAAATTGGATCCATGTGCAATGACTTTCATTTTGCTTGTTGCGTCAATCACACACAGTTCTCTCTAGCAAACCGTCGCCCCCAAAATTCTTTATGGGACAGAAAACCCTCACCACCCAATTCAAAAAAGAAAAAAGAAAACCCTCACCATCCCCATATCACAAAACCCTCACCCCGCCCGCCACCCCCTCCGGTACGTTCCACATTCACACTTGCACAAGCTCCTCTGCGTCTATGCCATGGAACCACCTATCATGGCGGTAAACACTTAGCTCGACTCCTGCAGCCGCCGCCAGGCTGTCGGCAAAGCCCACTGCATTTTGCCACTTTCGCTTGCCGCCGCCTATCGCCATCGACTTTCTCGAGGCTGCCCGCGGTCGACCTAGCTCTGCTCGGTTGGGGAATCTGTCGCACTGAGGGTTCTTTCTCATGGACGACAAGGTAACTAATTTAATGAGATATTGTCTCATCTCTTATCCTAGTTCATCTGCCCCCTTTAATCACCCAGCGGAAATCACCGTGAATTCATTTTTATTTGAGCTGATTTGAGGGTTTTCTTTCATTCATAGAATGTACAGTGTGCCGACACTTCAGGACTTTGCGACCTCCGCCAAAGATTCCATCTCACCGTACCATATAATTTGAAGACGCATGCGGTATGTTCAATCTCACCCTAAATCGACTGGCATGGCCTACTTTCCTGAACATATTCTAAATATTGCTACATTTGGATAAAAGGTGCCACATGCACCATATACATCAAAGCGGATTTCCCCCCTCTTCTTTCTATCTTAGGCAAATTAATGATGTATTGTTCTTTTGATTACTCTCACATTTCCATGACATCATGTTTACTCTATCTGTTTAATTATAGATTTTTATCCTTCAATTTCAACTGCTGTATAGTTCTTTCAATCTGGGCCCATATTTGCATGTTACCATATTTTCTTTAACAATCCTACCATTTTCTGTAGCACATCCCTTGCTATACAACAGATTATGTAGTGCACAATTTTTCCCTTTACATAGATCAAGGCTCCACGGACGTCATACTGCGCACAAACCATGGATTTACAATCGTTGCTACTGTAAGACTTGATGAACGTGGTGACTCCTATTTTGGCACTGGCTTTTGGAAAGAATTTTCTAAGTTTTATGTACTGAAAGCTGGCACTAAAATTGCACTACACATAAAAGGGCCTGGTCATGAGATATATGCTAACTTCCCCGACAAAATCATCTGTCCAGACTTTGTTTGAAGTAAGTTTTCTTTTCAACTATCTGCATGTTGACTTACCCAGCAATGTCAGATGAATTGTGTAGTATTTAAGCAACCAATTGTTATTCCCTTTTCTTACCATATTCCTACCTAATAACTTCTTGTTACCAATACACTTTTCTATTGCCCTGTTTTAACTAAATATTCCCTGTACTCCCATCTCTATCAGAAAGCGCCGCCGACAAGGAGACTCCGGAGGTGGAGAATGGGGCTGCCAACAAGTAGAGGTGGGGCGAGATAGAACCGCAAGCGACTCCACCAGGCCTAGACTTCATCAGTAGCCTCCCCGATGATATGTTGAGAGTCATCATCTCCCTCCTCCCAATCAAATATGGAGTGCGGACAACCGTCCTTTCTCGGCGGTGGTGCCCCCTATGGAACTCCAGCCCTCTCGACCCCATCGACACCCACGAGCTCTGCCATGGCTATCACAAAAGCTTGGATGCATTCTTCAAGATCCTCGGCAGTCACCTTGGCCCAACCAAAGGCCTTAGAATGGGCAAGTTCTGTTCCAACGGCAAGGACCGATCCAAGCTTGACGACTGGTTCCGATCCACCGCCCTAGATCATCTCGAGGAGCTCACTTTTGATGATGGGCATATGCGGTCGCTGCCAACGTCCGCACTCCGCCTCGCGCCCACGTTGTGCGTCGCCATGTTCACGAACTGCCATCCCCCCTTAATGACGCGCCCGCTCTTATTCTACCACGGCTAAAGCACCTCGAGCTCGTCATCGACTGCCTCTCAAATGGTGACACGGAGCGCCTACTCCGTGGTTGTACTACACTCGAGTACCTTCGTCTTGAGGCGATCAATGGGTTGAGTACCTTCCACATCACCTCCATGACTCTCCGGACTATTTATGTGTGTTGCTGGTGCGGCAGGAAGACATCACAAGATGTGTACCATGGTATGGTCATTGAGGACACACCCACACTTGAGAGATTACTTGTAGTTGATCAAGAAGGTCCAACAAGAATCAATGTCATTTCTACACCGAAATTGATAGTGGTGGGCTACTCGTCTGACAAATACTCCGAACTTGTTATTGGATCCACACCCGCTCAGGTACAACATCCGCCTTCTACCACTCCTTCTACAAATTAACATTATTTCTAATTTTGAAGATGTTTATTCGTCTGTCATTCAGAAAATGATTCTGACAAGCTTGAACCCGAAACTGCGCACAGTAAAGGTCTTGGCACTAGAATCTATCGGCCCCAACCTGGAGCAAGTTGTCAGTTTCCTGAGATGCTTTCCGTGCATGGAGAAGCTATATATCGAGGTGATGTTCCTTTCCTGCTCAATGTTAACCATAAGGGAGTTCAATTTGTGACACCTTTTTCCAAGTTTACAATGACAATGTACTACGATTTCTGAAGGTTCATTTGGAGGATTTCAGTACATACATGCCCCCCCCCATATTGGTTGCTTGATCCATACGGTTACAATCAATAAGCATTTCTCCTTTGGATTCATCTGTACTAGTTTTCTTAGGGAACTTTTCATCCACTCCAACCTCTTGTGAAGAAGTCTACATTTTTCTAGAATGTAATCAAATGCCCATGTTAATCATGTCAGATCAAAGATGGCATGTTAGTGCATTTTACAAATCCTGCAAACCAAATAAGCATGTAGTAATGTTCAAAACTGCATGTAGGAACTAACATGTTTTCTTCTTTTGTAGATAAGATTAGGCCCAGTGGTCGATAATGTGATACAATATAATAATCACGTCGAATGCCTAGATCTGCATCTCTCAGAAATTACTTTGGACTCCTACCGAGGGACCTTACCGGAGATCATATTTGCTAGGTTCTTTGTTCTCAGAGCAAGGGTGCTGAAGGAAATGAGGTTTGCCCTACATTTATTTTGCAAAAATGAATGGTTTGTTGATCAGCGCCGGCGCCTGCGGCAGAATGGAGTAGGCTCCAAACATGCTGAATTTCATTTTGGAACTTCAGATGCCAGAGTAATCGGAAATCATCATGTCAACCCCATACATGAATTCTTAGTGGCTGACCCCTTTGCAAAAATTGTGAGGTTTTGAAACCAGACTTAGAAGCGGTGATATTAGTTTGAACCTCTTTGATATCCATGTTCAGCGAACCAGTGATACATCTCCAACGTATCTATAATTTTTGATTGCTCCATGCTATATTATCTTCTGTTTTGGACATTATTGGGCTTTATTATACAATTTTATATTATTTTTGGGACTAACCTACTAACCGGAGGCCCAGCCCAGAATTGTTGTTTTTGCCTATTTTAGGGTTTGGAAGAAAAGGAATATCAAACGGAGTCCAAACGGAATGAAACCTTCGGGAACGTGCTTTTTGGAACGAACAAGATCTAGGAGACTTGGACCCTATGTCAAGCAACCAACAGGTAAGCCACGAGGTAGGGGGCCCCCCAGGCGCGCCCTCCACCCTCGTGGGCCCCCTGTTGCTCCACCGACATACTCCTTCCTCCTATATATACCTACGTACCCCCAAACGATCAAACACGGAGCCAAAACCCTAATTCCACCACCGTAACTTTCTGTATCCACAAGATCCCATCTTGGGGCCTGTTCAGGAGCTCTGCCGGAGGGGGCATCGATCACGGAGGGCTTCTACATCAACACCATAGCCTCTCCGATGAAGTGTGAGTAGTTTACCTCAGACCTTCGGGTCCATAGTTATTAGCTAGATGGCTTCTTCTCTCTTTTTGGATCTCAATACAAAGTTCTCCCCCTCTCTTGTGGAGATCTATTCGATGTAATCTTCTTTTGCGGTGTGTTTGTTGAGACCGATGAATTGTGGGTTTATGATCAAGATTATCTATGAACAATATTTGAATCTTCTCTGAATTCTTTTAGGTATGATTGGTTATCTTTGCAAGTCTCTTCGAATTATCAGTTTGGTTTGGCCTACTAGATTGATCTTTCTTGCAATGGGAGAAGTGCTTAGCTTTTGGTTCAATCTTGCGGTGTCCTGTCCCAGTGACAGTAGGGGCAGCAAGGCATGTATTGTGTTGTTGCCATGGAGGATAACAAGATGGTTTCTTTATCATATTGCATGAATTTATCCCTCTACATCATGTCATCTTGCTTAAGGCATTACACTGTTCTTATGAACTTAATACTCTAGATGCATGCTGGATAGCGGTCGATGGTGGAGTAATAGTAGTAGATGCAGGCAGGAGTCGGTCTACTTGTCTTCGACGTGATGCCTATATACATGATCATACCTAGATATTCTCATAACTATGCTCAATTCTGTCAATTGCTCAACAGTAATTTGTTCACCCACCGTAAAATACCTATGCTCTTGAGAGAAGCCACTAGTGAAACCTATGGCCCCCGGGTCTATCTTCCATCATATTAATCTTCCAACACTTAGTTATTTTCATTGCCTTTTATTTTACTTTGCATCTTTATCATAAAAATACCAAAAATATTATCTTATAGTATCTATAGATCTCACTCTCGTAAGTGACCGTGTAGGGATTAACAACCTCTTATCGCGTTGGTTGCGAGGATTTATTTGTTTTGTGTAGGTGCGGGGGACTCACGCGTAGCGTCCTACTGGATTGATACCTTGTTTCTCAAAAACTGAGGGAATTACTTACGCTACTCTGCTGCATCACCCTTTCCTCTTCAAGGGAAAACCAAGGCAAGTGCTCAAGAGGTAGAAAGAAGGATTTCTGGCACCGTTGCTGGGGAGGTCTACGCAAAAGTTAACATACCAAGTACCCATCACAAACCCTTATCTCCCGCATTACATTATTTACCATTCGCCTCTCGTTTTCCTCACCCCCACTTCACCCTTGCTGTTTTATTCGCCCTCTCTCTCTATCCTCCCTCTCTTTTCCGTTCGCCTCTTTTCCGTTTGCTTGTCATTATGGCGAGTCCTCTATCTTCTCCATTGTCTCCCGAGAATGAAATTCTAAATTTTAAGCAAAGGGAGGGAGAAAATCTAAAAGACGCTTGGTATAGAATTTGCAATGCTCAAAATAGATCTACCAGGAAGCAATCTACTTCTGTTCTTCTTCGCAATTTTTATGTAGGCTCTACTCCTTGGCACAGATATATCCTTGATACCATTACCGGAGGGAACTTCTTGGGTAGCCATACTTTTGATTCTTATAATGCTATGATAGATTTGTTTGGCTCACCACCTCTTTGGGTTAATGGAACTATGTTAACTTTGGAGCATGTAATGCAAAGACTTGAAATTATTGAGAATAATGTTGCTACTGTAGAGTTAATTGAAAATTTGGATAAAAAGATCCACAACCGAATCACCCAATATGGATCTAAAGTAGGAGTCACTTTGAAAAATATTAAAGAAAAGGAACCTATAGTTAATGAGAAAATAAATCAGGATTCCACTAGAATCAATAAACTTGAGGATATTATTACCAAATTGGGAACCGCTTTTTCTTCCATAAAGAATACTCCAATTCCTCCCACTAAAATTGCCAAGCTTATGTATGATTCTAAAAATAAGGGTGAATCCTCTAGTAAGGAAACTGCGGATCTCAAATCTATAAGTATTCATCCCAATCTTTTTGCTATCATTAAGGAACCATTTGTTACAAATGAATTTTTAGATCTTGTGACTAAAAGTTTGATAATAAATAAAAATAAAGAAATTCCTAAGGATGGTAGATGCCTCATTGAAGAATTACCTACCAAAGATGGCAATACCTAGATCTATCCTTGCTTTTTATGCCTAGCTAGGGGCGTTAAACGATAGCGCTTGTTGGGAGGCAACCCAATTTTATTTTTATTCCTTGATTTTTGCTCCTGTTTAGTAATAAATAATTTATATAGCCTCTGTTTTGGTTGTGTTTTTTGTGTTTAATTAGTGTTTGTGCCAAGTAGAACCGTTGGGAAGGCTTGGGGAAAGTCTTGTTAATCTTGCTGTAAAAAACAGAAACTTTAGCGCTCACGAGAACTGCTTCCATTTTTATTTGGAAAGTGCTATTTAGTTAATTATTTTTGAATATGATTAATAGGTAAATTCCTCAAGTCCAGAAATTTATTTTAGAATTTTTGGGGTTCCAGATCTTGCGTTATCTACAGATTACTACAGACTGTTCTATTTTTGACAGATTCTGTTTTTCGTGTGTTGTTTGCTTATTTCGATGAATCTATGGCTAGTAAAATAGTTTATAAACCATAGAGAAGTTGGAATACAGTAGGTTTAACACCAATATAAATAAATAATGAGCTCATTACAGTACCTTGAAGTGGTGTTTTGTTTTCTTTCGCTAACGGAGCTCACGAGATTTCCTACTTTAAGTTTTGTGTTGTGAAGTTTTCAAGTTTTGGGTAAGGATTTGATGGATTATGGAACAAGGAGTGGAAAGAGCCTAAGCTTAGGGATTACCATTGCACCCCCAAGATAATCTAAGGACACCAAAAATACAAAGCTTGGGAATGCCCCGGAAGGCATCCTCTCTTTCGTCTACTTCCATCGGTAACTTTACTTGGAGCTATATTTTTATTCACCACATGATATGTGTTTTTCTTGGAGCGTCTTGTATGATTTGATCTTTGCTTTTTAGTTTACCACAATCATCTTTTCTGTACACACCTTTTGAGAGAGACAACATGATTTGGAAATTATTAGAATACTCTATGTGCTTCACTTATATCTTTTGAGTTATATAGTTTTGCTCTAGTACTTCACTTATATCTTTTAGAGCACGGTGGTGGATTTTTTTATAGAAACTATTGATCTCTAATGCTTCACTTAGATTATTTTGAGAGTCTTAAATAGCATGGTAATTTTCTTAAATAATCCTAATATACTAGGTATTCAAGATTAGTAAAAACTTTCTTATGAGTGTTTTGAATACTAAGAGAAGTTTGATGCTTGATGATTGTTTTATATGGAGGTAGTGATATTAAAGTTGTGCTAGTTGAGTAGTTGTGAATTTTATAAATACTTGTGTTGAAGTTTGCAAGTCCCGTAGCATGCACGTATGGTAAATGTTATGTAACAAATTTGAAACATGTGGTGTTCTTTGATTGTCTTCCTTATGAGTGGCGGTCGAGGACGAGCGATGGTCTTTTCCTACCAATCTATCCCCCTAGGAGCACACACGTAGTGCTTGGTTTTTGATGACTTGTAGATTTTTGCAATAAGTATGTGAGTTCTTTATGACTAATGTTGAGTCCATGGATTATACGCACTCTCACCTTTCCATCATTGCTGGCCTCTTCGGTACCGTGCATTGCCCTTTCTCACATTGAGAGTTGGTGCAAACTTCGCCGGTGCATCCAGACCCCGTGATATGATACGCTCTTTCACACATAAACCTCCTTATATCTTCCTCAAAACAGCCACCATACCTACCTATTATGGCATTTCCATAGCCATTCCGAGATATATTGCCATGCAACTTTCCACCATCCTGTTTATCATGACACATTTATCATTGTCATATTGCTTAGCATGATCATGTAGTTGACATAGTATTTTTGGCAAAGCCATCGTTCATAATTCTTTCATACATGTCACTCTTGGTTCATTGCATATCCTGGTACACCGTCGGAGGCATTCATATAGAGTCATACCTTGTTCTAGTATCGAGTTGTAATCATTGAGTTGTAAATAAATAGAAGTGTGATCATCATTTAATAGAGCATTGTCCCAATATAAAAAAGAAAAAAAAGATAAAGGCCAAAAAAAAGAAGGCCCAAAAAAATGAAAAGGGACAATGCTACTATCTTTTTTTCCACACCTGTGCTTCAAAGTAGCACCATGATCTTCATGATAGAGAGTCTCTTGTTTTGTCACTTTCATATATTAGTGGGAATTTTTTTATTATAGAACTTGGCTTGTATATTCCAACAATGGGCCTCCTCAATTGCCCTAGGTCTTCGTGAGCAAGCAAGTTGGATGCACACCCACTAGTTTCTTTTGTTGAGCTTTCATACATTTATAGCTCTAGTGCATCCGTTGCATGGCAATCCCTACTCCTTGCATTAACATCAATCGATGGGCATCTCCATAGCTCATTGATTAGCCTCGTTGATGTGAGACTTCCTCCTTTTTTGTCTTCTCCACATAACCACCATCATTATACTCTATTCCACCCATATTGCTATATCCATGGCTCACGCTCATATATTGCGTGAAGGTTTATAAAGTACGAAACAATTGCTTGGCTTGTCATCGGGGTTGTCCATGATGAGAGCATTCTTGTGCGATGAAAATGGAGCATGACTAAACTATATGATTTTGTAGGGATGAACTTTCTTTGTCCATGTTATTTTGAGAAGACATAATTGCTTAGTTAGTATGCTTGAAGTATTATTATTTCTATGTCAATATTAAACTTTTATCTTGAATCTTTTGGATCTGAATATTCGTGCCACAATTAAGAAGAATTACATTGAAAATATGCCAAGTAGCATTCCACATCAAAAATTCTGTTTTTATCATTTAACTACTCGAGGACGAGCAGGAATTAAGCTTGGGAATGCTTGATACGTTTCCAACGTATCTATAATTTTTGATTGCTCCATGCTATATTATCTTCTGTTTTGGACATTATTGGGATTTATTATACAATTTTATATTATTTTTGGGACTAACCTACTAATCGGAGGCCCAGCCCAGAATTGCTGTTTTTTGCCTATTTTATGGTTTCGAAGAAAAGGAATATCAAATGGAGTCCAAACGGAATGAAACCTTCGGGAACGTGATTTTTGGAACAAACAAGATCCAGGAGACTTGGACCCTACGTCAAGCAACCAACAGGGAAGCCACGAGGTAGGGGGGCGCCTACCCCAACAGGCGCGCCCTCCACCCTTGTGGCCCCCCTGTTGCTCCACCGACATACTCCTTCCTCCTATATATACCTACGTACCCCCAAACGATCAAACACGGAGCCAAAACCCTAATTCCACCGCTGTAACTTTCTGTATCCACGAGATCCCATCTTGGGGCCTATTTCGGAGCTCCGCCGGAGGGGGCATCGATCATGGAGGGCTTCTACATCAACACCATAGCCTCTCCGATGAAGTGTGAGTAGTTTACCTCAGACCTTCGGGTCCATAGTTATTAGCTAGATGGCTTCTTCTCTCTTTTTGGATCTCAATACAAAGTTCTCCCCCCCTCTTGTGGAGATCTATTCGATGTAATCTTCTTTTTTGGTGTGTTTTTTGAGATCGATGAATTGTGGGTTTATGATCAAGTTTATCTATGAACAATATTTGAATCTTCTCTGAATTCTTTTATGTATGATTGGTTATCTTTGCAAGTCTCTTTGAATTATCAGTTTGGTTTGGCCTACTAGATTGATCTTTCTTGCAATGGGAGAAGTGCTTAGCTTTGGGTTCAATCTTGCGGTGTCCTTTCCCAGTGACAGTAGAGGCAGCAAGGCACGTATTGTATTGTTGCCATCGAGGATAACAAGATGTTTTTTTATCATATTGCATGAATTTATCCCTCTACATCATGTCATCTTGCTTAAGGCGTTACTCTGTTCTTATGAACTTAATACTCTAGATGCATGCTGGATACCGGTCGATGTGTGGAGTAATAGTAGTAGATGCAGGCAGGAGTCGGTCTACTTGTCTTGGACGTGAAGCCTATATACATGATCATACCTAGATATTCTCATAACTATGCTCAATTATGCCAATTGCTCAACAGTAATTTGTTCACCCATCGTAAAATACCTATGCTCTTGAGAGAAGCCACTAGTGAAACCTAGGGCCCCCAGGTCTCTCTTCCATCATATTAATCTTCCAACACTTAGTTATTTTCATTGCCTTTTATTTTACATTGCATCTTTATCATAAAAATACCAAAAATATTATCTTATCATATCTATCAGATCTCACTCTTGTAAGTGACCGTGTAGGGATTGACAACCCCTTATCGCGTTGGTTGCGAGGATTTATTTGTTTTGTGTAGGTGCGAGGGACTCACGCGTAGCCTCCTACTGGATTGATACCTTGGTTCTCAAAAACTGAGAGAAATACTTACGCTACTCTGCTGCATCACCCTTTCCTCTTCAAGGGAAAACCAACGCAAGTGCTCAAGAGGTAGCAATCAGCGTGAGCGTTTGCAGCTGATGAGCTGAATTTCATTTCTAATATCAGTTTGAACCCTGTAATCTTCGAATTTGAGCCATATAACTCTGGAATTTGAACCTTGTAACATTTTGAGCTTTTGTGGTACAATCGTTGAAATGACATGGTATGAGACTCGTATATTGCTAGCACTATTTTGACCTTAATATGTAATGGTCTTAGGTTTTATTAACCATTCTCGAATCAGTTTACCTTTTCAATCTCACAGCACACGATCTGTATAGCTAACTCGACTGTGATCTTCAACATTATTGCACACAATTGGTTTCTTCAACCGTGTGCACTGTAGAGCGCATAATTAATTATCGCACTCGAGTGTCCATCATCACCCTTCTGTGTAACTTTGACCTCATCACCCATGGGTAAACTTATGATTGAAGTCATTCCACACACTTCATTTTTACAAAGCCTTTTGCCAATAAATGCCCACGATTTGTCCCTCTTCTACCCGACGCGTGGCCAAACTAGCTAGGCGGGAAGCTTGTGCGGTAAACAGCGTGGTAGCGCGGGAACAGGCTCACCGACGATACATTTGGCGGCTCTTCGAGCCCACGAGTGCGGTGCGGTGTTGTCAAGCGTGCACTGGAATCCTCTGCTCTGAATGCCGTGATAAGACATGCTGATTACAGCCGACCGATCCCCATTTATTACAGCGGCCATTTAACCCTTGTGTCTCTTCAACTATTCGATCGCGCCCCACCATTGCAAGAAGCACACCCACCACGAGAAATTCTTAGAGGGTATCCTGCGTGGCTCCAATGGCGCTCCGAGCGGCTACCGACGACGAGCAGCAGTTCCCCATGCGTGCCGTGGTGGACACCCATAGAAGGTTCATGGACCTCTCGGTGGTGTACACCAACGACCCGGTCTGGGTGGAGCACTCCATCCACATCACAGAGCTGTTGTTTTCCGCAGAGAAGTACAAGGTGGTCGGGTTCGACCTCGAGTACACCCGCACTTGTGCCGGGTCTCGTCCCAAGGTCGTCGTTGCCCAGATGTGCCTGCGCCACCACATCCTTTTCTACCACTACTGCCTGGCTACAAGGCCTTGCGAGCGTTTCGCCAGGTTTGTCAACATCCCCCACTACATGTTCGCTATGGTGGACATCACCAACGATGAAAAGGCGCTCTAGAATTCGGGCATCGTCTGCCAGAATCTTGTCGACATCCAGGGCCAATACAAGATCTGGGGCAGCAAGGAGAATGAGAAGGACTCACTGGTTTACCTCGCCGAGGCCATCATCGACCCCTACTACAGAGACATGAAGGACTCATGCAACAAGGACAAGCGTGCCTAGCACTCGGCCTGGATGGAGAAACTTGACGAAGCTCACGTCGTGTACGTGGCCAAGGAGGCATACACGAGCTACGACATGTACAGGCGGATCGTTGACATGAGGAAGTGCCTCCTTGCCCAAAACGGCCAGGGATCTAGCCGAAGCAAAGCAATGGCAAGCGTCATGGCAACAATAAGTAGATGATTAGATCCTCGTTTCTCCTACTATAGTATGCATGTAATTACTTACTTTGGTGTGTGGAAATGTTATGTGTGTAGTCACTTGTGTAATTGTATGCTTAATTTGGTTATGCAATGCTGCCATTTTAAGTATATATGTTGATGCTCTGTAAACAGAGCGTAGATGTTGAGCGGACAAAGAAAACCACATCGCACACGGACTAAACAATGGAACCCCTCGGTGATGTTTTCATCACTCACTCACAATTGTATACCAGCAATCGTTTGCTCACAACACACACGGCTCGTTAGCAGTAATCGTCTGTGTTGTTATCGGTCTTCGCACACGTTTCCGATTACAGACCTGTTTGCCTCGTATCAGACACATCTTGTCCATTTGAACCGTTTCTCTTCTCATGTCTCAACGCAAACAATTTATTCGAGTGAACCGCATGCCGTATATCGCACACACCTTTGATCTGGCTGACCGTTTCTTTTGTGTTGCCTAATCACAAACAATTCATCCAAGTGAACCTTATGCTGTACATCACACACACCTTCATCTGGCTGCCCGTTTCTTTCGTTCCTCCTCATCGCAGACAGTTAATTGAGCTGAATCGTATGCCCTACATCACACACACAACTAAAATCTGAAGCGTGTTTGATGCGTCCTCCATCGCAAACGTTTTGCACCTTTTTGACGGTTTTTTACACCACCGTTTGCGATTATGGCATCGCACACAGTTTCGTCGAAGTGTCTCTGATCATAGTGTTGCATTAGCAGCATCCTGCAGTAGTGAGATGTAGGTATCGATCTAGATCACATGTGATTGTGAGGGTGTTGCACAAAAGTTTTAGTAACGAATTTGATCTATTGCTAGAAAGACTTAAGAACTAGATGAGTTCTAGAGCTTAAATTGTGCGAGTAGAAGATAAGATTTGTTGTGCTAGATTTGATCTCTTGCTAGAAAGAAGATCCCTTCACTGAAGAACCCCCACAGGTGGTCGGTCCGTCTGACCTGACTGAAATCGAGGTCCCCGCAGTTATTAATCTGGTCATGGAAATTTTGGCTATCATGCCCGACTGGACCATGCCGTACATTGCGTACTTGCTCAGATAAGAACTTCTAGAAGACGAAGTGAAGCATGTCAGATTGTTCAAATGTCCAAAGCTTTCACTACAAAAAAATACACTTCTGTGATGATACGTGTTTGTCACAGTAGGTCACGTTTTCTGTCATGCATGTACATCCATGACGATTTTATGACAGAATCAAGATAGTCATACCTGTGCTGTCGTAGAAGTGTTCCATGACATTACCAAAATTATCATCACAGAAGTGTTCACTTCCATGACGATAAATGCTGCGTCATGGAAGTGCTTTTATTAAGGGTGACCGACACATGGCATCCACCATAATGGGTCGCCGTTAAGCTATCGGGTCCAGTTTTGGATCCGATAACCCACTAACAGCCACGAACAATGCCGATTTTCCACGTGTAAAATTCTCATTGGCCGACGGAACCACGTGTCAGCTCCGCGTTGACACATGTGTCACTCATCCAATGGGCGAGATGCGCCCATGATATGTTGACACGTGGACCGGCCCATTCAGGTTAAAAGGCTGGGCCTGTGAAAATAAGTGGGCCGGCCCATTATTGGCCTACTTGAGTCAGGCCCATTTACAAGCACGACCCATACAAGTTACATAGAATTGACCCATCAAAGGCCCATTCTAGATTTGACAATTTCCACACCATCGTCAGTTTTAGCCTGTTAATGGCCCGCTATGTCTTTGGGCCCAATTGCGGCCCAAGCTTCTTTCAGCCTATTAGTAGCCCTTCGTCAGTTCCAGCCCGTTAATGGCCCGGAACATCTTTCAGCCTTTTCTCGGCCCATTCTACAATTGAGCCAATTCTAGCCCGCTGTGACTTTAGGCCTGTCCTCGGCCCATTCGGTAAATGGTCAACTCCTAGCCCATTTTGTCTCTCGGCCTGTTAATGGCCCGCACAACAGTTGGGCCTTTGACGATAGGTCCATTAGGGGCCCATGTTCCGCAGGGCATCATTTTAGCCCAACACGACTTTTGGCCTGTTAAAAGCCTAGTTTGCAAATTGGGCCTCCTCTAGCCCATAACACTTTCAGCCTCTTACTGGCCCATAAAGTAAAAGGGCCAAGACAAAATTGACATGTATTTCGGCCTGCTGAGGCCCATGGACCATTTCCATTTATACGGCACTATCGATCTTTTGGCCTGTTAACGGCCTACTAAGAGCCATTGTTATGGTGGGCCATATCATTTGGAATCCACTTAATATTATTTTGACCAGCCCAATTAAGGCCCGGTTTGACTACACATGTTTGTTCGTTTGTATGGCGTCCAGGAAATGTTTGGGCGTGTTGGCGCCCCGTTTCAACAATATAGCATATTCAAGAATTATCCTACTCTATACAATCGCCTCTAAAAAACATACACTACAATAAAAATACTAAGGCATAGAAACATAGAATAATCCTACACTATACAATAAAGAAATTACAACTGAATATACCCACTGGGCATTATAGTTCGGCACCAGTGATAATAAAGCGTACACAAATAGCAAATTACATACACTGCACAAATAAAGCTCATACATCGTGGACACGCATCAACAGAACTTACCATTTGAACTATAATCTCTTCAGAAAATAGGATTGGCCGGATTCAGATAGCACAAATTTTAGTCTGCAAAATCTCCAATTCTTTCGTGGTTACCTTAGTGTCTTGTTTCATTTTTTGACTCCTGCATCTAATACCTGCATGTCCAGTCTCAACTTGTTGATTGTACATTCAGAATCATGTACACGTTGTCTTGCCACCTCTAGTTGATGCTCGAGAACATCAACACATTCCAATTCCAATCCGTAATCATTCGGTAACGGCCATGCCGCACTTCTCGCAGATCTTTGTGTTGATGTCACTTCATCTTGAAATGTTTCTGTAAGTACACATGACTAGGGCAAAAATATAGTTACAACAGTGAAGCGAGCAAGACAGACTATTTTGTACATGGCAAAACAGGACTAACAATGATGTTACAGGTCATGAAGCATAAGCAGGTGTTATTTTAAAAATTATAAAAATGGTAGTCTGTGCAGCCTGCATACAGAAATCTCTCTTAGCTCACCAGAGGAGCATGATGTTGGGCCAAATCCAAAACACAGACAAGTTACAAATTTAGACAGCACGTTGCGTATAAGTAAGCAAGCAGTTGGCCATTCTGTAGCTTAATTAAAGTCTTAGGGAGCATAATGAACAACAGAGGGATTCATACAAACCTACTAGAACAAGCAAAACTATGCAATCATTAGCCTAGTATAAACTAGATTGTGAGCCTCATGTAGTAATAGTTGGTTAATAGACTTCAAAGCTTCAGGAACACTTCGCGAGAGTAATTAAATGGTAAGGACTTTAATTATGTCAACTAATAGTTATACAAGTACCCAACATCAGGCATCATTGTTTGGGCATCTCATTAACTGAGGACAAATAAAGCAATTGAAAAGAGCAAATTAACTATGCCTGAAACAAACAAGGAATTAAACTATTGAGTTGGATACAGTGACTTACCTTAACTGGTTGAACAGGCTCAGCACTGCTCCTACTTCTCTTGCAAGGCTCCTTCCTAACATCTTGTACTTGGAAATCCTCAATCTTATCTTCATTGCACCCCCTCTGCAAGGCGACACAAACTAGTTACTCGTCTCCTTGGAAGATAAATATGCATACTTTCCAGTCCGTGAACAACACAAAAGGATGAGATTATAACAAACAACACCACATAATGAAACATGCCACATCTCTTGCACTTGCACACAATCAAATGAGCATTTACTATGTGTGCACTATGTAAAACTAGGCATGCCTTCGAACTGGATCTCCAGGTACTCTTGGAGAGACTACTTTAGTGTACAGCCAAACCTTTATGTCACCTATGAGTTAGACAAGCCCCCACTACAGTAGCCCTTAGTGTTTAAATCATTGACAAGCTGTGTTAGAGTGTTAGATCAAGAAAAACAAGTAATCAAAGCAAACAGTCCTGGTATGGCTAGCTGATGCAAACAAGCAATTGAACAGATGTGTGAGCAAATCTTACATACTCCCTCCTTCCATCTATATAGGTCCTAATCGTTTTTCGAGGCTAAATTGACCAAGTGTTAGAGCAATAATATATGACATGCAAGTTACACAAAGCATACCATCAAGTTCATACGTGAAAGGAGCTTCCAATATATTATTCGTCTTATCAATAGTCAAAGGCGGTCTTGAAAAACACATTAGGCCCTATATAGATGGAAGGAGGGAGTATCAAGAAAAGAAGCAAACAAGAAGGCTTAAAGACCATCACTTGACTGACCAAATTTAAGGGGCATTTAAATATCATGTGCAATGTATGAACTAACATAAACATTGCATATTCCAGATTCTACAATGGAATGGACATGTATTAGGTTATGCCATGTATGATGATGCCTAAATGTACACTATAGCAGGCAGGAATGATTCGTCATTGCATGCACAATTGAATTACAGGTTAAGGTCCAGTTCTATTCCGCCTTTTTAGAGCCTATTGTCAAAATAAGCCATAAAATATGTAAGAGCATCTCCAACAGCCGCCCAACACGCGGCGCGCTAAAAAGTAGTTTGCAGTGCGCCCATCGCCCGAAAAAGCATGGCGGGCAGCGCTGACTCCAGCAGCCGCGCTAAAATTTAGCACGCGCGCGCAGCTCTAGCAGCCGCACTAAAATGCAGTGCGCACTATCGCACGCACATTGCATACATATTTTAAACATAGATATTTTACATAGTTCCACAGCATAGATAAATAAAACTAGGGTGCAACGACATAAAAAAACTACTAAATAGTGCAACTAGATAAACTACAACCTAGTCCCAGTCGTCATCATCATCATCATCATCATCACCATCATCCTCGCTGGTCTGGTTCGAGGTATCAAGACACATTTCGTCCCAACCAGGATCATTAGCCAAAAAGATCGACTGCCCACCATTTCAACGATCTCGCACTGCGATAACGCCGGGGCCTTCCGCCGACGCCTGTCCAACCGGTCCGCGCAGCGCTTTGCCGTCTGCTCCACCCAGTAGGCTTGCTCGTCGGTGACGTCCTCCTGGTGGCACCAGTGCCACTCCGCCATCACTACTAGGGAAAACCCTAGCAGTAGCGCGGGTATTTTGCCTATCAATAGCGTGGGACGACGCGCTACTGATAAGGCGCTACAGCTAACGTGTAGTAGTAGCGCCTATTGTCCCATGCTACTGCTATACATGGCTAGCAGTAGCGCGCTTCAGTGCAGAGCGCTGCTGCTAATATCTGCAATGCTTTTTAGCAGGAAGCGCTACTGGTAAGGGAGCGCTACTTCTAACTTTGTTCCCCTCGCTACTGCTAGTTTTATTAGTTTCTGTTTTTTTCTGCATATTTGTTTTGTATTTGTATAGGCTTTATACAATAATCTTTAGCATATCATACACAAACAAATGTAATCATAGCATATACATACAAATAGTCTCATCAAATCATGTCATCATCATAATCATCATCCAACACAAAGTGGTCTCTCGTCATCATCTCGAAAATTGCGATACAAGTCTCGATTACTTGAAACTACATCATCATCCATCTAAACAATGATATATGCGAGAAGAGCTATCACTTTGAGTGAGAGCGGAACTATGTAGTACATGAGTTAGTATCCCTCTCTCGCATTAGCGTGAACCTAAACTAACTACTGGCTGTCGCTCAGAAACCGGAAACCGATACACTTGGGCCTGACATTCCGGCCACTCATCATATACTCCTGGCGTAGCACTTCTTCGCCATCGATGATCTGTACACCTGCATCGTCACATGAGTCGATGATATGCAACATATATAGTTAAGCAACAGAAAGAGACAGACTTGGCAAAAATAGAAGCAACATATCAGAAGCATAAATAACAAAGTTCATCGTACCCAAAATGCCCACACTAGGGTGATCTTCGCTAGTCGAGGAGGATGGTTTAATTACATCACAAATAAAGTTTCATCGTGCATAACTCAAAGTTTCATCATACAAATAGTATGGACTAAATGGACACATTGTCATATATCGACAATCACTCCATGTCGTGCCATCCATCCAAGTCAGGGAGATAGCCCCCGAGCTTAGTGAAAGGCTTCAGGTTGAGACGCTGAGCGGCTACGCGTGTTCGGATGTCTTCCCGCGACATTTTTCCTTCTTCGTAGAACATCCCTGCTTTTCCGATGACCTCCTTCATGATGATTTGGGCAAGTTCGTGCTGGATGTGATAGAACTCAGCTCGAAGTCGATGATCCTCGATATCTCCTAAGTTCTTTTCCCATTGCAGAATATGGGCATCGCCGGATCTAGGTGACATGCGAAGGTTCTGGTGATCCCGTCTGTACTGCAGAATATGGTGTAGGACATATTATCCATCACTAAGAGAATCACTCGGTTGCTGGATGCAACAGAAGTCAGTCTTATGGCCGAAGGCGGGCCTGCCGTCCCTTTTCTTATTGTCCTTGACCTCTCCACCCCTTGTGCCATAGTAAAACATAGCACTGTTGAGAACAGATTTGATGTGGGTGTAATCCTGTTTGTTAATGTTCTTCGACGAGTCCAAGTAAAGAGCGTGGGAGTATGGGGGGTAGAGGATGATGAGGACGACACCCCCGCTGCTGCGCAAAATAAGTACACCTCAAATTAATTAGCCTCCACCGTGCAAATGAATGATTGAAATCAAAGGAAGGATATCTGCTCGGATGACTTACAGAGGATGATAAGGCGCGAGAATCGCCTCCTTGTACTTATTGGCGAGCATGAAATTGGCGATGTATTCCCTCGCGTATTCACAGTGCTCTACGCAGACTCCGAAGAAGCCCTCCTGCATGAAGTACGGGTCAGCGACACAAATATGAGGTATCTGCTCAACCCCAATGAGGTAGTTCATGTGCAAGGCATAAAGGCGGACAAACGTAAAATCCAGCTTCTTCAAGTGAAACATGTCGAAGATGTAATCGAATCGAAGGAAGAACTTCTTCGCGGGGAATGTGTCGACGTACGACAATTGCCGTGGCACATTAACCACGTAGAGTGGGTATCCTGGGTTTTTTGAGGCGATGAGACCTTTCTCTATCCGCAACATATCGTCATGAAATCTCCTTAAATCACCGAATCTGGCCCCTAGCACTGCTTTAGGTAGGATTGGTTGACCGGGGATATGCCATTTTGCCGCACCAGGGATATCTATACGGTCTTGAACCCGAGGCTGCTGAGGCGGCTGGATCATAGAAGCAGCTTTTTTTTGCCTTTCCTTGTTCTCTTCCGAGACTTCTTTACTACCGGAAGGTTGTCTGATACGTCTCCAACATATCTATAATTTTTGATTGCTCCATGCTATATTATCTACTGTTTTGGGCAATATTGGGCTTTATTTTCCACTTTTATATTACTTTTGGGACTAACCTATTAACCGGAGGCCCAGCCCAGATTTGTTGTTTTATGCCTATTTCGGTGTTTCAAAGAAAAGGAATATCAGACGGAGTCGAAACGGAACGAAATCAACTAGAGAAGTTAATTTTGGAACGAAAGCCACCCGATGGACTTGGACCCCACGTCAAGGAAGAAACGAGGTGCTCACGAGGGTGGGGGCGCCCCCCACTAGGGCGCGCCCCCTGTCTCGTGGGACCCTCGTGGATCCCCTGACATACCTCCTACACCCATATATACCTACGTGACTTAAAACTTCCAGAACGCAACATAGACTGGGAGTTTCGCCGCTAGAAGCCTCCGTAGCCACCAAAAACCAATCTAGACCCGTTCCGGGACCCTGCCGGAGGGGGCAATCCTTCTCCGGTGGCCATCTTCATCATCCCGGTGCTCTCCATGACAAGGAGGGAGTAGTTCTCCCTCGGGGCTGAGGGTATGTACCAGTAGCTATGTGTTTGATCTCTCTCTCTCTCTCGGGTTCTTGAGATGATACGATCTTGATGTATCGCGAGCTTTTCTATTATAGTTGGATCTTATGTTTCTCCTCCCCCTCTTCTCTCTTGTAATGAATTGAGTTTCCCCTTTGATGTAATCTTATCGGATTGAGTCTTTAAAGATTTGAGAACACTTGATGTATGTCTTGCCATGGATATTTGTGGTGACAATGGGATACCGCGTGCCACTTGATGTATGTTTTGGTGACCAACTTGCGGGTTCATGAACCTATGCATAGGGGTTGGCACACATTTTCGTCGTGATTCTCCGGTAGAACTTTGGGGCACTCTTTGAGGTCCTTTGTGTTGGTTGAATAGATGAATCTAAGATTGTGTGATGCATATCGTATAATCATACCCACGGATACTTGAGGTGACATTGGAGTATCTAGGTGACATTAGGGTTTTGGTTGATTTGTGTCTTAAGGTGTTATTCTAGTACGAACTCTAGGGCTGTTTGTGACACTTATAGGAATAGCCCACCGGATTGATTGGAAAGAATAACTTTGAGGTGGTTTCGTACCCTACCATAATCTCTTCATTTGTTCTCTGCTGTTAGTGACTTTGGAGTGACTCTTTGTTGCATGTTGAGGGATAGTTATGTGATCCAATTATGTTAGTATTGTTGAGGGAACTTACACTAGTGAAAGTATGAACCCTGGGCCTTATTTCCTACCATTGCAATACCGTTTACGCTCACTTTTATCACTTGTTACCTTGCTGTTTTTATTATTTCAGATTACAAATACCTCTATCTACTATCCATATACCACTTGTATCACCATCTCTTCGCTAAACTAGTGCAGCTATACAATTTACCATTGTATTGGGTGTGTTGGGGACACAAGAGACTCTTCGTTATTTGGTTGCAGGGTTGCTTGAGAGAGACCATCTTCATCCTATGCCTCCTACGAATAAACCTTAGGTCATCCACTTGAGGGAAATTTGCTACTGTCCTACAAACCTGTGCACTTGCAGGCCCAACAACGTCTACAAGAAGAAGGTTGTGTAGTAGACATCAAGCTCTTTTCTGGCGCCGTTGCCGTGGAGGTGAGTGCTTGAAGGTATATCTTTAGATCTTGCAATCGAGTCTTTTAGTTTCTTGTTTTATCACTATTTTATTTTATAAAATAAAACTACAAAAAAATGGAATTAAGTTTGTCTCATATGCTTCACCTTTTTAATATCTTTCGTGAGTATGATGGAAAGGATAATTGTGCTCAAGTGCTAGAAGAAGAAATCTATAAAATGTTTGGCATTAAATCTTTGAATGATGAGCATGATTGGAATGTTGTTAGTATGAATTCTTTGAATATCCATGATGCTAATGATGATTGCACTAGTTATGATGAAAATGCCTCCTATAAACATGTCAATTTTTGTGGAGTAGATTGGGTTTGCAAGTACACACCAAATAGGGAAGATAGATATTGCAAGAGGCATAAGTGTTTAGAAACTAAATTGTTGCAAGAAAGTTTTGATGAGAGTGCTGAAAATTTAAAATATCTTTACCGTACTTGTGAACTTTGTAATGAACATGGTCATTTAAATATCAAATGCAAATTGTTTCATGACCGAATCGTGTCCAAAAATTGTGATGACTTGATTTCCCTTGCGCATTATAATGAACTAAGTTTGCTTTTGGGTTATGAAGAATTGAAACGTCAAACTAAACATATTCCAGAATATAACCTTGAGAAATTCCTTGATATTGATCTAGAGAAGGTTTATATGTATTGTGCGGTGAATTGCATTGAAAATCCTTATATTGCCAATTACATAAATAAAAGAAAACAAATAGAGGATGAAGATAATACTAATGAAAGGGAAGAGACTTCCCAATATCCTCCTATTATTTCTTATGATGAATCAGGTAATGAGGGGGAGCCTTTTATTCAACCAATCTCATTAATAAGGAGCTCCAAAAAGAGGATTGAACCCCCACATGATGTGGTGAAGAGGAAGAAAAGAAAAAGGAAGAGAGGTAAAAAGGTATCTCTCCCAAATAAAGTTGCTCCTATTATTGCTGTGCCTCATGAAAATGAAGATGATACACTTTATGATGATCTCGTTATGCCTATTGCTTGTTGTGATGATTATGATTGGGAAGATAATGATACTTCTTATGATCTTGAAAATCTTTTTGGTACTTGCTTGGAAGAATATGATAATAATGTTTGCTATACTATTGGTGCTATCCATGCTATTAATGATGAGAGTGATTATTCTTATGATACGAAAAGGCCCAAGCTCGGGGAAGATATGTTTGATGAGGATGATATATTTGAGAATATATTTTCTGCAATTAATGTTTGTCCCAAGCTTGGGGATGCTACGCTTAATGAAGATTATAGTTTTAGTCTACCAAATTTTGATATGCAAACTCATAATGATAATAACATGCCTCCTACTTATGATAATTATTGTGATGATACATATGCTATAAAAAGTAGTGAGGATTATATTTATAAAACTTGTCATGATTATGGTTACCCCTTTTCTGAACATTACTCTTTTAATGTGGAAACAATTTATAATATTCAAGTCTCTTATGATACTCCCACTATTATTCATGAGAAGAATTTTGCTTATGTGGAAAGTAGTAAAAATTCTATGCTTGTAGATCATGAAAAGAATGCTTTAGGTGCTGGTTATATTGTTTAATTCATTCATGATGCTACTGAAAATTATTATGAGGGAGGAATATATGCTTGTAGGAATTGCAATAATATCAAGTTTCCTCTCTATGTGCTTAAAGTTTTGAAGTTATGCTTGTTTTACCGTCCTATGCAAGTTGATTCTTGTTCCCACAAGTTGTTTGCTCACAAAATCCCTATGCATAGGAAGTATGTTAGACTTAAATGTGCTAGTCATATTCTTCATGATGCTCTCTTTATGTTACAATTCTTATCTTTTATGTGAGCATCATTGAAATCATCATGCCTAGCTAGGGGCGTTAAACGATAGCGCTTGTCGGGAGGCAACACAATTTTAATTTTGTTCCTTGCTTTTTGTTCCTTTTTAGTAATAAATAATTCATCTAGCCTCTGTTTAGATGTGGTTTTATGTGTTTAATTAGTGTTTGTGCCAAGTAGAACCTTTGGGAATACTTGGGGAAAGTCTTGTTGATCATGCTGTAAAAAACAGAAACTTTAGCGCTCACGAGAATTGCTGCCATTTTTATTTGAAGAGTGATATTTAGTTAATTATTTTTGCAGATGATTAATAGATAAATTACTCAGGTCCAGAAATTTATTTGAGAATTTTATTATTTACAGAAGTATACGTTTGATCCAGATTACTACAGACTGTTCTTTTTTTGACAGATTCTGTTTTTCAAGTGTTGTTTACTTATTTTGATGAATCTATGGCTAGTAAAATAGTTTAGAAACCATAGAGAAGTTGGAATACAGTAGGTTTAACACCAACATAAATAAAGAATGAGTTCATTACAGTACCTTGAAGTGGTGATTTATTTTCTTATACTAATGGAGCTCACGAGTTTTCTACTTTAAGTTTTGTGTTGTGAAGTTTCCAAGTTTTGGGTAAGGATTCGATGGACTATGGAATAAGGAGTGTCAAGAGCCTAAGCTTGGGGATGCCCAAGGCACCCCAAGGTAATATTCAAGGATAACTGAGGGAGTCCTGGATTAGGGGGTCTCCGGACAGCCGGACTATCTCCATTAGCCGGACTGTTAGACTATGAAGATAGAAGATTGAAGACTTCGTCTCGTGTCCGGATGGGACTGTACTTGGCGTGGAAGGCAAGCTAGGCAATACGTATATGGATATCTCCTCCTTTGTAACCGACCTTGTGTAACCCTAACCCTCTCCAGTGTCTATATAAACCGGAGGGTTTTAGTCCGTAGGACAACAATCACAACATACAATCATACCATAGGCTAGCTTCTAGGGTTTAGCCTCTCTGATCTCGTGGTAGATCTACTCTTGTAACACCCATATCTTCAATATTAATCAAGCAGGATGTAGGGTTTTACCTCCACCAAGAGGGCCCGAACCTGGGTAAAACTTCGTGTCCCTTGCCTCCTGTTACCATCCGGCCTAGGCGCACAGATCGGGACCCCCTACCCGAGATCCGCTGGTTTTGACACCGACATTGGTGCTTTCATTGAGAGTTCCTCTGTGTCGTCGCTGTTAGGCTTGATGGCTGCTACTATCATCGGTAGCGATGCGGTCTAGGGTGAGACTTTTCTCCCCGGACAGATCTTCATATTTGGCGGCTTTGCACTGCGGGCTAATTCCCTTGGCCATCTGGAGCAGATTGAAAGCTACGCCCCTAGCCATCAGGTCAGATTTGGAAGTTTGAAGTACACGGCCGACATCCGCGGAGACTTGATCTTCGACAGATTCGAGCCACAGCCGGGCACGCCGCACTGTCTCGATGGGCATGACCTAGCTCTGCCAGCAGATGGTACTCCAGAGGCCGCGCCCACACCAGCTTCGACCCTTAGCTCGGAGCCAGCTGCACCAATTGAGGACGGGTGGCTAGACACCGCCTCAGGGGCTACAGTCTCAACGGCGATCGAGCCGAGCACCAGCATAATCCTCTACGCAGCCCATGACTCCAAGGTGCCGGACTCTCCTCCGGACCCCGAACCATCCGCGCCCCTGCCAATCGAATCCGACTGGGCGCCGATCATGGAATTCACCGCTGCGGATATCTTTCAGCACTCGCCCTTCAGCGACAATCTGAATTCACTAAGGTCTCTCTCCTTGTCAGGAGAGCCCTGGCTGGATTATGGCCAACAGGATTGGGATGCGGACGACGAAGAAATTCGACGCACACCCACCACGCACTTTGTAGCCACTGTCGATGATTTAACCGACATGCTCGACTTCGACTCCACAGACATCGACGGTATGGACAACGATGCGGGAGGCGAAGATGAACCACCGCCCACAGGGCGCCGGATGTCCACTTCATCATATGACATATACATGGTGGACACACCAAAAGAAAACGATGACGAGGAACGGAAGGACGCACCGAAGGCTTGTTCCCTCGAGAAGCAGCCAAAGCGGCGGCGCAAGCGCCGCCCCAAATCCCGCCTCGCCAGAAATAACGACCACACAGACCCAACGTTGGAGCAGGGTGAATCACTGCCGGACCATGGCAATAGGGAAAATCAAACCGAACAAACCAATTCTGTCGAAGATAATAGTCCGGACGACACAACGCCGGACAGGCACCCGGAGCAGCAGAATGCCCGTCAAAGGCTTGTTGCCACCGCGAGGAGCCTAAAAAAGCAGAAGCAAAGGCTCAAGGCTGCGCAGGGCACACTCCAAATAAAATGGAGTAAAATACTCAACACAGCAGCGAAGTACGGCGACAATCGCCCCACCAAGAGCTACCCGAAGCAGAAGTTGCTACTTGAATTCGATGACGAGGCCTCAGACCCCTCACAACCAAAAATCAAAACAGCCACCTGGCCGGATAGATGACCTCACGGCCAACATAGAGCGGCAAATAATGCCACTCACAAGACAATATGCGATTCACGCGGGGGCTTGCACCAAAAGGACAGCGCAACCAGATCCATCTATGGACCACGCAAGCACGCCCCAGCATACAATATAACATCCGAACAACGCGGTACACCCAGATACAGGGGTGCCGCACACTCCCTATGTTTCACCGATGAGGTGCTGGATCATGAATTTCCAGAGGGATTCAAACCTGTAAACATAGAGGCATACAACGGAACAACAGACCCTGGGGTCTGGATCGAGGACTATATCCTCCACATCCATATGGCTCGAGGAGATGATCTTCACGCCATCAAGTACTTACCCCTCAAGCTCAAAGGGCCAGCCCGCCACTGGCTTAAAGGCCTCCCCGAAAACTCCATTGGAAGTTGGGAAGAGCTTGAAGATGCTTTTCGGGCAAATTTCCAAGGAACTTATGTCCGGCCTTCGGATGCGGATGATTTGAGCCCTATAACTCAACAGCCCGGAGAGTCAGCCCGAAAACTTTGGAACATGTTTCTTACTAAAAAGAACCAAATTGTCGACTGTCCAGACGCCGAAGCATTGGCAGCTTTTAAACATAGCGTCCGTGACGAATGGCTCGCCAGACACCTCGGCCAAGAAAAGTCGAGAACGATGGCAACATTAACAAGCCTCATGACCCACTTTTGCGTGGGTGAGGACAGCTGGCTAGCCAGATGCAGCACCAGCGACCCCAGTACATCCGAAGTTAGAGATTGAAATGGGAAATCACGGCGCGACAGCAATAACAAATGCCGGAACAAAGGAGACAGCACGAAGAGCATGACAGTAAACGCCGGATTCAAAAGATCTCAGCCAGTTCAGAGGGCGCTAGAGACGAACTATCCAGCCTGAATAAAATTCTGGACCAAATATGTCAGGTCCATAGAACCCCTGGCAAACCAGCCAATCATACCCACAGAGAATGTTGGGTCTTCAAGCAGTCCGACAAGCTCAACGCCGTACAGAAGGGGGAGGATACACCAAGCGAAGATGAGGATGAGCCTCTCAAGGGAGACGCTGGGGAACAAAAGAAATTTCCACCAGAGGTCAAAACAGTAAACGTGTTGCATGTGATCAATGGAAGAAACGAAACGGCACTCCCAGAAAAATACGCCTGAAGGCCTATCACCGCGGAGTCCTGCCACTGGTCATCTCAACCGATCACTTTCGACCATGGTGATTACTCAGGAAGTATCCGGCGTGCAGGATGGGCTGCCCTGGTATTAGACCCAATAATTGACGGATACCGCCTCGCACGAGTCCTGATGGACGGTGGCAGTAGTCTAAACCTGATATACCAGGATACAATACGCGAAATGGGGATAGACCCAACAAAAATTCACCATAGCAATATTATCTTTAAAGGAGTAACGCCAGGCCCAGGGGCTCGTTGCACGGGCTCCCTGCTACTAAATGTTATATTCGGCTCCCCCGACAACTTCCGTAGCGAACATCTAACCTTCCACATCGCTCCGTTCCAAAGTGGCTATCAAGTACTACTCGGACGCGAAGCTTTCGCTAGCTTTAATGCAATACCACACTACGCTTCCCTCACACTCAAGATGCCCGGTCCACGTGGCATCATTACAGTAAACGGAAGCATTAAGCGATTTCGGCGCGTCGAAGAGCGTGCGGCTGCCTTAACAGCCGCACCCTAAAAACGGCCTCACCAACTAATTAGCAGGTCCCCTATTACAATACACGGGGCTCAATGGGGGCAGACAAGTGGCAATTCTTACTCACCTTGAATTATACATGGTTTATTTAAAAAACTATCTTTTTGCACGACAACTTTTTACCTAAGCTCCTCTCTTTTACAGATAATCATCATGCTACACCCGTCCAGGATACGGCACAACAGAGACACAGGCGCAGACGTGCAGCAGGGACCCGCTCCAAGGATTCTTTTTAGATTAAGACCCTGCGTAAACCTTTTTTACTATCTCTTGTTGAGACATATCCACCGAATTCTCAGCACAATTGAGAAGGATGCTGACGTCTTGGCATGTGGCCACGTCAGAATAACGCACGTACCTGGACACAAGGGGCTTCTTACAAGCGGCACTATTTCGGCCCGGTTTATACCATAAAGACCGAATACCTTAGGGAGTGTTCGGCATCGCGAGTTCGGCCTTATATGCATCAGCTCCGAATCATTGTCTTTGGTTAAATGTTGGGTTTGCCCGGCTCCTGTGTTTTGGTGCCTTACATTCCGCTTTGCCGGCTAAGGTAGCACCAGGAGAACTACTACGATTGTGCCCTGGTTCATCCGGACGAACGCCTCAGTAGAGAAAGCCGAAAACTGACTGTCATGATATAGCGTGAGACTGGTCAACCACTCGATGACCTATTGGAATGTTAGAATTACTCCGCCTTAACGAAGGGCCATTTTCCGGCCAGGCATATGCGCACCCCGCGATCGGGAGAGTGTGGAACCACCAGGGGCTATCTTGTAGCCCCACTGTCAAACTCCTATGGCTAAGTGAAAGTGTTCAAGCATTATAGTCCAGTTGCCTCGCTCGCTGCGCATTCACCTCCTTATCAGGACCAAGACGTTGGGTTAAGTGTGAACATGCGTTTTTTGCGAGCACCTCCGCATTACATGCGTGGGGGTGGAAGCCGACGGCTGCAATCTTTCAGGTTATAGACATGTATACATAAACGGCCGCACAGGAGGCATCATACTACTTTCAGGCAAAAGTATAAACACAGCCTTATAAAAACTTCATAAAAGCATTATGTTTACAATGAGAATACATATCACTCAAACATAATATTTTTCGAGCACTGGGCATCTATAAAACGAGCACCCTCGAGAACTTCCTTGAAATAGTGTTCGGCAGCCACACGGCCTATGGCCGAACCCTGCGCCGCAATAGTGGTACCGTCCATCTCCGCCTAGTATGCTTTAACACGGGCAAGGGCCATCTGCGAGCCTTCTATGCATGCCGACCTCTTCATCGCATTAATGCACAGCACCGCATCAAGGAGCTACTGCACTAAGCTGAAATAGTTGTTCGACTTAGGACCTTCTGGCCATAATTGATCCACAACAGACCTCATGGCGAGTCCGGACAACCTATTCAGTTCGGCCCATTCGGCTAGCTGGCCAGTCAATGCAAGCGGACGCTCTGGAACGTGGAATTGCGTCCAGAACAGCTTGTCCACTTCACGATCTGTCTGACCTTGGAAGTACTTGGCCGCATCGGCAGCGGAAGAGGAAGAGAGAGTGTGGAATAGGTGCGTGGCGAGCGCCGCAATTTAAAGGCGCGTCGGAAGAGGTGCGCCAAAAATAGCGTGCGAGCTGCAGCCTTCCCCTCCCCCACCCGCGCGCAAACGATTCCCACGCGCGCTAGTTTCCCGCCACCGCTAGAGCACGCAAAAACGTCCCGCGCGCGCGCCTTTTGGCGCGGCTGTTGGAGATGCTCCAAAGAAGTCATTTTTGAGTTATGGGCTTGGGCTTAACTTATTTTGCTTTGGAGGGGGTGTTTCGGGTATAAGCTCACTAAAAATTGAAGGGAAGGGGAATAGTGAAATGACTCTGTTTTCTACCTATATTACACTCAAAATGCAGCTACTCACGCCCGCGTCACACCTGACCCTCAAGTAAAAATAAACATGCAAGCTTTCATTGCCTTGCCCGCTTGCATCTCCTCTCCCCTTTTCCTCTACCTCGATCCCCTTCCTGCAGCGCCAGTGTTGCTCCAGCGAGCCGTCGCCACTGGTCCCATCTGGCCTGGTCCTCAACCATGCTCTGTCCAGCTAGGCTACATGGCCGGCGGGTAGGGCCAAATCTCCCTGGCTGCTCCTCCCTCTGGCTCCGCCCCTCATTCTCATGGTCTCTAGTAGCTGCTCCACTGTGGTCCGTCCAACTCACTACTCCGGCGGGCGCCGCACAACTACGGCTGATGCCACACTGTGGCAGAAGGCACCTTATTGCCCCTCCCCTCCTCCCAGGCCGTGGCCTTGAGGTGTTGTTGGAGGATGAGATCATCCAACAAGGCGAGGATCTCCTCTGATTTTTTGCCAAATTTTCATTCTGATCCACTATACGATGAATTGCTATGAGCTGCTTCTGCTGCTGCTATATGATGCATTGCTATGAGCTGCTCCTGCTGCTGCTATATGATGAATTGCTATGAGCTGCTGCTGCTATATGATGAATTGTTATGAGCTACTGCTGCTGCTATATGATGAGTTGCTATAAGATGCTTCTGCTGCTGCTATATGATGAATTGCTATTAGCTGCTCCTGCTACTGCTATATGATGAATTGCTATGAGTTGATCCTGCTGCTGCTAAATGATGAATTGTTATGAGCTGCTGCTGGTATATGATGAATTGCACACTGTTGCCGCTGTATGATGAGTTGCTATGAGCTGCTACTGCTATATGATGCTTTCAGGTGGTGCTGCTATATGATAATAACCAGCCACTTGGACCATCGAATTTCAATAAATAATTATTCTTCATTCAAATGTGGGTCATGCATTCTTCATTTAAATTAGTCAATGGGATCTCTATGGAAGACATTGACCAAAGTAGATTGTGCCAAGCAGATGGTATCTTTGTATTTGCATTTTGAACAAATAGTGATGGTCTGTTTTCCTATCATATTAATTACTGCACCGGGTTCAATTTGTGATGTTTACAAGTCAAATTATTTTTCATATGGGCAGCAAAATGACAAAATATAATACAACCTAGACTTTTCACTGATCATACCAAAGATAAGTTGAAAAGGAAGGCAATGAAAAGAACTGGTTGGCTTATTACCCGGAGCTTATATTCACAGGTGCTTATTTTCTTAAGATAACTCGTAATAACTGTCCCTAAGAAAATTGGCCAATAGAACTGACATACAAATAACATGTCACGATGATTGCAATGTAGGAGTGACAAACCATAACACATTGTATAGGCTCACCGCTGCCTCTCCTTTTTTGCGATGTTTCATGAAATTGCCACATACATCTTGTACTTTTTCATTGTGTAACCCTATCTGCAAGTTGACACAGCTAATTTCAGACATCTCTACAAGATAATACATTGCATATCCCTTGCGCATATTTAAACCACCAATTAATGATTGTGTGTGTAGCATAAACTAGCCATGACTCTGTGTGCTGGACTAGCAGGCACTCTAAGGGAGCCTAATGTAGTGCACTGGAATTCCTACATGCCACCTACTATTTTGTGTAATGTACTACCTCTGTTCCTAAATATATGTCTTTGTAGAGATTCCAGTATGGACCACATACAGATGTACATAGATGCATTTTCGAGTGTAGATTCACTCATTTTGCTCCGTATGTAGCCTATAGTGGAATCTCTAGAAAGACTTATATTTAGGAACAGAGGTATGAGGTAGTATCATGTATGACATCTACATATCTAATTTAGCAGTCAGTAGTAGAAATCATTGTCTTCACAAAGAGATTACTGGTCGAAAATCCTAGCAAAGCACGCTGGCAGGCACACAACAATACAAGAGAGAGAGATGGACTTACAAGATCATAGCAATGCCTCAGTCCGGGATCTTGGTTGGCCAAGCTATTAGATCCAGAAGAAACATCATCCTTGTAGTTTTTGCCAGCTACATAACAGGTAACAGTGACCTGTTAGTATATTTGAAGTACATCGGGCAGGTGATACTGGACGGGTTTAAAGGTGACAAGTACCTAGGCCATGGCGGGTGCTTGGCATCTTGCCAGACGATGGAAATCAGGTTAGAAATGTCAAGGGTGATGACGCTGCACTGGCTGTCGGGGTCCGGTAAGGAGATCTAGAACCATCGAGTAGGGTGTTTGTGGAGCGGCTCCGGCAGGGTGGACTACAGTGTGGGCGAAGCAGATCTGTGGCCGTGGGCAAGGGCGACGGTGAAGCTGCTCTGATGGTTGGGTTAAGGATGGTGTCGACGATGCGGATCTGCGGCCGTGGACAGGGCGTCACAGGATGCTCCGTTAGGTTGGATGAGGGTGCGACGAAGCGGATCTGGGGTCGTGGACTTGTGAGTTGGCAAAGCGGCCCCGGTAGGGTTGAGAATGGTATTCGCTAAGCTACTCCGGTAGGGTTCACGATGGTGTCGGCGAAGCGGATCCGGTAGGCCTGAGGAAGGTGTCGGCGAAGAGGATCAGGGGCTGTCGACGAGGGCGTCGGTGGGGCGGCTCCGGGGGTGGGGGGTGTGGTGTGGACGAAGCGTCTCTAGTGGGGAGTATGAATGAGCCGCTGCAAATGCGCTACGATTGACGAGAGTACCGACAAAGTAGATCCGGCGCCGTGGACAAGGCCAACACTAAATGGGCTATGGTACAGTGGTGGATGAGCAGTCTACTTGTTTCTAGGGGAGGTGGGAGGGGTAGATGCGGCCGCAAAAGCAGATCCGGTGAGGTGGACACCGCTGGTAGTGAATGGGCTCTGGTACGCCGGTGGATGAGCAATCTACGGTTTCGAGAGGGGAGGGGTAGAAAGGCCGATGAAGTACAGATGACATGATGTAAGATGCTCTGTTGCTGTTGAGTTTGTCATTTTTGCGGGAGGGGAAAATGGGGGTGCCATGTGGTGGGGGGAACCGGAAGTTACCAAAGCAGCCCCGACCTATTATGTAGATGAGGGCGGTATTGTAACTGTTAATCTCCGTGCACCTAGGACAAAAGGGGAATTTCCCATGCTAAAGACTAGATGGCCGAAATTTTAGGAGGCGGGAGATTTTGCCGCCCACGGGATCGTTCATATCCCGTTTTAACTAATTTTGGACCATGCTAGCGGGAAGGTCATGTGAGACTGTGTACACGGGGCATGCGTCAGTAGTTAATTACTGGTGTGAAGTCCGCCCAGAAGAAAAGGCAATAACTCGGGATGATGCGCTGATAACTTGGACGTTCACATGGGCGCGACCAATCGTATGGGTGTAGAGACGCGTTCGCAAAAAAAGGATCAAACGCTCAACCTATGTATTTCTCGTGTAAATAAATAATTTAGTGCCATTGGTTATTTACTTTAAACATAATGCACTAACGTGTTAGTGTAGAGGCGCACACAAAGAAATGGATGTCGTAGTCCCACAAAACAAATGGATATTGTAGTCTGCTACTTAAAAGTGTTACCTCATATGATTACATAGCCTGCATTTCATAAATTGCATACCCGTTGAATTCATATATGAATATTACATATATTACTTCATAATACAACCTTAAATTGTCCAAGACTAATGAATTTGAATGCAAGAATAACAATGGTGCATGTATATGATAGCTACATTGGTTGTTTGAAGAAACATCACTGTAACTTTGGCATGCACAATTGAAAAGGTGTATTTATATAGAAAAATGTGATATGTGAGTGTCCAATATTTATAGCGTGGAATCGATATTGTAGCTTTGGCCACATGTAACGCCCCGGATGTAACTTACCATATTTGTACTCCGACTCTTGCCATTTTTGGCTCTAAGTTATGAGATTCATGGTTGGGTTCTTGTCTTTGTTTTTGCATTTTGTCCATGTCATGCATAGCTTATTAGGTCATCATGTGCATCGCATTTGCATACGTGTTCGTCTCATGCATCTGAGCATTTTCCCCCTTGTCCGTTTTGCAATCCGACACTCCTACGTCCTCCAGTGCCCCTTTTTGTCTTTTTCCTTGTGCGGGTGTTAAACATTCTCGGAATGGACCGAGATTTTCCAAGAGGCCTTGGTACACCACCGGTAGACCGCCTGTCAAGTTTCGTGCCATTTGGAGTCTGTTTGTTACTCCAACGGTTAACCGGGGAACCGTAAAGGCCTCGTGTGTGTTACAGCACAACACCCCTCCAAAGTGGCCCAATAACCCATCCACACCCCCTCCATCCTCTCGCCCGCTCGATCATGATCGCGTGGCCGAAAACCGCACTCCATTTGGACACTCCTAGCTCCCTCTACCTATAAATTTGTCCTCCCCGTCCAAAATCCGGGTCCCGAGACCCTAATTTCATCCCCCGCCGCCGCGCCCGTCCAACCGCAGGGCGCCATGTGTCACCGTCCACCGCCCCACGCCACCGGCCCGGCGAGGCCCACTTCGGTCCCCTGAGCCCATCGTGCCGCCCCGCGCCTCCCTCACCAGCGCGGCACCCGCCTCCTCGCGCCGCTCGCCCGCGCCTCCACGCACCTCGCCGCTGATCTTTCTCCGGCCGGCCGCCGCCACCCTCCCAGCACCGCGGTGCACCGTCGTCCGCACTCCGACAACCTCGCCCCGCCCGCAGTTCGCCGTCCTTGCTGTCCCCGACCCAGATCCGGCAAGTCCACATCTGCGGCGAGCTCCTCCGACTACTCCAATCGCCGTCCCCGTCTTCTCCGGCGGGAGCCCCGGTGAACCTCGGTTCGCGCGCCAGATCCAGATCCAGTCAAACCTAGGTTGACCCAGTTTTTCCCTAAGTCCCTAACATTTTAAGCTCAGGTTCATTGCATCATAACTCTGTGCCCGTAGCTCCGTTTTGGGCGTGCCATATATCAAAATGTTCATCATGATGTTCTCTTCATTTTGTTCCATTGTGCCATGCTTGTTTGAGTCCATCTTGACGCCCAAATCATTGATGCAAGAGGGCTATAGAATGTTAGGTGCTGTTTCTTATTAGATTATGAGCATTTGTCATTTTTGCCATGATTGATGTGTGCTGCATATGGGCATGAGCTCTACATGTGTTTTGGGCTATGTCATGCCATCTTTACAGGGGAGTATGCCATGTATTTTTGTGATCTATGTGGTGACTAGCACAAGCATGCAAAGTAGGAAACAACACCTAACATTCTATAACACTCTTGCATTAACGATTTGGGTATCAAGATGGACTCAAACAAGCATGGAACAATGGAACAAAATGAAGAGCACATCATGACGAACATTTTGATATATGGCACGCCCAAAATGGGGCTACGGGCACAGAGTTATGATGCAATGAACCTGAGTTCAAAATGTTAGGGACTTATGGAAAAACAGGGTTAATCTAGGTTTGACTGGATCTAGATCTGGCACGTGAACCGAGGTTCACAAGGGATCTCGCCGGAGAAGACAGGGACGGCGGCCGAAGTAGTCGGAGGAGCTCGCCGCAGATGTGACTTGCCGGATCTGGGTCGGGGACGGCGAGGACGGCGAACTGCGGGCGGGGCGAGGTGGCCGGAGTGCGGGCGACAGTGCACCGCGGCGCTGGGAGGGCGGCGGCGGCCGGCCGGACAAAGATCGGTGGCGAGGTGCGTGGAGGCGGGGGCGAGCGGAACGAGGAGGCGGGCACCGCGCGGGCGAGGGAGGCGCGGGGCGGCGCGATGGGCTTGGGGGCCCGAAGTGGGCCTCGCCGGGCCGGTGGCGCGGTGCGGCGGACGGCGACACGTGGCGCCCTGCGTTGGACGGGAGTGGCGGCGGATGCGTCCGGCTCCGCCCGGACATGTCCGGCGGCGGCGGGGGATGAAATTAGGGTTTCGGGACTCGGATTTTGGACGGGGAGGACAAATTTATAGGTAGAGGGAGCTAGGAGTGTCCAAATGGAATGCAGTTTTCAGCCACGCGATCGTGATCGAACGGCCGAGAGGATGGAGGGGGTTTGGATGGGTTATTGGGCCACTTTGGAGGGGTGTTGGGCTGCAACACACACGAGGCCTTTACGGTTCCCCGGTTAACCGTTGGAGTAACAAATAGACTCCAAATGGCACAAAACTTGACAGGCAGTCTACCGGTGGTGTACCAAGGCCGCTTGGAAAATCTCGGTCCATTCCGAGAATGTTTAACACCCGCACACGGAAAAAGACAAAAAGGGGCACCGGAGGACGTAGGAGTGCCGAATTGAAAAACGGACAACGGGGAAAATGCTCGGATGCATGAGACGAACACGTATGCAAATGCGATGCACATGATGACCTGATAAGCTATGCATGACATGGAAAAAATGCAAAAACAAAGACAAGAACCCAACCATGAATCTCATAACTTAGAGCCGAAAATGGCAAGAGTCGGAGTACAAATATGGTAAGTTACATCCGGGGCGTTACAGAACTCCACCACTACGAAAGGATCTCGTCCCGAGATCTAGGACTGAAAGAACTCCGGATATTCGGAACGGAGGTGGTCCTTGCGTTCCCAGGTGGCCTCTGGTCGGAATGGTGTGACCACTTGACTTTCAGGAATTTGATAGACTTGTTGCGAGTCTTGCGCTCAGTTTCTTCAAGAATAGCAACGGGATGCTCATGATAAGACATGTCTTCTTGGAGATCAATCTCTTCGAAGTTGATGGTGCGGTCAGGAGTCTTGAAACACTTGCGAAGCTGAGACACGTGAAACACGTCGTGCACATTTGCAAAGTTGGACGGAAGCTCAAGTTGATAGGCGAGATCGCCTCTTTTGCCAATGATCTTGAAAGGACCCACGTATGTAGGGGCAAGCTTCCCTTTGATACCGAAGTGACAAGTACCTTTCATTGGAGAGACGCGGAGGTAGACATGGTCTCCGATCTCGAAAGCCAAGTCACGATGCTTGCTATCATAGTAACTGTTCTGGCGCGATTGCACAGCTTTGAGATTTTCCCGGATGACTTTACACACTTCTTCAGCTTCTGTGATTAAGTCATTGCCAAGAAGTTGGTGTTCACCAGTCTCTGACCAATTAAGAGGAGTACGACACTTTCTGCCATAGAGAATCTCGAATGGGGCCTTGCCCGAACTCGCTTGGAAGCTGTTGTTGTAGGAGAACTCGGCATATTGAAGACAATCTTCCCACTTCATACCGAAGGAAATGACACAAGCCCTGAGCATATCTTCCAGAATTTGATTAACTCGCTCGACTTGTCCACTAGTTTGAGGATGGCAGGCTGTGCTGAAGCGATTGTTGGTGCCCATGGCCTTCTGGAAGGAATCCAGAACTTAGAAGTAAAGATGCTTCCATGATCTGAAGATATCAACTGCAGAATGCCGTGCAAAGAGACAATCCTGGAGGTATATAGCTCTGCCAACTGAGCTGCTGTGATAGATTCTTTGATAGGAAGAAAATGAGCCACTTTAGTAAGCTTGTTGATGACGACAAAGATAGCATCATTTCCACGCTTGGACTTGGGAAATCCAGTCACGAAGTCCATCTCAATATGGTCAAACTTCCATTCTAGAATGGCAAGAGGATGGAGGAGACCAGCTGGCCGTTGGTGTTCTGCCTTCACTCTTCTGCAGATATCACATTCATTCACGAACTGAGCAATTTCTCACTTCATTCGAGTCCACCAATACGACTGCTTGAGGTCATGGTACATCTTTGTACTTCCAGGATGAATGGATAGGAGTGAATTGTGAGCCTTGTTCATAATGAATTTATGTAGATCACCCTTAGGAACCACAATTCGATCCTCGAAGAAAAGAGTATCTTTGTCATCAAGGCGATAACACTTGTACTTGGGTTGACTCTTGGTAATCCCAATCTTCACCTTCGTCACCATTGCATCAAGAAGTTGTGCCTCACAAATTTGATCTTCCAAAGTAGGAGAGAATTGGAGGTTGGCAAGAAATCCTTGAGGAACAACTTGGAGATTAAGTTTGCGGAAAGCTTCACAGAGATCCGGTTTGAAGGGTTTGAGAATTAAACTGTGCAGTAAACCTTTCTGCTCAAAGCGTCAGCAATGAGACTGGCCTTGCCTGGAGTATATTCGATACTCGGATTATACTCTTGAATCACTTCGACCCAAAGAGTCTGCCTGAGGTTGAGGTTGGGTTGAGTGAAGATGTACTTGAGGCTCTTATGATCAGTGAAGATGTCCACTTTCCTTCCCAACAAGAGATGTCTCCATGTTAAAAGAGCATGGACAACTGCCGCCAAATCGAGGTCGTGAGTGGGGTAGTTCTTTTTGTTGGGCTTCAACTGGCGAGAGGTATAGGCCATAAGTTTCTTCTCTTGCATTAACACAACACCGAGACCTTGCAGGGAAGCATCACAGAAAACTTCGAATGGTTTGGATTCATCAGGAGGATTCAGAACTGGAGCTGTGACTAACTTCTCTTTGAGGGTGTTGAAAGCGACGTCACATTCAGGCATCCAGGCATACTTCACATGCTTCTGGAGGAGGTTGGAAAGAGGCTTCGCGATCTTAGAGAAATTCTCAACGAATCTTCGACAATAGCTTGCAAGCCCAAGGAAACTGCGGAGCTACTTCACGTTCTGAGGCGGTTCCCAATTCACAATTGCACACACCTTCTCAGGATTAACAGCTATGCCCTTGGCGGAGATGATATGCCCAAGGTAGAGAACCTCATCGAGCCAAAACTCGCACTTTGAAAACTTCACATAGAACTGATGTTCTCTTAGTTTGTCCAGCACCAATCTCAAATGCTTGGCATGATCCTCCTTGTTCTTGGAAAAGACCAAGATATCATCGAGATACACCAAGACGAAATCATTTGTGTAAGGGTTGAAGATGAAGTTCATCATGCGAGAGAATGTTGGAGGAGCATTGACAAGGCCAAAAGACATGACAGTGTATTCATAGGAACCATAGCTTGTTCTGAAAGCTGTCTTGGGGATATCTTGTTCACGAATGCGAATCTGATGATAACCCATACGGAGGTCAAGCTTGGAGAATACTTGAGCACCTTTGAGTTGTTCGAAAAGCTCATTGATGTTGGGAAGTGGGTACTTGTTCTTTATTGTCTTCTTGTTCAATGGGCAGTAGTCGACACAAAGTCGGTTCGTGCCATCCTTTTTCTTGACAAAAAGAACACCACAACCCCATGGAGAAGAGCTCGGTCGGATCAGACCCATACGCTCTTGTACATCGAGTTGTTTCTTCAGCTCCTTCAACTCTTCTGGTCCAAGCTTGTAAGGACGTTTGCAAACAGGTTCCGTGCCAGGCTCAAGATCGATGACGAATTCAACTGGCCGGTGAGGAGGCATTCCTGGAAGCTCTTCTGGAAAGACGTCTTGATATTCACAAATGACTGGAATCTGAGAGATGGCATTCAACTCGCCCTTCTCATTGAGAGAAAATAGTCGAATTGTATCATCACGAGTGGCATAGATGATCACATCTTCAGAAGAGTGTGTCAATTGAATCTGCCTGGCAACACAATCAAGCTAAGCTTTGTGCTTAGAAAGCCAGTCCATGCCGAGAATTAGATCAATATCTGAGTTACCAAGAACAATTGGAGAATGCAGAAACTTATAGTCGCCAAACTGGACAGAGACATCGGGATCAACCAAACTAGAAGTCATAAGCTTTTCGGGAGAAACAACTTGCATGACTTTGGACTAAACCTCTGTAACCTGGATTCCGAGCCTGATCGTGTCGTCCTTGGAGAAAGAATATCCTTCATTGACCGTGAGAGCTTGTGATGGGCTAAGTTGGGACACCCCTGCAGGGTTTTGAACTTTTGAAAGCCGTGCTCGCGGTTATGGGCAGATGGGAATTTGTTAATATCCGGTTGTAGAAAACTTGTCACTTAACTTAATTAAAATGAATCAACCGCGTGTGTAGCTGTGATGGTCTCTTTTCGGCGGAGTCCGGGAAGAGAACACGGTCTCGTGTTATGCTTGACGTAAGTAGTTTCAAGATCACTTCTTGATTTTTATAGCTTCTCGACCGTGCTTTGCTTCTCTTATCGCTCTCATTTGCGTAAGTTAGCCACCATATATGCTAGTGCTTGCTACAGATCCACCTCACTACCTTTTCCTACCCATAAGCCTAAATAGTCTTGATCGCGAGGGTGTGAGATTGCTGAGTCCCCGTGACTCACAGATTACTTCCAAAACCAGATGCAGGTGCTGATGATGCCAGTGTAGGGGACGCTACCGAACTCAAGTGGGAGTTCGACGAGGATTCGGGACGTTACTATGTGTCTTTTCCGGACGATCAGTAGTGGAGCCCAGTTGGGGCGATCGAGGATCTATGCATTTGGGGTTGTCTTTCTTTATTTGGTTCTGTAGTCGGACCTTGATTGTATTCTAGATGATGTAATGCTATATTCATGTATTGTGTGAAGTGGCGATAGTAAGACAACACTTTATCCCTTTCTTATTCAATACATGGGATGCGTAAAGATTACCCCTCTTGCGACATGCCTACTATGCGGTTATGCCTCTAAGTTGTGCTCCGACAGGTGGGAGTTATAGCCGCATCATGGGTGTTACACCACAATACGAAGTAGATAGTGATACGTGAATGAATTGTGCAATCTCTCTCACACGCATACATATCTCATTTACCCGTGGGCATTGGAATGACACACGCGCACTTCATGTATTTCTCTCCCTCTGTCAAGGTTAGAATTCTTCTTTCCACCTCATCCTACAAGTCTCTCACACAGAAACACACACACTCTCTCTGTCGAACACGCCCACCCCTTTAATTCCACCCGCCCACAGCTACTAATGTCTCTCACACATATGCCCAAGGTTAACTCGAGTTCCGGAACCATATGAATAAATACAACGGGATTCCACCATAGCACCTTTTGTTTTGAGATTTCTCTCTCTCTCACACACACACGTGCGTAGACATTGTTTCTCCGTCTCATGTGCCTCGCTCAGATACACTCGATACGTCTTTTTCTCCGTAACCCCCTAGATATGTAGACTTCTCGCGCGCACAACTGTAGTGATGATGACGCTGAACCCAATGTGCCTTGTTTTTACCGGCCTCATGTGATAGTTTTCACCCTATTTTCTGTTAACTAACAAGGCAACCTTTTCATTGTTACTACTAGTGAATCTGGAATCATTCGGGGCAGACATAAAATATATCACTTCAACCCAATTATCGCAGTAACCATTTTAAAAGAAACTAGCTAGATGCCCATGCGTTGCACGGAACATCAAGATGCATTTGTATGAGTAGTTTACCTTGTGAGAGTAAAGGATGAACAAGGGAAGGCCTTATTTGCAAACGTGGAGAGGGGTGTGGGTATCTTTTTGCAAAATTGCCATAGTTTCCTTCCTATCCATTAGATATAAATCTGACGGCCTATATTGCAGGATGGCATGCACACCATCATCACCAACTCTGTTTTCTACTCCCTACGTTCCTAAATATTTGCCTTTTTAGAGGTTTCAACAAGTGACTACATATGGAGAAAAATGAGTGTATCTACATTCTAAAATATGTCTACATACATACATCCGTATGTGGTAGTCCATTTGAAATTTGAAAAAGACAAATATTTAGGAACGGATGGAGTATAAGAGTAGACAAGGAGATATATCTCCAGCATGGTCTACAACAAAAATGTGCTGGACTTATTAGCACCGGATGCTCGCAACGCGATGACCTAAGTTCGAATTCTGTCTTTAACTTTAGATTTTTATATTATATATTACTTATTTAATATATACTTCTTTTGCTACTATACTGACAGTGGAACCCATAGAGTACTTAGAATACAAGATTAAGGATGGACTTGTTTCTTTTTAACTTCCTGTACGAAGCTGTAGCCAACCTGCAAGTCACGTGTACACTGTACATGCAATTAACTTTTTATAGAGGGAGAATCATACACGCAATTAACTCAAATGGATTGGATGTGACTCTATTATTTCCAGCATAAGAGCATCTCCAATGGCAGTCGACAAATTTCCTCCCGCTTCCTTCCGCGGAGGACGACATCAAACGCCAGCGACATACATTTTCACAAATCTAACCAACTGATACGTCTCCAATGTATCTATAATTTTTGATTGTTCCATGCTATATTATACTCTATTTTGGACATTATTGGGATTTATTATACAATTTTATATTATTTTTGGGACTAACCAATTAACCGGAGGCCCAGCCCAGAATTGCTGTTTTTTTTGCCTATTTTAGGGTTTCGCAGAAAAAGAATATCAAACGGAGTCCAAACGGAATGAAACCTTCGGGAACGTGATTTTAGGAACGAACATGATCCAGAGGACTTGGAACCTACGTCAAGACATAAACCAGGAGGCCACGAGGTAGGGGGCGCGCCTACCCCCCTGGGCGCGCCCTCCACCCTCGTGGGCCCCCTGTTGCTCCACCGACGTACTCCTTCCTCCTATATATACCTATGTACCCCCAAACTACCAGATACGGAGCCAAAACCCTAATTCCACCGCGAAACTTTCGGTATCCACAAGATCCCATCTTGGGGCCTATTCCGGAGCTCCGCCGGAGGGGGCATTGATCACGGAGGGATTCTACATCAACACCATAGCCCTTCCGATGAAGTGTGAGTAGTTTACCTCAGACCTACGGGTCCACAGTTATTAGCTAGATGGCTTCTTCTCTCTTTTTGGATCTCAATACAAAGTTCTCCCCCTCTCTCGTGGAGATCTATTCGATGTAATCTTCTTTTGTGGTGTGTTTGTTGAGACCGATGAATTGTGGGTTTATGATCAAGTTTATCTATGAATAATATTTGAATCTTCTCTGAATTCTTTTATGTATGATTGGTTATCTTTGCAAGTCTGTTCGAATTATCGGATTGGTTTGGCCTACTAGATTGATCTTTCTTGCAATGGCAGAAGTGCTTAGCTTTGGGTTCAATCTTGCGGTGTCCTTTCCCAGTGACACTAGGGGCAGCAAGGCATGTATTGTATTGTTGCCATCGAGGATAACAAGATGGGGTTTATTTCATATTGCATGAGTTTATCCCTCTACATCATGTCATCTTGCTTAAAGCGTTACTATGTTCTCTTGAACTTAATACTCTAGATGCATGCTGGATAGCGGTCGATGTGTGGAGTAATAGTAGTAGATGCAGGCAGGAGTCGGTCTACTTGTCTCGGATGCGATGCCTATATATATGATCATACCTAGATATTCTCATAACTATGCTCAATTCTGTCAATTTCTCAATAGTAGTAATTTGTTTACCCGCCGTGAATACTTATGCTCTCGAGAGAAGCCACTAGTGAAACCTATGGCCCCCGGGTCTATCTTCCATCATTTTAATCTTCCAATACTTAGTTATTTCCTTTACCTTTCATTTTACTTTGCATCTTTATCATAAAAATACCAAAAAATATTATCTTATCATATCTATCAGATCTCACTCTCGTAGGTGACCATGTAGGGATTGACAACCCCTTATCGCGTTGGTTGCGAGGATTTATTTGTTTGTGTAGGTACGAGGGACTCGTGCGTGGCCTCCTACTGGATTGATACCTTGGTTCTCAAAAACTGAGGGAAATAGTTATGCTACTCTGCTACATCACCATTTCCTCTTCAAGGGAAAACCAACACAAGTGCTCAAGAGGTAGCAAGAAGGATTTCTGGCACCGTTGCCTGGGAGGTCTACGGAAAAGTCAACATACCAAGTACCCATCACAAACCTTATCTCCCGCATTACATTATTTGCCATTTGCCTCTCGTTTTCATCTCCCCCACTTCACCCTTGACGTTTTATTCGCCCTCTCTCTATCCTCCCTCTCTTTCTTTATTTGCCTCTTTTTGCCCGTTTCTTGTTTGCTCGTGTGTCGGATTGCCTGCTTGTCACGATGGCTCAAGATAACACTAAATTGTGTGACTTTACCAATACCAACAACAATGATTTTATTAGCACTCCGATTGCTCCTCTTACCGATGCCGAATCTTGTGAAATTAATGATGCCTTGCTGAATCTTGTCATGAAAGATCCGTTTTCCGGCCTTCCTAGTGAAGATGCCGCTACCCATCTAAATAGCTTCGTTGATTTGTGTGATATGCAAAATAACAAAGATGTGGATAATGATATTGTTAAATTGAAGATATTTCCTTTTTTGCTTAGAGATCGTGCTAAAGCTTGGTTTTCGTCTTTGCCTAAAAATAGTATTGATTCATGGAATAAGTGCAAAGATGCTTTTATCTCTAAGTATTTTCCTCCCGCTAAGATCATCTCTCTTAGAAACAATATTATGAATTTTAAGCAACTTGATCATGAACATGTTGCACAAGCTTGGGAGAGTATGAAATTAATGATACATAATTGCCATACACATGGTTTGAATTTGTGGATGATTATACAAATTTTTTATGCTGGATTGAATTTTGCTTCTAGAAATCTTTTAGATTCGGCCACGGGAGGCACCTTTATGGAAATCACTTTAGGAGAAACTACTAAACTCCTAGATAATATTATGGTTAATTATTCTCAATGGCACACTGAAAGATCTACTAATAAGAAAGTGCATGCGATAGAAGAAATTAATGTTTTGAGTGGAAAGATGGATGAACTTATGAAATTATTTGCTAATTAAAGTGTTTCTTCTGATCCTAATGATATGCCTTTGTCTACTTTGATTGAGAATAATAAATAATCTATGGATGTGAATTTTGTTGGTAGGAACAATTTTGGTAAGAACGCATATAGAGGAAACTTTAACCCTAGGCCATCCTAGTAATTCCTCTAATAATTATGGTAATTCCTACAACAATTCTTATGGAAATTATAATAAGATGCCCTCTGATTTTGAATCTAATATTAAAGAATTTATTACTTCGCAAAAGAATTTCAATGCTTTGATAGAAGAAAAATTGCTTAAGATTGATGAGTTGGCTAGGAACGTTGATAGAATTTCTCTTGATGTTGATTCTTTGAAACTTAGATCTATTCTACCTAAGCATGATACCAATGAGTCTCTCAAAGCCATGAGAATTTCCATTGATGAGTGCAAAGAAAGAACCGCTAGGATGCGTGCTAAGAAATATTGTTTTATAAAAGCCTATTTTTCTAGTTTCCATGATAATAAAGATGAAGATTTAAAGTTATTAATGTGTCCCCTATTAAATCTTTGTTTTGCAATATGAATCTAGATAATAATGGCACTGAATATAATCCACCTTTACCTAGACGGCGTTCCAAAAATTCGGAGTCTTTAGATCATGATGCTAAAATTGTTAAAAGTGGGATTGAAGAAGTCAAAACTTTAAATATTGATGAACCCACTATTTTGGATTTCAAGGAATTTAATTATGAAAATTTCTCTTTGATAGATTGTATTTCCTTGTTGCAATCCATGTCAAATTCTCCTCATGCTTATAGTCAAAATAAAGCTTTTACTAAACATACCGTTGATGCTTTGATGCAATCTTATGAAGAAAAACTTGAGTTGGAAGTTTCTATGCCTAGAAAACTTTATGATGAGTGAGAACCTAATATTAAAATTAAAACTAAAGATCATGAATGCTATGCTTTGTGTTATTTGGGTGCTAGTGTTTCCACGATTCCAAAGACTTTGTGTGATTTGTTAGGTTTCTGTGATTTTGATGATTTCTCTTTAAACTTGCACCTTGTGGATTCCACTATTAAGAAACCTATGGGAAGAATTAATGATGTTCTTATTGTTGAAAATAGGAATTATGTGCCCGTATATTTTATTGTTCTCGACATAGATTGCAATCCTTCATGTCCTATTATTCTTGGTAGACCTTTCCTTATAACGATTGGTGCAGTTATTGATATGAAGGAAGGGAATATTAGATTCCAATTTCCGTTAAGGAAAGGCATGGAACACTTCCCTAGAAATAAAATTAAATTACCTTATAAATCTATTATGAGAGCCACTTATGGATTGCCTACCAAAGATGGTAACACCTAGATCTATCCTTACTTTTTATGCCTAGCTAGGGGCGTTAAACGATAGCGCTTGTTGGGAGCCAACACAATTTTATTTTTATTCCTTTCTTTTTGATCCTGTTTAGTAATAAATAATATATATAGCCTCTGTTTTGGTTGTGTTTTTTGTGTTTAATTAGTGTTTATGCCAAGTAGAACCGTTGGGAAGACTTGGGGAAAGTCTTGTTAATCTTGCTGTAAAAAACAGAAACTTTAGCGCTCACGGTTTCTGCTGCCATTTTTATTTGGAAAGTGATATTTAGTTAATTTTTTTGAAGATGATTAACAGATAAATTCCTCACGTCCAGCAATTTATTTTAGAATTTTTGGGGTTCCAGATATTGCATTAGCTACAGATTACTACAAACTGTTCTGTTTTTGACAGATTCTGTTTCTCGTGTGTTGTTTGCTTATTTTAATTAATCTATGGCTAGTAAAATAGTTTATAAACCATAGAGAATCTGGAATACAGGTTGTTTAACACCAATATAAATAAAGATTGAGTTTATTACAGTACCTTGAAGTGGTGTTTTGTTTTCTTTCGCTAACGGAGCTCACGGGATTTTCTACTTTAAGTTTTGTGTTGTGAAGTTTTCAAGTTCTGGGTAAAGATTTGATGGATTATGGAACAAGGAGTGGCAAGAGACTAAGCTTGGGGATGCCCATGGCACACCCAAGATAATCTAAGGACACCTAAAAGCCAAGGCTTGGGGATGCCCCGAAAGGCATCCTCTCTTTCGTCTACTTCTATTGGTAACTTTATGTCACACCCTCGATGCGACTATAGCTCCCACGTGTCGAGGCACGACTTAGAGACATAATCGCATTGAAGGCATATGTCGCAAGTTAGGCAATCTTCACAACATCCCATGTAATATAAATAATAAAGGGGAGATAACATAGTTGGCTTACACTCGCCACGTCAATCAAGTACATAAATAACATTACATCATCCAAACACTCATGGCCCGACTACGGCGCCAAAATAAAAGAGAACCCAACAAGCGACACGGTCCCCATCACCCTCAACTGGGCACCACTACTGATCATCGGGAAAGGAAACATAGTAACGTTGAGAGTCTTCGTCGAACTCCCACTTGAGCTCATACGCGTCTCCTGGAGCGGAAACATCAGGCCCTGCATCTGGTGTAATAGTAATCTGTGAGCCACAGGGACTCAGAAATCTCGCACCCTCGCGATCAAGACTATTTAAGCTTATAGGTAAGGCAAGGTAAAAATATGTGGAGCTGCAGCAAGCGACTAGCATATATGGTGGCCAACTTATTCGCAAAAGAGAGCGTGAAGAGGAGGCAAAGCACGAGCGAGAATCTAGAGAACAACCTGCGCAAACATTACTCCAACACCGTGTCCACTTCCCGGACTCCGCCGAGAAGAGGCCATCACGGTAACACACTTAGTTGATTCATTTTAATTAAGTTAAATTTCAAGTTATCTACAACCGGACATTAACAAATTCCCATCTGCCCATAACCGCGGGCACGGCTTTCGAAAGTTCAAATCCCTGTAGGGGAGTCCCAACTTAGCCCATGACAACCTCTCATGGTCAACGAAGGAATAGACCTCCTCCCAAGATGTTCCGATCAGACTCGGTATCTCGGTTACTCAAGACACTTCGACAGGTTAAAACAAGACCAGCAATACCGCCCGAATGTGCCGACAAATCCCGATAGGAGCTGCACATATCTCTTTCTCAGGGCACACTCATATGAGCGCTCCATACAACTAAAACCAAACCTCGAGTTTCCCTGAGGGGGCGCTGCACAGGTCTCTAGTTTGGACCAACACTCAGAGGAGCACTGGCACAGGGGGGTTTAAATACGATGACCCTCGGGCTCCGGAAACCCAAGGGAAAAAGAGGCTAGGTGGCAAATGGTAAGACCAATGTTGGGCATTGCTGGAAAATCTTTAACCAAGGCGAAATATCAAGGGGTTCCCATTATAACCCAACCGCGTAAGGAACGCAAAATCCGGGAACATAACACCGATATGACGGAAACTAGGGCGGCAAGAGTGGAACAAAACACTAGGCAAGAGGCCGAGCCTTCCACCCTTTACCAAGTATATAGATGCATTAAGATAACAAGATAATATAATGATATCCCAACAAGTAAATAAAGGTTCCAACAAGGAACGGCCTTCAATCTTCACCTGTAACTAGCAACGCTATAAGAGGGGCTGAGCAAAGCGGTAACATAGCCAATCAATGATTTGCTAGGACATGGTGGGTTAGAGGTTTGACATGGCAATTTGGGAGGCTTGAAAGCAAATGGTAGGCATCGTAGCAGTGGCATAGAAAAAGAGCGAGCAAACTAGCATAGCAAAGATAGTAGTGATTTCGAGGGTATGATCATCTTGCCTGCACAGTTGTCAGAGTTGACTGGATCCTCGAAAGCAAACTCAACGGGCTCCTCGTTAGCGAACTCGTCTCCCGGCTCTACCCAAACAAGACAAACAAGCAACAAGGATACAATCAACCACGTGCAAGACCAAGCAATATGATGCAATGATGATATGCTATGCGGAATGCAATGCGGGCGCAGATGGAGCGGCCGGGCTTCCCACCGGCGATGAGGCGGCCGGCGGAGGCGGGGGTTTGGCCGCGGCGGCTTTGGGCGGCGAGGCGCGCGGGACGCGTCGGCGGAGCTCGCCGGCGAGGGGCGCGGTGGCCAGCGCGGCGACTTGCGGCGGGGAAGAGAGGCGCAGGGCGGCGCGACTCCCTCAGGCGGCGGGGCAGCGAGAGGCCCGGTCGGGCGGCTGGGAGGGCCTACTGCGGGCCGGCCGGGCCGCGGGCGGTGGTGGCGGCAGCTTGCCACGTGGCAGCCCCTCAGTGGCTGCGGGCGGCGGCGGCGGTGCGTCCGGCCGGAACGGACATGTCCGGCCGCGCGAGGTGGAAATTTAGGGTTTCGGAGAGGGAGATCCGGATTTCGGGGAAGGGGTCTTTAAATAGGCATAGGAGGAGCTAGGAGAGTCCAAATGGGGTGCGGTTTTCGGCCACGCGATCGTGATCGAACGCTCTAGATGATGGAGCAGAGTTAGGTGGGTTTTGGGCCAAATTGGAGGGGTGTTGGGGTGCAACACACATGAGGCCGTTTCGGTCCCTCGGTTAACCGTTGGAGTATCAAACGAAGTCCAAATGGTACGAAACATGACAGGCGGTCTACCGGTAGTAAACCAAGGCCGCTTGGCAAGTCTCGGTCCAATACGGAAATGTTTAATCCCCACACACGAAAGAAAGGTAGAAATGACCACCGGAGGAGAACGAAGCGCCGGAATGCAAAACGGACAACGGGGAAAATGCTCGAATGCAAGAGACAAACATGTATGCAAATGAAATGCACATGATGAAATGATACGCAATGCATGACAACGATAACAACACACGGAGACAAAGACCCGAACCCGAGAAAATAAAATAACTTAACGCCAGAAACGGCAAGAGTTGGAGTACAAATTGGGAAAGTTGCATCCAGGGTGTTACACTTTACTTGGAGCTATATTTTTATTCACAACATGATATGTGTTTTGCTTGGAGCGTCTTGTATTATTTGAGTCTTTATTTGTTATATTTCCACAATCATCCTTGTTGCACACACCTTTTCGAAAAAGACACACATGATTCGGAAATTATTAGAATACTCTATGTGCTACACTTATATCTTTTGAGTTATATAGTTTTTGCTCTAGTGCTTCACTTATATCTTTTAGAGCATGGTGGTAGATTTGTTTTATAGAAACCATTGTTCTCTCATGCTTCACTTAGATTATTTTTGAGGGTCCTGCAAAACAACATGGTAATTTTCTTTAATTATTTGAGTCATTCAAGATTAATAAATAAAATTTTCTTATGAGTGTGTTGCATACTATAAGAAGTTTCAAACTTGAGAATTGTTTTGAGATATGGTGTAACGCCCCGAGACCGATGTGCCAGGTGTCCTCCAGTTATTCGCTGCTGTTGCCATGTCTTTTGCTTGTGTGTTGCATTTCATCATGTCATCATGTGCATTACATCATCATGTTTTCAAAACTTGCATCCGTCCCGGTCTCCTTGTTTCGTCCGTTGTCCGTTCCGAGCCCAGACACATTTGCATGCGCCCGCGACATGTCCGAAATAGTATTTTATAAGTGGTCGGAAAATGTTCTCGGAATGGAATGAGAGTTGGCATGCGGTCTTATTATAGTGTAGGTAGGCCGTCTGCCAAGTTTCATCGCAATCGGAGTCCGTTTGATGCTCCAACGGTTAACTATAGCGACAATATAGTTGGTCTTTTCATCGAACGTTTTCGGTCTCCAGAAACAGATGCCGGGTCCTCTCTCTCTCTCTCTCTCTGTCTCTCTCTCTCTCTCTTCTCCCCCTCGCAGTCTCGCCACAGCCCACCTAGTCCATCCTCCTACCCCTCTTCGCGTCCGGAGCTGTCTGATGCGATCGCACGGTCCGAAACCCTCTCTGCTCAGTGCATCAAACCCCCTCGCGCGCGCGTCCGAAAGATGTCCCGAACCCGACCCAGACTGTCGCCACCGTTGTGTCCGGATCATATCCTAACATCTACAAAACATCTCTGTTTTTCCTTTTGGTCTCCCTAGCCTATTTGTCCGGTGCCGTTCGATTAAGATCGGAGGGTCCAAATGCCCATACCAAAATTCCACTTGCCATATATTAGACCACCCCCTAACCAAATCAGTCTAACCCTAGCCTAACCCAGTCCTGCGCCGCCACTGCTCTCATTCTTCCCCTCGGGATCCATCCCCACCAACCGCAGCCTCCGACCAGATCCATGATTTTCCGCGCAGCCGCCCGAGCATCTCGATGGATCGAGCGCTTCGCCTCCAAGCACAGCCTCCCGTCGTCCAGGAGCATGAGCTCCATCGCCTCGTTACCACTAGCAGGAGCATTCCCATCGCCGGCCTCCAGGACCTCAGCTCCTCCTCTCTGTCTTCTTCTCCTCCCTCTCTCGATTTCTTATCTCTCATGCGCCTCTCTCTCTCAGATACGCATGAGCAGCGCCATGGATGGACTCCTCCAGCCGACGCCATGGACGCCAAGTTCCCGCTGCGGCCCTCCTCCTGTTCGCCACCTTGCTGACCCCGCCGCCGGCGAGCTTCATCAACACCCCGCTAGGATACCGCTGCCCCGTCTTTTCCTCCTCCTCTCCTTTTCCTGCGTCTCTCTCCCGAGCTCACCTCTCTCTCCCTCCCGTTCTGCAGGACGCCGAAGTGTCACCGGAGTTCGCCGCCGACGCCGGGAACAGAGAGACAACCACCAGATCCGGCCATTTTGGAGACCTCCTGCGCCGCGCCCACTAGACTCTGCCCTTGCATCGCGCCCTGTTTCCTTCTCCATCGCCACCGGCTGCATCGATCAGCAACGAGCAGGTCGCTCATCCTGCGGCCGCTCGCGTTGACCGAGCCACTTCAGCACCAGGCCGCAACCGCCGCATGCATCAGGCCCAGAGGCCTCCCCTCCAACTCATGGGCCAAGCCCATGGTGAGGCCACCCTGAGCCCCCTTTTTTCCATTGTTGGGCCAGCTAAGATTCGGCCCGAGTGCCTATTTTTATTTCCGCGACCGAATTTGCTATTTATCTGAGTATTGCCAGTTTTGCAGAAAACACCCTTAAACTTCATGTATATTTTAACTCACAAACTAAGCATCACATGTAAAAACTTAATATATGAAACTTGCTTACAATTTTGTGTAGATTAATAATTTTCCTCTTTCATCTATGTTTAAAATGTTTAAAATGCTATTTGTTTAAAATTTCTTAAATAACTTGCTAAAATGATTTAATTCATAACTAAATAACCGTAGCTCGGTTTTAAATAAACTTTATATGTAAATGGGGTAGAATTTTGTCTAGTTTAACATGGTGGCATCACTTTGCATGTTTAACAACTATAAATTTGGTTTAGGGCAGAACATCACCAAACCTAATATATGCATATGGGGATTTACCAGAATTGTTGTTTGTTGCTTCCGGCCTCATTTAAACTTGCCTACATAGGTAGTTTTGTCTTTGCTTCACCCTCTTGCCATGCTAACAACATTTAATATTGTTGGGTACATAAACGAGATCGAGCTAAGTAACACGAATGTGGTGTTCCGTCAATATGCATCCCGTTGCATATTTAGCTCCACTTAATTTGTAGGATTGCTTGTGCACTTTGCCATGCCATGCCTCATTAAAATGGACATGCATCATACTTGGTTGTGCATCATGCCATGTTTATGTGATGTTTGTTCACTATGTTGTTTGCTTTCTTTCCGGTGTACTTCTTCTCGGTAATCCGATAACGTGTTGCGTTTGTGAGGATACGTTGGCTACGTCCGTTTGTCTTCTTCATGGACTCGTTCTTCTTCCTTGCAGGATCTCAGGCAAGATGACCATACCCTCGAAATCACTTCTATCTTTGCTTGCTAGATGCTCGCTCTTTTTCTATGCCTATGCTACGATACCTACCACTTGCTTATAATGCCTCCCATTTTGTTAAGCCAAGCCTCTAACCCACCTTGTCCTAGCAGACCGTTGTTTGGCTATGTTACCGCTTTGCTCAGCCCCTCTTATAGCATTGCCAGTTGCAGGTGAAGATTGGAGATTGTTCCTTGTTGGAACATGGATATTTTGTTGGGACATCACAATATCTCTTATTTAATTAATGCATCTATATACTTGGTAAAGGGTGGAAGGCTCGGCCTTATGCCTGGTGTTTTGTTCCACTCTTGCCGCCCTAGTTTCCGTCATATCGGTGTTATGTTCCCGGATTTTGTGTTCCTTACGCGGTTGGGTTATAATGGGAACCCCTTGATAGTTTGCCTTGAATAACTCCTCTAGCAATGCCCAACATTGGTTTTACCATTCGCCACCTAGCCTTTTCTTTCCCTTGGGTTCTGTAAACTCAAGGGTCATCATTATTTTAACCCCCCCGGGCCAGTGCTCCTTTGAGTGTTGGTCCAAACAGAGCCACTTGCAGCGCCACCTCGGGGAAACTTGAGGGTTGGTTTTAGTTGTACGTAGTGCTCATCTGAGTGTGCCCTGAGAATGAGATATGTGCAGCTCCTATCGAGATTTGTCGGCACATTCGGGCGGTGTTGCTGGACTTGTTTTACCATTGTCGAGGATGTCTTGTAACCTGGATGCCGAGTATGATCAGAATGTCTTGGGAGAAGGAATATCCTTCGTTGACCGTGAGAGCTTGTGATGGGCTAAGTTGGGACACCCCTGCAGGGTTTTGAACTTTCGAAAGTCGTGCCCGCGGTCATGGGCAGATGGGAATTTGTTAATGTCCGGTTGTAGAAAAACTGAAGTTGATCTTAATTAAAATACATCAACCGCGTGTGTAACCGTGATGGTCTCTTCTCAGCTGAGTCCGGGAAGTGAACACAGTGTTGGAGTTATGCTTAACGTAGGTTGCTCTCGGATCACTTCTTGATCATAGATTCTCGACCATGCTTTTGCCTTCTCTTCTCGCTCTCATTTGCGTATGTTAGCCACCAAATATGATAGTCGCTTGCTGTAGCTCCACTTCATACCTTTTACCCTTCCTATAAGCTTAAATAGTCTTGATCGCGAGGGTGTGAGATTGCTGAGTCCCCGTGACTCACAGATACTTCCAAAACCAGTTTGCAGGTGCCGATGATACCGTACAGGTGACGCAACTAAGCTCAAGGAGGATCTTGATGAAGACCTTGTCTTTTGTCTTGTTTCGTTTCTAGTTGATCAGTGGTGGAGCCAAGTTGGGGTCGATCGGGGGACCTTGTCGCATTTGGGGTTGCTCTTTATTTTGGTTCCGTAGTCGGACCTTGATTGTATTTGGATGTTGTAATGCTTTATTCATGTATTTGTGTGAAGTGGCGATTGTAAGCCAACTATGTATCTCTTTCCCTTATGTATTACATGGGTTATGTGAAGGTTACCTCACTTGCGACATTGCTTTCAATGCGGTTATGCCTCTAAGTCGTGTTTCGACACGTGGGAGATATAGCCGCATCGAGGGTGTTACATATGGATATGGTGATATTAGAGTTGTGCTAGTTGAGTAGTTGTGAATTTGAGAAATGCTTGTGTTGAAGTTTGTGATTCCCGTAGCATGACCGTATGGTGAACCGTTATGTTAAGAAGTCAGAGCATGATGTATTTGTCGGTGTTCTGAGAACAGGGGTCCCCAGACTTGCCTGCCTGCGGCCCACGGCGTGGCTAAGCCAGCAGGCCATATGGCCCATCTTCACCAACAAAGCATCCAAGACCCTCGCGAGGCGGACGATGCAAGACCTCCTCTGGAGTAGCCTAGACAGGCAGGCTCACGAGGAGCGGAGATAACAAGGCGGGGCAAACCTAACGAGGCCCTCGTGACGTGAGCCATGACGCACGACACCAGGCGGGTGCCAGGCGGGCGCCAGCGCGCAGCATCTTTGTTTCCTCTTTGGTGCTAAGGAGGCCAGCGCAGGCGAAGAGTATCGAGGCATCAGGCAAAGGTTGCTATGTCGGTGCAACGAGACCAAGACCAGGAGGACGGAAAGACGGAGGTCATCGTGGAGCCCAAGACGGCGTCACCACCAGAGCTTTTCGCAGGCGAAGACCACTTTTGTCAGGATAGCTTGTACTAGCTGTCCCCCTTCAAATTGGCCCGCCATTGTTGGCTCCCTTCCCGCTCGATATTTGGGAAGAGGACCAGGGCCTATATAAGCAGAGCTAGCCACCATAGTAGGGGCATCTCATCTCATCTTAGCTCGATCCAACCCCATCGAGAGCCTACTCACAAGAACACCTCAACCTCAGGAGGTTGTTCTTCCCTTGTACTATTCATCATCAGCCCTAGAGGCAATCCACCACCACCACACTGGAGTAGGGTATTACACCACAATGGTGGCCCGAACCAGTATAAACCTCCTGTCTTTCTGTGTTGCGAGTTCATCGAGTTCGTCCGCGAGATCTTAGCGAGCTAGGGTGTAGATCGGTAGGAAGGAAAGACTTCACGCGCACCCCAGTGTTCGAACCTTAAGGGTTTGCTGGAACCCCACATCTGACATTTGGCGCTCCAGGTAGGGGTGCGCTCTAGCTTCCCTTCCATCAGTTTGTCGCTCCGTCATCTCCATGGCGAACGCTCGCTGTGCTCGCCCTGAGCATCGGGATGCCCTCACCGCCCGCGTCACTCAGACGGCTCCCGTCGGCGGGCCACATCGCTGTTCTCTGTCTCCCGCCGCCAACGCTGCCACCGGCCTGGCGGCGAACAAGCAGCAGGCGTCCTCGCTGCATCCTTCGGTGCGGCGGGACGGCCGCACCGCCACTCCATCGCTGACCCCTGCCAGTTCTTCGTCTCACGTGCACCGCACACCCATGGAGGCACGTGCCGTGCTCCTCGCAGCGAACAAGCTCCTGCGCTACCGCCCCGTCGACGACCTCTATGAGGAGTGGTTCGACCATGTCGGCGAGCTCGTCTACGCCGCAGGGGGCTCTCCGGCGCCGTCCCACTCTCTGCCTCCCCCTCAACCAGCCACGGGCGACGGGGCTCATGGCGTGCCTCCACCACCTCAGCCCCAAGATGGCGCCTTGGCACCAAGGTGTGTGGCTCCGCGGCATGATCCGCCGCGCGTGGCCCCTTTGCGCAAAGAGAGAAGCTGCCAAGAAATTCCACGACCGCGAGAAGCTGCACCTGCGCTCACCGCGCCACCTCGTCAAGACCGCGCACCGCCCAGAGCAGTGTAGCGCGGACCTCATCAAGACCAAGCTCCACCTCTGAAGCGGGCCCCAACAACCACGGCTGCCTGCCGTGCTTTCACCCCCAAGCTGCGTAGCGTCGCCTGGCCGGGCAAGTTCAAGCCAGATCTGCCTCCTCGCTCTGACGGTACCGCCGACCCCGTAGAGTTCCTGTAGCTCTATGAGCTGAGCATCGAAGTGGCCAACGGCGACGAAAAGGTAATGGCGAACTGGTTTCCCATGGCTGTCAAGGATGGAGCTCGCTCCCAGCTCCTGAACCTGCAGCACGGCTCGATCTCCTCCTAGGACGAGATGCGCGACCGCTTCGTTGCCAACTTCCAGGGCACTCGTGACCGCCCACCACCGCGGGTGATCTACACCGCATCAGGCAGCAACCAGGAGAGACTCTCCAGAAGTACATCCAGCACTTCAACAACACCCGCCACAAGAACCCCAAGGTCACGGACGAGGCCATCATCTCCGCGTTCTCTGACAGTGTCCATGACATTAATATCAAGGAAGAGCTCGCCATCCACGAGGAGCTCCGCACATCTCAGGAGCTTTTCAACCTGGCAACCAAGTGCACAAGAGCTGAGGAGGGGTGCCTCTCTCTCCTTGAGCTGCCAGCCGTGGGCAGGGAGGAGAAGAAGGCCAAGGCCAAGGACGTGAAGCGCAAGGAGGCAGTTGTGCTCGCAGCGGAGCCCGACATCAAGCGGGGCAGAGATCAGCCCGAGTCACCCAAGAACGGCCGACCGTTCTGCGCCTTCCACAACCTGAACACCCACAACACCAGCGACTGTCAAGAGCTCAGAGCCATATGAGAAGGACGCTACGGTCGACGCCCCGAGCGCAATGACCGGGGCTACGGCCGCGGAGGAGGACGTCGAGGTGGACGCTGGGACGACCGTGGCCCGCACCAAGAGTGGCGCGACCGGCCTCGTGAGGACCGCTGGCAGGACCAACCTTGCGAGGGCGCCTGGAGGGACCCGCCGTGTGAAGATCGCCCCCAGGGCAACGCCGGTCTTCCCCCGCTGCCACCACCAAGAAGGAACGACGACCACCACCAGGACGAGGGGCTGGGGACTTCCAGGAGCCGCGTGCGATCGCCTGCATCTTAGGCGGCGCCCAGGCCCCAGCCTCTCAGCGCACCTTCAAACAGTTCGCTCACGAGGTGAATGCGGCGCTCCCCAAACTCGAGGCCACGCGCCCGCTTAGGTGGTCCCAATGCGTCATCACTTTCAACTCGGCAGATTAGCTCAAGTGCGCAGCCACCGCTGGCGCCCTCCCTATGCTGTGTTCCCCAGTCATCAGCAATGTGCAGGTCACCAAGACCCTCATCGACGGCGGCGCAAGGCTCAACGTCCTATCCGTCGACATGTTCGACAACCTCCAAGTGCCTTATGAACAGCTCCAGCCCACCAGGCCTTTCTCAGGAGTGGCCGACGTCTCCACCACACCGATAGGGCAGGTCCGCCTGCCTCTCACCTTCGGGGAGCACAAGAACTACCGCACCGAGCTCATCGACTTCGATGTCGCGCACATCCGCCTGCCGTACAATGCCATCCTCGGGTATCCGGTCCTGGCCAAGTTCATGGCAGTCACTCATCATGGCTACAACGTTCTCAAGATGCGAGGAAGCGGAGGAATCATCACGGTCCCATGTGAAGAGAGGGATGCGGTGTGCTCCCTCGAGCGCGCCTTTCAAGCCGCAGCAATCGACGACCCCGACAGCAGAAACGAAGGCCCTCTGGAGGCCATCCTCAAGAAGAAGCAGCTGCGCCGTGCAGGCAGGAGTATGGCGTCGTGGAAGGAGCCTCGTTAGGACCAGCACTCACTCCAAGGGTGCCTCCCTCCATCGCATAGGAAGGCGCGCCCAGCGCCCTCCTCAAGCAGGGCTCGGGGACTCTCTTCTGGAGGGCCTCAGACCTCGCAAACCTCACGAGGGAGGCGCTTGGGCACCACTTGGAGGCGTGCTTCGCGGCACGTGACCCTCAGGAGAGCACAGGGCAAGGAGTGCCCACCACTCAGGAGTTCATCACTAGGACCACCCAAGAACTGCAAGAAGCAAGAGCCATGCACGGCGAAAGCCGCCCACGAGGCGTAGCTCCGCATCCTGGCGAGGATGCTGGGCTGCATGTCTGCATCAACGTCCTAGGGCTCAATAGGGCCGCATCTTAGGAGCATTTCTGGCCTTCGCGTGTGGGCCGCTGCGAGGGCCCGCCGCACAGCTACGTTCATATGCCTTTTGGCTTGCCGAGCGTGGCGTCAGCCTATCAGCGCAACCTGCGACGTGTCCTGGCGGCTCAGGAAGCCAGGTACCACGTTGTTCTGGAGGAGATGGAGACGGTCTTCAGGGAACCTCCCGAGCCCCCAGAGCCTCCTGAGGCTCAGGGTTCTGGGGGCTCATGAGGAGTCATTTCTTCAACGCAGGCCTTCAGCTGCACCAACTCTACTTCGTCTACAGAACCAGGTGACATCTTCCAAGCTCGTTTAGCTGGGAGCGCCCCTCGGGCTGCATTATTTCCAGGTCGCGTGGGTCCGTCCCTGCGGCATGTATCCCTTTTTTTATGACTTTAGCTTACCTTGTTGGGGGCGCGCCTTGGGCTGCATTATCCCCAAGCCGCTCGGGCCGGACCCGGTGGCATGTATCTTCCTGCATTTATCCAAATTTATCTGCTCTCCATGCTTAACCCGCCAACTGCTGCCACCTGCTCTATCGCTGCCCACCACGGGTCTGTTCATCCTATGAAATTCGCTTGCACGTTAAAAGGGGGGCTCCTGAGCATCGCGACTCAGGAGCTCTTACTGGATCTCAAGCCATCACCCCTGGCCTTGACCACGGCATTGCGACCTGGCATACCAGCGGCGGCTGAGCTCACTCGAGGGCCGGGACCTGAGGACATAGAGTGCTTGCATCTAAACGCCTTGCAGGGACATACAGTCACCAAGACTCAAGACCAGGCGCAACCCGCCTTGAGGTAGGGCCTCGTGAGTCCCGCGATGGCTCACGAGTGCCAAGATACACCTCGCAGCCCTGCCGTGCAAGCCACGCGTCAGGGCGGGGTTGTACACGCCCCGGGGGCTCCTCCCGGAGGGCCCCCCCATCCCACGCCCAAGTGGAAGCACCATGCTCCGCGCTGGCTGTCGACACTGCTGAGGAGCAGCTATGCCCATGCACAAGCGGAAGCACTATGCTCCGCGCTGGTGATAAACAACTGAGGGCGGCCCCACGGTCGTACCAACCTCAGGGAGCCCATAGCTCAGCGCCCAGCCTCACTAGAATGCCTCCTGTCGGGAGAGCCACACAAGGGGTCTGGGCACAGGGGCTGCGCTTGGGTTACGCCCAAGCACACGCCACCCAACCAGGTCCCCCGGACCTGGGCATTGTGTGCCCCTCCCGAGGCCTCGGCGAGGGCAGGTAAAGAAATTGTTTGCACGTCAAGGGGGACTCCTGAGCATCGCGACTCAGGAGCCTAACTGGTCACATAGCCCCTCAGTACTTGGTCCGTCCTGGTCTCCGGTCAGCCCAATGGCGGTTGAGGTATGCGCGTGGCCGGGCTCTGCCGACGTAGAACATTGATCTATCCTCATGAACTCTCCCTATATGTTGTTTGCGTGTCAAGGAGGACTCTTGAGCATCGCGACTCAGGAGCCTAACTGGTTACGTAGCCCCTCACTCCTTGGTCTGTCCTGGTCTCCGGTCGGCCCAATGGCAATTGAGGTATGCACGGGGCCGGGCTCTGCTGACGCAGAACGCGAAGCAAATAGGAAGGAAATCACAAAATCTCAAAGCAAATAGTACAAGCATATTGTTCTCATAATACCAAATGAAAAGTCTAAGCGCCTCCACGAGGCCTTATACATGTCGCAGGAACAAAATGGGAAGAATAGTCACAGGTCACCCCTGGGTATCGCCATCGCCTGTGGGAGGTGCTCCCTCATGGGCAACGATGTTCTCACCTTCACCACCAGCCACAGGATCCGCGGCATCGCTAGACAGAGGATCAGAGACAAAGCCGCGGAACCTCCCCAGCAAGGCCTCCACTTGACCTCGTACAGCCGCGGCGGCGGCTTTGCAGTGAGCTTCAACCATAGGCTCCAGCAGCTCGTCAAGGCGAGCGTTGGGGTCGCGGTGGTGCAGATGGCTGAAGACATGAGTCAGTGCGGCTGAAGATAGGACGCGAGCTTCTGCCTCCGCCATGGGACCGAGGCCATCAACGACCTCCTCAAGCGCCTTCACCACAAGAGGAAGCAGCAGGGCGGGGCCGTAATCTTCGGTGTCCAGCGGCTTCTCCAGGCCGTGCTCGTAGAGTGTCTTCAGCGCCTTGCGAGACCTCTTCTTGAGATCGATGAAGGCCACGCGGTCTTCGGCCAGGACTCGCTCCTTGGCATCAAGATCGGCCTCCCTCGTCCCCATCTTCCGCTCCAACTCTTCCAACCAGTTGCGCTCAGCGGCCTGCTTCTTCCCCCGCTCCGCCAGCTCAGCATCATGGTTCTTGACGGCTTCCTCCCGGGCCTTCATCTTTTCCGCCTTCGCTTGGCGACAGCGTACCTCTTCGGCGTTCTTGTCGTGCAGGCTCTGCAACTCGCCCTCCAGCACTTGGCAGCGGTTACGGGCGGCCTTGGCGTCTTTCAGCGCCGCATCACGATCTGCTGCAGCGCTGGCGGCTCCTTGCTTCTCCTCCTCGGAAGCCGCAGCAGCCTGGCCCAGCGCTGCGTGAACCGCCAGGTCGGAGTGAAGCCAGCCAGAGGCCAACTCCAGACGCTCGGCCACCAGGCGCGGGTCCGCGCTCAGGAGATCCGCTTGCAGCTGGGTCATCTCCGAAAGGGCACGCTCCAAGACAGCAGCAGGAGTAGAAGAACCAGAGAGTGGAGGTGCGGTGGTGGGAGGAAGCGACACCGTCACCAGGGTTGGGAGACCACGGATTCTGGAGGAGTTGGGACCTTGTCAGCCGTGCCAAGCGCCGGCACCTCCGGAACCAGCAGGGCCATGGGGGCTGATTCCACGCGGCGATGTTCCTCTTGGCCCTGCAAGGACGACCGGGCTGGGGAGATGCAGGCGCTGCTGCCTCCTTTCTCTGCGGAGGAAGGCATGGCCGCCGTATCCTCCTTCCTCTTCTTCGCCGAAGATGCCGGCCTGATCAACCAAGGGAGAGCGTCAGGAAATAACAAGTACTGACCGGGATAAAGCGAAGCTTGAGACACCTACCAGCCCACCGCGAAGTACTCTACCTTTCGCTTATGAAGCTTGAAGCCTAATAGCATCGGGACCTGAAGGGCAGGCGTTCGGGATCCGGCGGCACCAGGCGGTGCGGAGGCAGAACCAGATCTAGCCCCTGGAGGTGTTGGGGTGGAGGCGGCACAACGGACCACCAGCGACGACCTACCCTTCGTCGGGATGAGGGGTTGCTCCCTCTCCCCTTGGTAGGCGTCGGCTTCGGCATCATCAGGAAGGGCACAGAGCATCTTGGCCTTGCTCAGAGGGGAAGTCTTCCCACCTCTTCTGGGGTCTTCTCCGAGTCCACCTCCTCTCCCCCCTCTCCGCGGGACTCGCCAGATGACACCTCCATCGGTTTCTAAGCCATAGGAGCTCCCGGAAGCACCGACAGCACCAGCCCGCGCGCATCAAAAGTCGGCCTGGAGGCGACGAATTCCTCCCGGTCCCTGCATTGGAAAGGGGAACGAAGGCGCTGGGCGGGTACTCCTGGTTGTCCCCGACTATGAGGCGCAGGACGGTGTCCAATTCATCGCCAGGCAGGTCCCCTGGCCTCAGGTGGGTCTTGTTTTCCTCTTCTTTGAGCTCCCAGAGGGGGTGCGTGCGCCTAGAGTGGGGCAACCCGCAGCATCAAGAACGCCCTCAGGAGCATCGCCCCCGTTATCTTGGCCGCCCTCGCATTGCCCGTCTTCAGGTCGGTCATCATCTGCCCCAACACTGACGATGCCTGCTCGTCGACAAGATACGCCTTGGGCCACCCCTTTCCCTACCGGGCGCCTCCGTCAGCAACACCAGGCACGGATGGGCGTGCTTGGCGTCCATCATGACCCACTTGGATCGAATGTTGTCGGCTCTCTTCCCGGTGCTCAAGTCGAGTTGGCCTTGCCATAGGCGACAAAATTAGTGCATCCGGAGGCGTGCTCGCTGCTGACACGGAGGAAGAAGAAATGGCGCAGGAGCGCCATGGACGGCATCATGCCCAGGTACGCCTCGCAGTAGTAGGCAAAGATGGACAGGAGGAGGATATAGTTGGGATGGAGGTGCAATGCCTGCAGCCCGTAGTGGTCGAGGACTTCATAAAAGAAATCAGAGAAGGGTGGAACCAACCCAACAGCGACGCTGCTCGAGAAGAAGGGGAAGAAGGTGCTCCCCTCAGGCTCCGGCTCATCGGACGCAAGCTAGAGCTCCGTCTTCCCCCACTCTTTGCTCTCTCCCGCTGTCAGCAGGCGCACGGAGGTGAGGCTCTTCTCCATGATGGTGGGCGCCTCAAGAGCGGGCTCGTACCAAGCCGGTTCCAAGGAAGTCTTGACCTTGCGCGGCACCATGAGCGGAAGATGCAGAGCAAGCCTGGGGCAGATCTGGAGGTAGCGGCGGCGAAGAGCGAGAAAGGGGATCTGGAGCGAGGCAAGGAAGAAGCAACGAAGGCAAGTGGTGCCTGCACCAGCCTTTTGTCAGGTCAAGCAGTTGCCGAGGCAGCATGGGGAAGCAGAGACACTCACGTCCAATCAACCGCCACGCGTCAACCAAGGTCGCAGGCTTTGGGGGCCCGTGGCGCTCCGTACTTGGCCCTTGGCTTCACCGCGAAGCCAAGCCCGAGCGCACCTTGGGCCTGGGGGCTACTGTCAGTGTTCTGGAAATGGGGGTCCCCAGACTTGCCTGCCTGCGGCCCACGGCGTGGCTAAGACAGCAGGCCGTACGGCCCATTTTCACCAACAAACCATCCAAGACCCTCGCGAGGGTCCAAGCCTCGCGAGGCGGACGACGCAAGACCTCCTCTGGAATAGCCTAGCTAGGCAGGCTCACGAGGAGCAGAGATATCAAGGCGGTGCAAACCTCACGAGGCCCTCATGATGTGAGCCATGATGCACGACACCAGGCGGGCGCCAGGAGGGCGCCAGCGCACGCAGCGTCCTTGTTTCCTCTTTGGTTCTAAGGAGGCCACCACAGGCGAAGAGTACCGAGGCATCAGGCAAAGGTTGCTATATCGGTGCAACAAGACCAAGACCAAGAGGATAGCAAGACGGAGGTCATCATGGAGCCCAAGACGGCGTCACCACCAGAGCTTTTCGCAGGCGAAGACCACTTTTGTCAGGATAGCTTGTACTAGCTGTCCCCCTTCAAATTGGGCTGCCGTTGTTGGCTCCCTTCCCGCTCGATATTTGGGAAGAGGACCAGTGCCTATATAAGAAGAGCTAGCAACCATAGTAGGGGCATCTCATCTCATCTCATCTTAGCTCGATCCAATCCGATCAAGAGCCTACTCACAAGAACACCTCAACCTCAGGAGGCTGTTCTTCCCTTGTACTGTTCATCATCAGCCCTAGAGGCAATCCACCACCACCACACTGGAGTTGGGTATTACACCACAACGGTGGCCCGAACCAGTATAAACCTCGTGTCTTTCTGTGTTGCGAGTTCGTCCGCGAGATCTTAGAGAGCTAGGGCATAGATCGGTAGGAAGGAAAGACTTCGCGCGCACCCCAGTGTCCAAACCTTAAGGGTTTGCCAGAACCCCACATCCGACAGTATTTATTGATTGTCCTCCTTATGAGTGGTGGTCGGGGACGAGCGATGGTCTTTTCCTACCAATCTATCCCCCTAGGAGCATGCGCGTAGTACTTTGCTTCGATAACTAATAGATTTTTGCAATAAGTATGTGAGTTCTTTATGACTAATGTTGAGTCCATGGATTATACGCACTCTCACCCTTCCACCATTGCTAGCCTCTCTAATACCATGCACCTTTCGCCGGTATCATATACCCACCATATACCTTCCTCAAAACAGCCACCATACCTACCTATCATGGCATTTCCATAGCCATTCCGAGATATATTGCCATGCAACTTTCCACCGTTCCGTTTATCATGACACGCTCCATCATTGCCATATTGCTGACATTTTAGTAGTTGCAAAGCCACCGTTCGTAATTCTTTCATATAAGTCACTCATGCATCATTGCTATCCCGGTACACCACCGGAGGCATTCATATAGAGTCATACTTTGTTCTAGTATCGAGTTGTAATCATTGAGTTGTAAATAAATAGAAGTGTGATGATCATCATTCATAGAGTATTGTCCCAAATAAAAAAATAAAAAAAGAGAAAGGCTAAAGAAAAAAAGAAGGCCCAAAAAATAAAAAAAGGGGGCAATACTACTATCCTTTTTTCACACTTGTGCTTCAAAGTAGCACCATGATCTTCATGATAGAGAGTCTCCTTTGTTATTACTTCCATATACTAGTGGGAATTTTTCATTATAGAACTTGGCTTGTATATTCCAATGATCGGCTTCCTCAAAATGCCCTAGGTCTTCATGATCAAGCAAGTTGGATGCACACCCACTTAATTTCTTTTTGTTGAGCTTTCATATATTTATAGGTCTAGTGCATCCGTTGCATGGCAATCCCTACTCACTCACATTGATATCTATTGATGGGCATCTCCGTAGCCCGTTGATACACCTAGTTGATGTGAGACTATCTTCTCCCTTTTTGTCTCCTCACAACCATCATTCTATTCCACCTATAGTGCTATGTCCATGGCTCACCCTCATGTATTGCCTGAAAATTGAAAAAGTTTGAGAACATTAAAAGTATGACACAATTTCTTGGCTTGTCATCGGGGTTGTGCATGATTTGAATATTTTGTGTGGTGAAGATGGAGCATAACCAGACTATATGATTTTGTAGGGATAACTTTCTTTTGCCATGTTATTTTGAAGAGACACAATTGCTTAGTTAGTATGCTTGAAGTATTATTATTTCTATGTCAATATTAAACTTTTGTCTTGAATCTTTTGGATCTGAATATTCATACCACAATTAAGAGAATTACATTGAAATTATGCCAAGTAGCATTCCACATCAAAAATTCTATTTTTATCATTTACCTACTCGAGGACGAGCAGGAATTAAGCTTGGGGATGCTTGATACGTCTCCAACGTATCTATAATATTTGATTGTTCCATGCTATATTATATTCTGTTTTGGACATTATTGGGCTTTATTATACACTTTTATATTATTTTTGGGACTAACCTATTAACCAGAGGCCCAGCCCAGAATTGCTATTTTTTGCCTATTTTAGGGTTTCGTAGAAAAAGAATATCAAACGGAGTCCAAACGGAATGAAACCTTCGGGAACGTGATTTTCAGAATGAACATGATCCAGAGGACTTGGACCCTACATCAAGACATCAACTAGGAGGCCACAAGGTAGGGGGGCGCGCCTACCCCTGGGTGCGCCCTCCACCCTCGTAGTCCCCCTGTTGCTCCACCGACGTACTCCTTCCTCCTATATATACCTACGTACCCCCAAACTACCAGATACGGAGCCAAAACACTAATTCCACATCTGTAACATTCCGTATCTATGAGATCCCATCTTGGGGCCTGTTCCGGAGCTCCGCCGGAGGGGGCATCGATCACAGAGGGCTTCTAGATCAACACCATAGCCCTTCCGATGATGTGTGAGTAGTTTACCTCAGACCTACGGGTCCATATTTATTAGCTAGATGGCTTCTTCTGTCTTTTTGGATCTCAATACAAAGTTCTCCCCCTCTCTTGTGGAGATCTATACAATGTAATCTTCTTTTGCGGTGTGTTTGTTGAGACCGATGAATTGTGGGTTTGTGATCAAGTTTATCTATGAACAATATTTGAATCTTCTCTGAATTCTTTTATGTATGATTGGTTATCTTTGCAAGTCTCTTCGAATTATCAGTTTGGTTTGGCCTACTAGATTGATCTTTCTTGCAATGGGAGAAGTGCTTAGCTTTGGGTTCAATCTTGCGGTGTCCTTTCCCAGTGACAGTAGGGGCAGCAAGGCACGTATTGTATTGTTGCCATCGAGGATACCAAGATGGGGTTTATTTCATATTGCATGAGTTTATTCCTCTACATCATGTCATCTTGCTTAAAGCGTTACTCTGTTCTCTTGAACTTAATACTCTAGATGCATGCTGGATAGCGGTTGATGTGTGGAGTAATAGTAGTAGATGCAGGCAGGAGTTAGTCTACTTGTCTCAGACGTGATGCCTATACACATGATCATACCTAGATATTCTCATAACTATGCTCAATTCTGTCAATTGCTCAACAGTGGTAATTTGTTTACCCGCCATGAATACTTATGCTCTCGACAGAAGCCACTAGTAAAACCTATTGCCCCCGAGTCTATCTTCCATCGTATTAATCTTCCAATACTTAGTTATTTCCTTTACCTTTTATTTTACTTTGCATCTTTATAATAAAAATACCAAAAAATATTATCTTATCATATCTATCAGATCTCACTCTCATAAGTAACCGTGTAGGGATTGACAACCCGTTATCGTCTTAGTTGTGAGGATTTATTTGTTTGTGTAGCTACGAGGGACTCGTGCATGGCCTCCTAATGGATTGATACCTTGGTTCTCAAAAACTGAGGGAAGTACTTACGCTACTCTGCTGCATCACCCTTTCCTCTTCAAGGGAAAACCAATGCAAGTGGTCAAGAGGTAGCACCAACCAAATGAAATTCATGCATACACGGACTGATTTCATATAAGCATGAAGGATTTGATATAAAAAAGCCAGATCTTCATATAAACATCATGTATTTCATTATATTTACATGACCTAAGCGGTGCTAATCCAGCTCTATTGGTATAATTAATACTTCCCCCGTCTGGAAATACTTGTCCTAGAAATGGATGTATCTAGACTTATTTTAGTTATAGATACATCCAATTTATCCATTCTTACAACAAGTATTTCCTGCCAGCCAGAGAGGGAGTACCTAATCTAAATGGCCGCCCGCGGATCCCTTTGTCTTCCTCATGTCCGGCAGACGATTGCGGGGTCGACGAAGGTCCTCAGAAGAGACAAAGCAGCAAATAAACCACCTGAATGCGTAGTCATCGCCTCGACGGTGGTCTTCATGCGACCCAAGTGGTGGCTGCCTCCTGTGTTCTACTTCTCCTCGATGATGGCGGCGCACACAGAGAAGCTGGCCACCGACTCATCGCTCTCAATGCACCCGGCTTCTGTCTCTGCATGCATGGCGCCGCCGCATGCACGGGAGGCGCGCCCACAGACACGGGAGGCATGCCCACAGACACGGGAGGCGCGGCCACCGCATACACTGGTGGCGCGGTATGATGCAGCAGCGATGACGCCCGTACCGGCATGCTCACCACCGTGCTAGCATGGAGCAACTCGCCACACCTCATCGAGCTGAACTGGAGCGGCGAGTTGCTGAACCACGCACCGGCTTGGGGCAGCAACTGGCTCGGTCGGGCCAAGCGAGGTTAGTGAAGCACCGAGCGGCCTCGCCCGTATTCGGAGGGCTCGGCGGGCTACCCAGCCGGGTAGTATGCCGGACAACGGCTCCTCAGAAGCCATCAGAAGAGTGGAGAGAATGGTGAAGGAGGATATGGGGGAGCGGTGGAGGGGTGCGATTCTTGCCTGCTGTCTGTCTAGCCTCGTTTAAATAGAGGGCGGACGGTAGGAGCTTGGCCGGCGTCTGGCCTCGTTTAAACTGAGGCCAGACGGGAGGAGCTCGGTCGGTGTTGCGTTTAATTCTGGCCCGCTCATGAATAGATGTGTGGCCAGAGTAGGTTTCTCGGTTTGCATGCGGGTTTAACGGAGGGGTTTGATGTAGGCGAGGAGGCGTGTTCAGCTGGGCGTGCAGCGGGCGGCGCAGTTCCCGATACGGCTTTAATGCAGACAAGGGAGGGGGTAGCGGTTCCCAAAATGTTGAACGACCAATGATGCATCCTCCTTCAATTAGCATCGTGAATGCATGACGGGAGTAATGGGAGGAGGACCGAGAAAAGAGGCTGCACGATGTGAATGCAACACAGTTTGCACTCACATAAAGGCGCGCCTCCATTCCAATGCATCTACCACATCGTACGCACCTAAGCATTTGCCTAAGCACCTACACTAAGCGCAAAAGTGCTCACTCCACACCCATGGTGGTGATGCGCACGAGCGGCCAGTGGCTGTGCCAGATGGTCAACGACGCTGGCCTGCGGCATGGCGCCGAGGATCGTCTCCAAATGGTGTTGGCGACCGGCTGGTGGATGGCGCCGTCGATGCCAACTACGACTCTCAGTTGGGCCAGATGATCATTGCCACCAGCAACAAGTTCACCGTTCTCAAGAAGCCTGCGGATGACATCGCCATACTCCTCCAGCCTGCGCGCCCAGGCTCCTCATTGCCTACCACCCTAATCGGGCTCCATGGCTGGAACCTCTTTCAAGCACTAGTGGCCCTGCGACTGCCCACCGACGCCACGAAGAATGTCCACCTAGAGGTCACGCTTGCCGCGAGGCGCCTCGCCCTGCAAGAATTCACCGACCTACACATCCACATGTTAAGCAAATCATGTACATAGGTATCTACAAGGCCAGTGAGGACGCTACGATGCTGGCCTTCCTCAACCGGCTGGAAGCCTTGGATGCCTTTGCTGAGAAGCACCTTGACCTCGCCACAAAAGTCACCACTCCTTAGCCGCCAGTCGGTGGCCCGGCACACTAAGTTGAGGAGGAGGAGGTCGTACGTTGATGGATGCATCTTTCTTCTTACCTCCTATAACCACCCCTACGATCACATCTTCATGGCCTTAATTCTTATTGTGCTATTGCATTCTCGTTCCAGTCAATACCGACATGTGCGATCCCTTTGCTTAATTATATGCATCACTGTAACTAGTACTCCATCCGTCAATTTATAAGTTATGCTTACCTTTTCCATCAACTTCGTGCAATGCACTGGAATCTTGCTAGAAACACTAGAACATGTCGGACCGCATGTGATCAAACCGACAATGTGCCAACCTAGCTACTACGTACCCTGCTTATCTGGCAAAAATAGCCCCGCCCTAGCATTTCCAATCATTATTTCTATCTATCGATCGTCCCAAGGAGCAGAACCAAATGTTACAATTTATACATGTTTCTCTACTCCTACTCCTATAAAAGACTCAGTTGGTGATGGTGGTGCGTCTGCCATTCGTCGTTTCGGACCATTAGATCTACATCTAACGGCTGTGAGGTAAGTTGTGGCATTTTCGCAACAATAGCCCACTTCTCTACTGCAAAACAGCCTGAGAAATACATTTCAAAATAGCCTAAGAAATATATTTTGAGTGAAAAGTAATATATTAGGAGTATATCAAAACAAGAGTGATTTATTTCAAGTTTGTGAACAAGTACTACTATTCTACTACTTTGGATCCGTCGCAATGCACGGGCACATTGCTAGTAAAAGGAAAAGGCATGCCGCGTTCGCGTCGCACCCCCACACGCCCGGGAATTGGGAGTACTCCACGGCCCGTCCGCCACGCCACATAGCTAGGGAAGGTGTGTTGCCTAGCATTTTCACTTTCATGTGGGACCGCCGTTGAGCAAACCGACTATTGGCAAACCGCACCCCGCCCGCTGCCGGGTTGGAAAACAGAAACGAGGGGAAGATCTAGCTGTAGCACGAAAGCCAAGAAATTTCGTGTCAGATGGGGTCGTTGATAGAGTAGGAGCATTCCATACTACTACTCCTACTAGTACGAAGTTTGTACTAAAACTAGTACTACCACTATATGCTACCTCTTGAGCATGCGTTGGTTTTCCCTTGAAGAGGAAAGGGTGATGCAACAAAGCAGCGTAAGTATTTCCCTCAGTTTTTGAGAACCAAGGTACCAATCCAGTAGGAGACCACGTGCGAGTCATCTCGTACCTACACAAACAAATAAGAACCTTGCAACCAACACGATAAAGGGGTTGTCAATCCCTTCACGGCCACTTGCAAGAGTGAGATCTGATAGAGATAATAATAGTAAGATAAATATTTTGGTATTTTTATGATATAGATTGAAAGTAAAGATTGCAAAATAAAATAGACTGGAAACTTGTATGATGGAAGATAGACCCGGGGGCCATAGGTTTCACTAGTGGCTTCTCTCAAGATAGCATAAGTATTACGGTGGGTGAACAAATTACTGTCGAGCAACTGATAGAAAAGTGAATAATTATGAGAATATCTAGGTATGATCATGTATATAGGCATCACGTCCGTGACAAGTAGACCAACTCCTGCCTGCATCTACTACTATTACTCCACACATCGACCGCTATCCAGCATGCATCTAGAGTATTAAGTTCATAAGAACGGAGTAACGCTTTAAGCAAGATGACATGATGTAGAGGGATAAACTCATGCAATATGATATAAAACCCATCTTTTTATCCTCGATGGCAACAATATAGTACGTGTCGTTTCTCCTACTGTCACTAGGATCGAGCACCACAAGATTGAACCCAAAGCTAAGCACTTCTCCCATTGCAAGAAAGATCAATCTAGTAGGCCAAACCAAACTGATAATTAGAAGAGACTTGCAAAGATAACCAATCATACATAAAAGAATTAAGAGAAGATTCAAATATTGTTCATAGATAATCTTGATCGTAAACCCACAATTCATCGGATCTCGACAAACACACCGCAAAAGAAAATTACATCGAATAGATCTCCAAGAGAATCGAGGAGAACTTTGTGTTGAGATCCAAAGAGAGAGAAGAAGCCATCTAGCTAATAACTATGGACCCAAAGGTGTGAGGTAAACTACTCACACATCATCGGAGAGGCTATGGTGTTGATGTAGAAGCCCTCCGTGATTAATGCCCCCTCCGGCGGAGCGTCGGAAAAGGGCCCAAGATGGGATCTCACGGGTACAGAAGGTTGCGGCGGTGGAATTAGGTTTTCATGGTGCCCTCTGATGTTTTCAGGGTACGTAGGTATATATAGGAGGAAGAAGTAGGTCGGTGGAGCCACGAGGGTGGAGGGCGCGCCCAGGGCGGTAGGCACGCCCCCTGCCTCGTGGACTCCTCGTTGATTGCTTGCCGTCCACTCCAAGTCCTCTAGATCACGTTTGTTCCAAAAATCACGCTCCCGAAGGTTTCAATCCGTTTGGACTCCGTTTGATATTCTTTTTCTGCGAAACACTGAAATAGGCATAAAAACAGCAATTTGGGCTGGGCCTCCAGTTAATAGGTTAGTCTCAAAAATAATATAAAAGTGTATAAATAAGCCCATTAAACATCCAAAACAGAATATATAATAGCATGGAACAATAAAAAATTATAGATACGTTGGAGACGTATCAAGCATCCCCAAGCTTAATTCCTGCTCGTCCTCGAGTAGGTAAATGATAAAAACAGAATTTTTGATGTGGAATGCTTCCTAACATTTTTTTCAATGTACTTTTTCTTTATTGTGGCATGAATGTTAAGATCCGAAAGATTCAAGATAAAAGTTTAGTATTGACATAAAAATAATAATACTTCAAGCATACTAACTAAGCAATCATGTCTTCTCAAAATAACATGGCCAAAAAAAGTTGTCCCTACAAAATCATATAGTTTGGCTATGCTCTATCTTCATCACACAAAATATTAAATCATGCACAACCCCGATGACAAGCCAAGCAAGTTTTTCATACTTTTGACGTTCTGAAACTTTTTCAACTTTCACGCAATACATAAGCGTGAGCCATGGACATAGCACTATAGGTGGAAAGAATGGTGGTTGTGGAGAAGACAAAAAGGAGAAGATAGTCTCACATCAACTAGGCGTATCAACGGGCTATGGAGATGCCCATCAATAGATATCAATGTGAGTGAGTAGGGATTGCCATGCAACAGATGCACTAGAGCTATAAGTGTATGAAAGCTCAACAAAAGAAACTAAGTGGGTGTGCATCCAACTTGCTTGCTCACGAAGACCTAGGGCAATTTGAGGAAGCCCGTCATTGGAATATACAAGCCAAGTTCTATAATGTAAAATTCCCACTAGTTTATGAAAGTGCCAACATAGGATACTCTCTATCATGAAAATAATGGTGCTACTTTGAAGCACAAGTGTGGAAAAAGGATAGTAACATTGTCCCTTCTCTCTTTTTCTCTCATTTTTTATTTGGGCCTTATTTTTTCTTTTGGCCTCTTTTCTCTCTTTTTTTCGTCCGGAGTCTCATCCCTACTTGTGGGGGAATCATAGTCTCCATCATCCTTTCCTCGCTGGGACAATGCTCTAATAATGATGATCATCACACTTTTTACATACAACTCAATACTTAGAACAAAATATGACTCTATGTGAATGCCTCCGGTGGTGTACTGGGATATGCAATGAATCAAGAGTGACATGTATGAAAAAATTATGAAAGGTGGCTTTGCCACAAATACGATGTCAACTACATGATCATGCATGGCAATATGACAATGGTGAAGCGTGTCATAACAAACGGAACGGTGGAAAGTTGCATGGCAATATATCTCGGAATCGCTATGGTAATTCCATAATAGGTAGGTATGGTGGCTGTTTCGAGGAAGGTATATGGTGGGTGTATGATACTGGTGTAAAGTGTGCGGTAATAGAGAGGCTAGCAAATGTGGAAGGGTGAGGGTGCGTATAATCCATGGACTCAACATTAGTCATAAAGAACTCACATACTTATTGCAAAAATCTATTAGTTATCGAAACAAAGTACTACGCGCATGCTCCTAGGGGGATAGATTGGTAGGAAAAGACCATCGCTCGTCCCCGACCGACACTCATAAGGAAGACAATCAATAAATAAATCATGCTCCGACTTCATCACATAACGGTTCACCATACGTGCATGCTAAAAGAATCACAAACTTCAACACAAGTTTTTCTCAAATTCACAACTACTCAACTAGCATGACTCTAATATCACCATCTCCATATCTCAAAACAATTATCAAGTATCAAACTTCTCATACTATTCAATGCACTTATATGAAAGTTTTTATTATTCCTAAAAGAAAATTACCATGCTGTTCTAAAGGACTCTAAAAATAATATAATTGAAGCATGAGAGATCAATTATTTCTATAAAATAAAACCACCACCATGCTCTAAAAGATATATGTGAAGCACTAGAGAAAAAACTATATAGCTCAAAAGATATAAGTGAAGCACATAGAGTATTCTAATAAATTCCAATTCATGTGTGTCTCTCTAAAATGGTGTGTATAGCAAGGATGATTGTGGTAAACTAAAAAGCAAAGACTCAAATCATACAAGACACTCCAAGCAAAACTCATATCATGTGGTGAATAAAAATATAGCTCCAAGAAAAGTTACTGATGAACGAAGACAAAAGAGGGGATGCCTTCCGGGGCATCCCCAAGCTTAGGCTTTTTGGTGTCCTTGGATTTAACTTGGGGTGCCTTGGTCATCCCCAAGTTTAGGCTCTTGCCACTCCTTGTTACATACCATCAAATCATTACCAAAACTTGAAAACTTCACAACACAAAACTTAACACAAAATCTCGTGAGCTTCGTTAGGGAAAGAAAACAAAACACCACTTCAAGGTACTGTAATGAACTCATTGTTTATTTATATTGGTGTTAAACCTATTGTATTCCAACTTTTCTATGGTTTATATACTCCATTACTAGCCATAGATTCATCAAAATAAGCAAACAACACATGAAAAACAGAATCTGTCAAAAACAGAACAATTTGTAGTGATCTGTATGAAACACATACTTATGGAACCCCAAAAATTCTAAAATAAATTTCTGTACGTGATGAATTTATATATTAATCATCTAAAAAAATAATTAACTAAATATCAATCTCTAATAAAAATGGCAGCAATTCTCGTGAGCGCTAAAGTTTCTGGTTTTTACAGCAGGATCAAAAAGACTTTCCCCATGTTTTCCCAACGGTTCTACTTGGCACAAACACTAATTAAACACAAAAAATGCAACCAAAACAGAGGCTGGATAAATTATTTATTAATAAACACGAACAAAAAGCAAGGAATAAAAATAAAATTGGGTTGCCTCCAACAAGCGCTATCGTTTAACGCCCCTAGCTAGGCATAAAAGCGAGGATAGATCTAGGTATTGCCATCTTTGGTAGGCAATTCTTCAATAAGACACCTATAACTCCTAGGAGTTTCTTTATTTTTACTAATTATCAAAATCCTAGGCACGAAATCGAGAAAATCATTTGTAGCAAAAGGTTCCTTAAGGATAGTTAGAAAGTTGGGGTGAACACTTATGGATTTGAGGTCCGCATTTCCCTTACTAGAAGTTTCACCCTTATTTTTAGGAACATACATCAATTTGGAAATCTTAGCATTAGAAGGAGTGTTTTTCACGGAAGAAAAGACAGACCCTAGGTTGGTAATAATATCCTCAATTTTATCAATTCTAGTGGAGTCTTGATCTATTTTTTCATTAACCATAGGTTCCCTTTCTGTAATTTTTTTAAGAGCAACTCCTACCTTAGATCCGTATTGGGTAATTTGGTTATGGATCTTTCTATCCAAATTTTCAATCAACTCTACAGTGGCAACTTTATTTTCAATAATTTCAAGTCGTTGCATCACATGTTCCAAAGTTAAAATAGTTCCATTAACCAAAAGAGGTGGTGGGCCAAACAAATATATCATAGCATTATAAGAATCAAAAGTATGGCTACCCAATAAATTTCCTCCGGTAATGGTATCAAGAATATATTTATTCCAAGGAGTGATGCCTACATAAAAATTGCGAAGAAGAACGGAAGTAGATTGCTTCCTAATAGATCTATGTTGCGCATTGCAAATTTCGAACCGAGCATCTTTCATATTTTCTCCCTCCCTTTGCTTAAAATTAAGGACCTCATTCTCGGGGGATAAAGGAGTAGATAAAGGACTAGCCATAATGATGAATCATGCAAAAGAAAGGGCGAAAGGAAAAAGAGGGCGAATAAAATGGCAAGGGTGAAGTGGGGGAGAGGAAAACGAGAGGCAAATGGCAAATACTGTAATGTGAAGGGTAAGAGTTGTGATGGGTACTTGGTATGTCTTGACCTTGCGTAGATCTCCCCGACAACGGTGTTGGAAATCCTTCTTGCTACCTCTTGGGCATGCATTGGTTTTCCCTTCAATAGGAAAGGGTGATGCAACAAAGCAGCATAAGTATTTCCCTCAGTTTTTGAGAACCAAGGTATCAATCTAGTAGGAGACCACGCGCTAGTCACCTTGTACCTACACAAACAAATAAGAACCTCGCAACCAACGCGATAAAGGGGTTGTCAATCCCTTCACGGCCACTTGCAAGAGTGAGATCTGATAGAGATAATAATAAGATAAATATTTTTGGTATTTTTATGATATATATTTAAATTAAAGATTGCAAAATAAAATAGATTGGAAACTTGTATGATGGAAGATAGACCACGGGGCCATAGGTTTCACTAGTGGCTTCTCTAAAGATAGAATAAGTATTACGGTGGGTGAACAAATTACTGTCAAGCAATTGATAGAAAAGTGAATAATTATGAGAATATCTAGGTATGATCATGTATATAGGCATCACGTCCGTGACAAGTAGACCGACTCCTGCCTGCATCTTCTACTATTACTCCACACATCGACCGCTATCCAGCATGCATCTAGAGTATTAAGTTCATAAGAACGGAGTAACGCTTTAAGCAAGATGACATGATGTAGAGGGATAAACTCATGCAATATGATATAAACCCCATCTTTTTATCCTCGATGGCAACAATACAGTACGTGTTGTTTCCCCTACTGTCACTGGGATCGAGCACCGCAAGATTGAACCCAAAGCTAAGCACTTCTCCAATTGCAAGAAAGATCAATCTAGTAGGCCAAACCAAACTGGTAATTCGAATAGACTTGGAAAGATAACCAATCATACATAAAAGAATTCAGAGAAGATTCAAATATAGTTCATAGATAATATTGATCATAAACCCACAATTCATCGGATCTCGACAAACACACCGCAAAAGAAGATTACATCAAATAGATCTCCAAGGGAATCAAGGAGAACTTTGTATTGAGATCCAAAGAGAGAGAAGAAGCCATCTAGCTAATAACTATGGACCCGAAGGTGTGAGGTAAACTACTCACACATCATCGGAGAGGCTATGGTGTTGATGTAGAAGCCCTCCGTGATCAATGCCCCCTCCGGCGGAGCGCTGGAAAAGGCCCCAAGATGGGATCTCACGGGTACAGAAGGTTGCGGCTGTGGAATTAGGTTTTCATGGTGCCCTCTGATGTTTTCAGGGTATGTAGGTATATATAGGAGGAAGAAGTAGGTTAGTGGAGCCACGAGGGGCCCACGAGGGTGGAGGGTGCGCCTAGGGGGGGTGGGCGTGCCCCCTGCCTCGTGGCCTCCTCGTTGATTGCTTGATATCCACTCCAAGTCCTCTAGAAAATGTCTATTCCAAAAATCATGCTCCCGAAGGTTTCATTCCGTTTGGACTCCATTTGATATTCTTTTTCTACGAAACACTGAAATAGGAAAAAAACAGCAATTTAGGCTGGGCCTCCGGTTAATAGGTTAGTCCCAAAAATAATATAAAAGCGTACAAATAAGCCCATTAAACATCCAAAACAGAATATATAATAGCATGGAACAATCAAAAATTATAGATACATTGGAGACGTATCACTATACAACTAGGTACGTGCACGACACATCATCGTAGGAACAAAAAACGAGAAGATCTTGTTTTGGGCGATTTATCTTTTTTTCCAGCCAACGTAGTATGAATAATATGATGTGGGGGGCACCCATGAAGCTTATTTGGCTTGGTTGCATGGCTACAAAAGGTTAGAGAAAAATAAATAGATAATATGTTTAGAGTGCACTCCACTAAATAGATATACTTTGGATCCATTGCAACGCATGGGCCGTCACATCTATACCCCTATATAGTGTGTGAATAACTTTGAACGTTGGACGCTGGATGAAGCCAATCTGATGGTACAAAGATGGCAAATCCGAGCACTACTGGCTGTTGGATATCATCTACATTCCACCAGATTCTGCCACATGTAGAATCTAGAAGACTCCATGGTTGAACTTAAGCATAATGCACAAACCTCAAAACACAAGCACTTCTCCTTTGTTCTAGAATCTTCCATATCATAATTGCCCAAACTTCTTTTTTCAAAATGAATTGTCACTATTTGTTTTTACTTTATGCTTTACAATGCACAATTCCATGAATCTTAAATTAGAATTTTTATATAAAACTAATTGATTTTGAACTAGATGAACTATGAGAATTAAACGAACATCTACATGAAGCATATATGACTCGAAGCTTACACACTATAGTGTGTTATTTATTCATAATTTGGTTACCAAATCTCATGCATGCAATGCATGTGTACCTTACTAGTTGGTAGTAGTAAGAAACAAATTCCGGGTTTGGCATGAGCTCGTACTGCGGGAGCACCACAAGGCCTGCCGCAGGAGTTACATTTCCCTCTCGGGGCCCACAGGACTGAGCTTCAGTGCTTAGTGCACCGTCCTATGAGTCAATGACATGCGGACCTTAAGTGCGGATGGCCCACATGTCATTCTCATGGTGGTGGCGTGGTTCGCGGCTCACTCGCTCGAGGTGAACCAGCTGGTGGTGGCGTGGCCATGGCGAGGGTGCCACAGCTGGGCGTCGGGGCGTTACGAGGCGTAGATGGCCATACCGATGGGTACTACCTGTAGTCCAGAAGTACTCCAGCTGAGGATTGATGCCCGGGACAAAATGTGTCATAGCTGCAGGATGAAAATTCAATGATGCGGGAGTACGTATCGGAGCAGGCAAACCGCGTCCAATTGGGTGTGGCTGTGGTAGAAAGTTGATGGTCGCCGCAGTTCAGCTGGCCCGCATGTCATGCACACAAAGGCAGAGGAGCGGTGGGGCCGAGAGGGATGAGGCGCACATCGGGGGACGTCATACCGTGGGTTGGAGTGGCATCGTGGGAATCGCGTGTGGGTGTGGCAGTGGTAGAAACAAGAAACATGATGGTTGATGTGGTTCAACTTCCATGGACAAGCTGTCATGTCTGCTAACACATGCATTGCATACCGCTCACTGCAAGGAGCAGTAGTAGAGAAAAATTATTCCAAAGATACCATTTTACATTAAAATTCACGATATATTATTAGTTTTTACACATGGGATTACTCCTGCAAGGGTCAATCACAACAGGTGTTTTGTAAAAAAATGCATCTTGATGTTCCCTGCAATGCACTAGTTATAGAAGAAGCCCATACGGGCATCTTGCCGCAAGGTGTGCCACCGACCCAAACTCAATTTTTTCAGACGGTTAGGTGCACCGGATGCCGTGCCATGCTATAAAATGTAAAAAAAAAGCTCCATTTTTTTAAAACTTGTTATCTACAAACCAGCCACACCCGTCCCTCACCCTATCAAAAGAGCCCGAGGAATATATTTTGAGTGAAGCATGATTTAATTTTTACTAATATATGTATATCAAAACTAGAGTGTTTATATTTCAAGCCCGTGAACAAGTATTATTCTACTACTTTGGATCCATTGCAACGCACGGGCCAGCACATTGGTATTAGTAGTCTCTATCTCTATCTCTACTCTACTCTTATAAAAACAGAGTTGTTGATGATGGTGTGCCTGCCATCCTACAGTATAGGCCATCCAATTTATGTCTAATGGATAGGAAGGAAACTATGGCAATTTTGCAAAAAAATACCCACACCCCTCTCCATATTTGCAAATAAGGCCTTCCCTCGTTCATCCTTTTCTCCCACAAGATAAACTACTCATACAAATGCATCTTGATGTTCCGTGCAAGATGCCCGTGTGTTGCAAGATGTCCATATAAACTACTCATACATTTGCTAGTATAAGTATGTACTAGCAAGATGCCCGTGCATTGCATGGAACATCAAGATGCATTTGTATGAGTAGTTTATCTTGTGGGAGAAAAGGATGAATGAGGGTACTTATACTAGCAAGATGCCTGAGTAGTTTATCTTGTGGGAGAAATGGATGAACGAGGGAAGGCCTTATTTGCAAATGTGGAGAGGGGTGTGGGTATCTTTTTGCAAAAGATGCCCGTGCGTTGCACGGAACATCAAGATGCATTTGTATGAGTAGTTTATCTTGTGGCAGAAAAGGATGAACGAGGGAAGGCCTTATTTCAAATGTGGATAGGGTTGTGGGTATCTTTTTGCCAAATTGCCATAGTTTCCTTCCTATCCATCGGATATAAATTAGATGGCCTATATTGCAGGATCTACTCTTATAAAAAGCAAAGTTGGTGATGATGGTGTGCCTGCCATCCTACAATATAGGCCGTCCGATCTATATCTAGCGGGTAGGAAGGAAACTATGACAATTTACCCACACTCCTCTCCACATTTGCAGATAAGGCCTTCCCTCATTCATCCTTTTCTCCCACAAGATCTTGATGTTCCGTGCAATGCACGGGCATCTTGCTAGTCTTATAAAAAAACAGAGTTGGTGATGATGGTGTGCCTGCCATCCTGCAATATAGTCGTCCGATTTATATCTGATGGACAGGAAAAAAACTATGGCAATTTTGCAAAAAGATACCTACACCCCTCTCCACATCTGCAAATAAGGCCTTCCCTCGTTCATCCTTTTCTCTCACAAGATAAACTAATCATACAAATGCCTCTTGATGTTCCGTGCAACGCACGAGGATGTTTCCTTGGGGGCCTCTCCAGCGCGGCGTGGCCGTAGTTGCAAGTTGACGCCCCTTGAGATGCCGACGTTGAGGGGCACTCGGATTTTGTCCGATGAGCAGGTAAGTTGAGTTTGATCACGTAGTAAATGCATTCTAAAGACTATTTCCGTGTCGATTTCCTAATTCTCCCCCTGCCCACTGTTTCAAAGGTTAGGCTTGGTGCGAGTGGATATTGGCTTGCATATGTACGGGAGGGTACCAACATCAATTTGCACAACATTTACAATGGTGACACCATTCTCGTAGAACCTTTGTCCAACATTGGGATCAGCCATGCAACGGGCCACCGCCTGAATTGGTACAATGGAACCATAGTGAGATTGAACAAGATAGCACGAACCTTGCACATGGCGGTCAAAGGTGGACCATGCTGTCCACCGCCTGAATTGGTACAATGGAACCATAGTGAGATTGAAGAAGATAGCACGAACCTTGCACATGGCGGTCAAAGGTGGACCATGCTGTCTGCGGCCGATTTGTTGCCGTACGAGTACAAAGACGCTGTGTTCCTTTCTAACCGCATCTTCGTGGTGACAAACCAGGGGACTTGTTTCGTATGGGACACATCCTACAGTATACTCCCTCTCTCCCAGTTTATTTGTTTTGAATTTTTTCGTTTTATAAGTTTCAAATTAAAATTTAGAGCTCACCATCACATGTTGAGATTACAATGTCCAATAAATCATTGCGTGCATGTATAGTAAGGAAACAAATATCGAGTTTGGAACGAGTACGTGCAGCGGTAGCACCACAAGGTCTGGCGCAGGAGTTACATTTCCCTCTCGGGGCCCTCGGGACTGAGCTTCAACACCGTACTACACCTGCCTTTGAGTCAATAACATGTGGACCCGATAGCTGGATGGTCCACATGTAATACTCCCGAAGGCAGAGGGGCAGTGTGGCCGAGAGGGGTGAGCCGCAGGTCGGGGGACGTGTGGTGTCACGGGTTCGAGCGACATCGTGGGAATCGCGTGTGGCTGTGGTAGAAATTTGATGCTCGCCGCATTTCAGGTGGCCCACATGTCATGCACACAAAGGTAGAGGGGCGGTGCAGCCGAGAGGGGTGAGGCGCACGTCGGGGGCCTGGTTGCGTGGGTTGGAGCGGCATCGTGGGAACCGTGAGTGGCAGTGGATGAAACGTGATGGTCGCCGTAGTTGAACTTCCATGGACAAGCTGTCATGTCTATGGACACATGCATTGCATACCGATCACTGGAAGGAGTAGTAGAGAAAGCTAGGCGGATAAATAGTTCCTTATAGTCAAGCGGACCCATGCTACTACTTGTTCCAAAGACATGCACACCATCAAAATAGTCCATCTATATCAATATACATAGAGAGGGAATACATTTTTTACAAGAGAGGAAATAGTCCATCCGTCCATAATACCCTGCAGCTTCTTCTTCTTCTTCTTCTTCTTCTTCTTCTTCTTCTTCTTCTCATTTTCAGTGGGAGATGGCTTCGCAACAAGCTCTCTGGACCTTGCAGCTATCTCGAAACTCACATGGGCATCAACAGAAGCATATTTTATCCGCTCGTAGGTCAAGGGATAATTCTCCCATCCAGACGACCTTAATGCCAGCGTCTTGTCACCTTTCTGAAGATTTGTTCCAAGCACAAAATTTGCTACGTCGAATAGGGATGGTGTCTGTTTATCACAATCTTCTACAGGATTTTTTTTTGTTTGTACGTTAGTGATGCTTTTCAAATCAAGGTTGTACGGTTCCAACTTCTATTTGTCTCATGCGATGGCTGCCCCACATAAGTATATGTCCTCATGAGACAAGAAATCGTGAAGCTCACCTAGTATGGAGGGCACATGTATGATGTGGTACACCAAAACATCATCTTCGAGGCACAACTGAAGGACGGCGGCGCTTTGTATCTTCCCAGTGGCATGCTCCGTGTACTTTGCGTCGAGACCGATGACCTTCATCTCCAACTTTTGGAGGGAGTTGGATACATTGTTTATCCACTTCCGAACAACCCTTGGGTGATCGGTGACTGTGGCAACTATGCTCAACGAGCCTTTGACGAGGACATGTTGGATGCTAAAAACCTGCATCTCGATCTCTTTCGCCATTTGGAACCGCTGGACCGGAGGGCTATGGTTTGGAGAATTAGGATTAGATGGCTAGTCTAACTGAAGAAGTGATTATTTAAAGGGGCTTCAGAATTACTCTAGGAAGATGTGAAGAGGTTAAAACAATGTGAATGCAGTGTGGTTTGGATGCAAATGAAGATGAAGGAGTAGTGAAGAACCCGAAGAAAAACGGTTCCCGATGGAGAAGTAAATGGGAGAAGTGGCCTGCAAGCAGTTGATTAGACGGCTAGGTAGACTAAACGAAAAGGCTACGCGGGTAGACTGAGGAGTGGTACTATCCCTGTACGTGCCCATCCTTCTAGTGCTACATGTGCCACTGGCTAGTTGAGGTCACTCTTTCGAATCACCATGGCGAGACATTTTATGATTCATTTTTATTTCTGCACCCCTCCTGACAGGTGGGACCTATGCAAACGGATAAAAAATGTGCCATAGCTGGTTTGGATGGATATTGCCATGTGCATGGGAGACATAACATTCTCTAGTTAAGGAATATGTGGTTATCCTCAAAAAGAGAAGGCCTTCTTCGTGCTTCCACATGCACAAGAATTTGGTTCTGCTCGCAATATGGATGATACCTAGAGGATGAAGTGAACCCAGAGGCATGCTAGCACGGGAGACCTATTTCCGCTATATAGTACTACTCATGTACCTACTACTCCTACTACTAGTAGTAGTACAACTGTGGTACACTTGATGGTCAAAATATTATTCATTCGGTCCTCACAGTGAACTGACAAGACCCTGCACCCGAGGTGACACCAGTCCAGGCGGCGTGTTCGGGTTACCAAAGTCAGCCTCACCTTGTGCACTGTGCAGTCCCTATCACCGCCGCTGTATAGCATACCTCGCCTCATCTCCCTCTCTCCTAGCACCACTCCATCTCCATCTCCATCTCGCCGGAGATCCTAAGGTCACTCTTCATCATCTCACTATGCCCCCGCATACCCTCACCTCCCCCAGTACCACTATTCCCTCGCTAGCCGCTCCAGCATCGAGAGCCTTCTCCCCCGTAAATCAAGCCCCCCAAAACCCCACCTTCCAAACTCCACCATGGCCGAATGCGAACTGCGCAACATCCATATGAGCCGCGATTGGAGCAATCTCCCCAGTGACATCCTCGACCTCTGTTGTTCATGTATGGATATGTTGAGCGCCCTGCGGCTGGCTGCATGCTCGAGGGACATGCACACGACCATCGTCGAAGCGAGGCCTAAGCTTTTCAAGACACCCTGCTTCCTGCTATCTGGTCTTGCGAGATTTGCTCACCATGATACGGAGGCGGACATAACATGCATGCCATGGTAGTTTCCTGTGAAGAATCAATTGTGAGATAACATGAGTATAACCATGCCTGGCACTTCTATATTTTCAAACCCAGTATACATTTCCCTATATTTTCCTCCTAGTTCCAACAGGGACATATCAATGATGTTTGTTGCATTATCCTACTCATACTCTGAATAATCTTGATCTTACATTAACAGTGCCTATCCTTTTTGATATGATGCAGTGTCCCTACAGTTACTGCCCTTTGTAAACATACCACCTTTGCCAAAAACAGGGAAGCACAACTAGTTCCTCGCTCGATCAGATGACGACAAAAGACTGATGATCATTTGGACACATGAGCCAAAAAAGTTATATTGCAAAAACCCCACTATATACAAGAACCATGAAATACGTGAGTATCCAGACAGTGGCTGTTACGTCTATGAGAAGGATACCAGCTTGTTGGGGCCTTTCAGGATTTTTGAGTTGGAGGCGGGTAAACAACCTTGGTTCACACTCTTTGTTTCTCGGAATCAATTATCCAATTAACCAAGAGATCTCCGTTGGAAAGGACCTTGATGGCAGAGAGGCATTGTTTGCTCTGGGAAACCGTGTCTACACGGCGAGCCCTAGGAGTTCGGGAGCAAACTCCCCTGATTGTCAATGATGCAACCTACAGCTAAAAGAAGGTGAGAATGACAAAGACATCTGGATTAACTTTGATCCTTGGATGTGTCGAGTCTGATAGGTAGTGATGTGGTTCAAGCCTTTAGTTTGATAGGTAATTGGGCTGCTGCGTCGAAAGGGTGGAGTACTAGTGTCTCCGGATCACTAGTGGCTGAAGCGGGGCTGCAAATCATGATGGTGTTGGATCATCCCTCTTCGAATGACTTGTTGTCTTTGCTGCTTGTTCTGGATGGGTAGCTCTCTCTTTTTTTATGCATATTCCTTGTCATTTGGTCAACCTCGTCTATGTCACTCTTACTATGTAATAGTTGCCTCCATTTAGAATGTCATTCTCGTCTGGATCACGAGAGTCTGAGTGCTGCAGATGGGTGCGTTTTTGTGGTGTAGCAAGACTTGAGGGGACCATCATGTCCTGCTGTTTATGTCAGTAGTGTCACTAGTCAGTGTTTGAATGTTGTATATATCATTGTTTCGAACTGTTTATTGTCTCGAACTGCTGGTGGGCTAAATGAGGGCATCACCATTCTCCAGTGTTTGGAGTATATCTCCTTTTTTCAAGTTGCTAGCAAGATGCCCGTGCGTTTCACGGAACATCAAGATCTTGTGGGAGAAAAGGATGAATGAGGGAAGGCCTTATCTACAAATGTGGATAGGAGTGCGGGTAAATTGTCGTAGTTTCCTTCCTATCCGTTAGATGTAGATCGGACAGCCTATATTGCAGGATGGCAGGCACACGTTCATCACCTGCTCTGCTTTTTATAAAAGTATATATATATATATATAGATAGATAGATAATTTGAGCTCAGTGTCTTTTCGATGATGTACACTTGTTTGGGCCAGTGAGGTGTCGTTGAATATGGGCCGAGTAGTAACGCAATGCCAAATAGGTCAATTATGACTCTCAGGTCGGGCTCTCAAAAGATCCTCAAAAAAAGGTCAGGCTCTCAAAAAAAGAAAGAATTGGGACTCTTGTGCACCGACATGTGGGCACCACCGATGTTTTCATGCGCTTGCGCGCCGAGAGCATATTGGCACGTGTTCGAAATTCATGCTACCTTTTCATCTCCAATCTCCTGGCCCTCCCCCACCTCTAGAATCTCAATTCCTACTCTAGTTCCCCCAAATCCCCCTCTTGTACTCTCTGTACTCAAGCGCACTATCATGTCATCAGTCAATGTGGATCTCTGAGCCGGAGATCCCGAGGTCTGTCCTGCCTTCGGGCGCTGCATGCTGTCGCTCAACAGTGGCATGGTGACGCTTGATGACCAGTTTGTTGGCAAAGTGCTAATGACCATCAACAGCGACCGGCCTCCCATCTTGCCGGACGACCTTGTCAAAGCTCCTGGCATTGCGCATGACATCCAAATAAGTGACTTGCTGATCGAATTTTGTCCGCCACCAGCTGATTTCTTCGTCAGGTTTCGGACAACTTTCGACTGCAGTCGTGTGTTCAAATCTTCCCGACGTTTGTTCTACGATGGCACGCTGGTGAGCTTTGATCGGTGGCACCCAGGATGGGGCTCGGTGCCCTATGATCTTGAGTTTTTAACAAAGCTTACCTTCCACGGCATGCCTCGACTTGCTTGGAACAGCGAGTCCATGAAAGAGCTTATCAATGACCTTGGAGGTGAGCTCGTAAGTATGTTTGTTCCTCTAGATAGCTCGGCTCTGACGGTTATGGCATGGATGAAGAAGCCATCCAGCATACCGAAGGTGATTGGTGTTCAGATACCGGTGCAGGAACCGGGGTTGTACTATTCATCGCCACCAATGCCGCCATGGACCACGTTAGGGATGTACCTGTATCGAGTGTTCGTTCATGTCGAAGAAGTGGTCAATCCATCAATCAAAGTCATGCCACCGCCGCTGGTGCCCGGGTCCGTCGACGATGTCCATTACATGAGTCAACGTCGGACTTTCCCCATGTTGCTCGGAATGATGGATGGCAGAGGGCCTACTCCATCGCGCGGCGGAGGCCACTGCTTCTTTGGGAGAAGAGGCACGGCTGGCTGCCTTGATGTGCTCTAATGTGAGGTAAAAACTAAATCTTGTCAGATACTAGTTAAATCCGAGCTATGGGTGTGAAGCACTGATGTGCCAGTACATTTGATTGTGACCTGTTTTATTTTTTTACCTGAACTTTTTTTAGAAAGGGTTGTACGTCAACTTAATGTTCTAGCAGAACTTATATATTGTGTTGTCTATCTGTTTTCTTTGCACAACATTTAAGATATTTCCCCGTCATTGATAAATACGATGAACCGTTATGTACGAGTTCGTTGGTTTCAACATAGCCCTACCCGTAGCGATCCACTGCTTCCACCCCGATTGTGCCACCTGCGTGAAATATTTGTATGCAAGTTCAGTGTGCTACGATGTTTTATATGATTGTGTCAACTATACAAGTTTTTACTGAGCATCATCAATGCATATGGTTGAAAGATGTATTTACAAGCATCGACCGATGCATCTCTCTCTCTCACACACACAAACACACACACACACACGCACAAGTGGGACCCGTTGAATTATTTCTTCGCTCGTGATAGCTTTAATTCGGTTCCACTATACTCTAACTTTTTTCTTAAGTTATTAATTGAGCTCAGTGACTTCAAAAAGTTGTATAGAAGCCTTGTTTGGGCTTTTCTGGCATCGTTGAATGTGGGCTGAGGAGCCATGTATGGTTGTACTGTACTATACATGCCTTTTTTTTCAACATCAGCAATGCAACTAGGCCAATAGTTGTACACAATATTCAGGTCAACTTGTTATTCTCCGCCCTGCTGGGCTGCAAATCTTTCCTAGGAGGGATGCATTAGGCTTAACAAGAAAATGGGTTTAAGAAATAATAAATGGGATGTAATTATAAAAACTGGACAGTAACTATAAAAAAAATGCACCAAACACGCAATATTTCGTTGGATTTTTACGTAATACAAATTTATTTTGAAATTATATTTAATCTGACTAGAAATTTCGGGATAAAAATATTTCGATCCCATCAAAATGTGGGAAATTTTATTGAATTCTATTTTGAGCGGTTGGCTGAAATTATTAATCGTTGTCCTAGCTAGAAAATGGGTTGTACTTTTAACAAACTGTAAATGGGCTGTAGTAAATTCCATTAAAACTCAAAAATGGGATGTACATTTTTACAAATCGCGAATGGGCTATTGGATACGACCTGCCTAGGAGGGGCCGGGTTATCCCAATGGCGGTTCATCTCCTTGAAGCCCGAGAGTATATTGAAGATGGTGGTTCATAAGACAGGATTGTTAAAGGGCCCAAGCCCGACGGCGGCTTAAGGCCCGTAAAGTGTAAACCGCCATGTATGTATGACTTGTATTGTAAGGCATGTAAGATAAGTCACCGAGCCGGACACGTTTGTATGAGCCGGCCGGGACTCTGTAGGCCATAGGGCGTCAACCCATGTATATAAGGGGATGACCCGGAAGTGGCTTAGGGCAAGAAACAAAAGATTGAAAGCTAGGTAAAGCGGATTCACTCCCTGGTGATCGAAACCCTATCAATACCACCTCAAACTGGAGTAGGATTTTACCTTCACCGCAAGGGGCTGAACCAGTATAAGCTCCTCGTGTCCTTTGTCCTGTTTAACCGCTTTAAGCTAACCTCGTCGCCATGGCTCCACAACTAACTCCTTCCACGAGGACAACTACCGTGACAATTCCACGACAGTTGGCGCCCACCGTGGGGCCTGTGCATGGTGGTTTTGAGTTCTTAAAGGGCAGCTTTGAAGGGCTCAAGGGATACGCTGTGGGCCGGGTGACCAAGAGTCGTCGCGGCAAGCTCTACATCGATGGTGCAGTCTGGGGCCCTGAGGCTGGCTCAATTGAGTACGGGTACTGAGTTCCCTTCGGCGGAATCCACGTTTTCATCGGCAAGATCGGCGAACCGGGCCTTGAGCCGGCCATCTACACCGACATCATGGAGAGGGCTCAACGTGCACAACTCACCCGGGTTCAGCCTGCTATGAAGCGTGCCTTTGTTGGATTTATCCATGGGGCTGAACTAGAAGGCTCTATGTCGGGCGGTGAGACGGCCATCTATTCCGATGGTGAATCATCCACGGGTGAGACCAAGTTAATGTACCAACTAGAAGATGGACAACTTGGGGGCTGCTCCGATGGCGACAGTATTCCGGACCCCCGTGAGCCACCAAACAGGGTGGCAATCTTCATGGCTAGCACCCAGCCGGTTCTCGGTTCGACAGCCGCTGCGGCCATGAATCCAGTGCATCGGTGGTAACAGCAGCGGGTGCTGCCGGTTCAGCGCGCCTGCCGGCTCAAGTTTTAACAGATCTATTGGATGCGCTAGCGATTCTGATGGAGGTTGATGTAACCTCAGACAACCAGGAGCAGCATAAGGCAAAAGTGGCTAAGTTGCGTGATGAGATAGCGCAATCTAAGGCAGAATTGGCAGCAGAAAACACAAGGATGGCTATAGAGCAGGCCATTTTAAATGCCCAAGCACAGCAGATTCAAGCCGATTCATACCGACTCACGGTGGATCAGAACGCGTCAAATGAGGTTTTGAGGAGAAAATACCGGAGTCGTCTGCCCTTAGTTTATAAGTCAAGGGACCTCTTCAACACCCCTGGAGCCGGGCCAGTAACCCGCTGATGATAAACCGGATGACTGAGGCGCCATGGGGTGGGGTGCCGGGTTAGCCACACGTGATAGGTTCTCCGTATATGAACAGCACCCCGCCTCAGCATGTGGTAACACTGCCGGGTCACTATTCCACTCCTTTGGACAACATGATTGCTGCAGCAATACGACTGGCGGCTCTGTCAGTCGAGGGCGAGACTCCGGTTGTGGTTGAAACCCGAAGGGCCAGGGAGCTTCTTCAGATAGCGCTGGTGCAGTAGCAGGCTTATTCTTATAGTCGTGATCGGATTCATTCAACCCCTCGTCCAAGACGGAGCTACAGTAGGCACATTGACTCGCCAGTGGTTTCGAGTACTAAGCAGCACCTAATCAACCTCATAGGCACGGCCCGACGCGTAATGGTGCCAATCCATAGGACCTGGTGGACCAGGGCAAAGCGCGTTTGGAGGCCGAGCTGGCGGCTCAGCTAGCGGCTCATCAGTATGCGCCGGCTTACCCAACGGCCTCAATTGAGGCGGGTGTAACTTCTAGAGCTTTGGGTGTGCTGTGCTTAACGACGACTCTGCGAAATGAATGATTGCCCAAAGACTTCAAAGGCCCCTATAATGTACCTAATTACACAACAGATCAGCCCCCTGAGGCTTGGGTGGAGAGTTATGAGATGGCTATGGAGATGCTAGATGTTAGCGAAGCTGCATACGCTAAGTATTTCACCATGATGTTCGAAGGGACGGCTCGTACCTGGTTGAAGGGGTTGCCAGCTAACTCCATCAGATCATGGGGAGAGCTGAAGGCCCGGTTTATCCAGAATTTCAAAGATACATGCAAGCAACCTATGTCGATTGTGGATTTGGTTTCTTGTGTTCAAGCTAAGGGCGAGTCGGCAACCAGCTGGGTGTGCCGGGTCTTGACTATCATACATTCTTTAGATAACATCAACGTCGGCTCAACGGTTCTAATGCTGGAGAAAAATTGCTGTTTCATTTCACTCAAGCAGAAACTTGGACGGTTTAAGCGTCATTGCAATGAGATGGGGGAGCTCATGGCGGCTCTTGTCAAATATGCCGACTCTGATAGTACCAAGGAACCCGACTCCGAAGATGAAAGATCGGGAAAGGGAAAGAAAAACGGTGGTATGAAGGGACAACAGTACAACCCGGCCAATCAGGGTGGCAATGGTAATCGCAAAGCTGATGAATTTGTGGCTAACACCAGTGCATGGAATTATAACCAGCATCGTAAGGGGAAGCCGACTCAAGGGACGAAATTTGACCTTGAGGCAATACTGAATTAGCCATGTCTGAAACATGGAACGGATGAGAAGCCAACTACCCATCTGTGGAAGGATTGCAATATAATGAGACATCTTAGGGCATCCATCCAGCACAACCATGGCCTGAACTACGGTTCAGGGTCTGGCTCTCACGGTCTCATGGAGGCGGCGGTTCAAATTTCGGGTTTCAAGGCCATGACAACCAGGGTAGCTACAACCAGCATAATAGTCAGGGAAATCAACAATAGCAACAGTCTGGGTATCAGAGCAACCTGAAGCAATTGAGTAGTGGACAGTATCATGTCTTCACCACCAGTTTGTGCAAGCGGGATTAGAAGCTTCATAAGAGGGCGGTGAATGCTGTTGAGCCAGCGGTGCCACGTTATTTGTGGTGGTCAGAGCAGCCTATTGTGTGGAGTCGTGAGGATCATTCGCTCCGGGTTGATAATCTAGGTCACCTGGCTCTGGTGGTGGTGCTTCAATTTGGAGGCCATAAATTCACTAAGGTACTCATGGATGGAGGCAACACCATTAATATACTTTATTATGAGATCTTCCGTCGCATGGGGCTGACTGACAAAAATCTTGAGCCCTCAAACACTGTTTTTCATGGTGTGGTGCCGGGTAAGTCAGCTTATCCAGTGGGTAAGATATCTTTGGAAGTTTCCTTTGTAGATGAGCATGATTCCAGATATGAGATTCTCACTTTCGAAGTGGTCAAGGTCAAGAGCCCTTATCATGCTCTGTTCGGGGCGGCCGGCTTATGCTAAATTCATGGCGAGGCCTTGTTATGTTTACTTGCAGCTTAAGATGTCGGGCTACAAGGGCACCATCACAGTGCATGGGAGTCAGAACGTGGCCTTGGAGTGTGAAGAAGGTGATGATGCTTATGCTGAATCAGTTTGTGCAACGGAGGAGCTGAAATTTTACAAGGATAATGTTGACCTGGCAGAGATGACGTCCTTGAAGAATCCAACCATAGAGCATGATCCTTTGTTAAAGTTTAAGTCGGCAGATGACACTAAATTGGTTGATTTCGTTCTTGGCGACTAATCCAAGCAGTTCAGCATTAGTGCTAATATGGATCCAAAATAGGAGAGCACGCTCATCGAGTTCATCCGTGAGAACCAGGACATCTTATCATGGAAGCCTTCAGACATGCCGGGTGTACCAAGGGAACTCGCTGAGCACACTCTTAATATTGATCCGAAGTTTAAATCGGTCAAACAATTTCTTCGTTGTTTTAACGAGGAGAGGCGGAAGGCCATTGGTGAAGAGGTGGCCCGGCTCTTAGCGGCCGGGTTTATCATTGAAGTTTTTCATCCTGAGTGGTTGGCTAACCCGGTGTTGGTGCTTAAGAAAAATGGTACTTGGTGAATGTGTGTGGACTACACGGACTTAAACAAGGCTTGTCCGGCTGATCCGTTTGCTCTCCCTCATATTGATCAAATTATTGATGCTACGGCGGGTTGTGAGCGTTTGAGTTTTTTGGATGCTTATTCTGGTTATCATTAGATCAAGATGGCAGTTAAGGACCAGGAGAAGACAACTTTCATTACTCCATTTGGAGGCTTTTGCTATGTGTCTATGCCTTTTGGGCTCAAGAGAGCCTAGGCGACTTACCAGCATTGCGTGCAAAATTGCCTTCACAATTAAATCGAGCGAAATGTTCATGCTTACATAGATGACATTGTGGTGAAATCAAGGAAGAAGGAGACCCTGATTGATGATTTAAAGGAGATGTTTGATAATCTTCGGGCTTATAAAATGATGCTTAACCCGGGCAAGTGTGTCTTTGGGGTACCAACGGGTAAGCTTTTGGGTTTTCTGGTCTCTAACAGAGGAATTGAAGCTAACCCGGAGAAGATTAAGGCTATTACTTCCTTGGCTAAACCGACATGTGTCAATGATGTTCATCGCCTGGTGGGTCATATTGCGGCCTTAAGCCGATTCATAAGCTGGTTAGGTGAGAAGTCTATCCCTCTTTACCAGATGATGAAGAAGACATACCACTTTGTTTGGAGTGATGCTGTTAATCAAGCGTTTGAGGATTTGAAGAGACAGTTGGTTGAGCCGCCGGTTCTTGCTGCTCCCACTGATAAAGAGCCCTTGCTGCTATATGTGGCTGCCAATAGCCGAGCTGTTAGTGTTGCTATTGTGGTGGAAAGGAAGGAAACAGGCAAAGACTATCCGGTTCAACGCCCGGTTTACTACATCAGTGAGGTGCTTATTGAGTCCAAGCAGAGGTATCCGCACTGGCAGAAGCTTGTGTATGGGGTCTTCATGGCAAGCCGGAAGCTTAAGGAATATTGTCCAGGTCACCACATTACGGTGGTTAGTTCTGCTCCTTGAGGGGATATCATTCAAAATAGAGAAGCTACGGGCCGGGTCACCAAATGGGCTATTGATCTTGGACCCCATGGTTTAAAGTACGTACCTCGAATGGCTATTAAGTCAGAAGCACCCGTGGACTTTATCAATGATTGGACAGAGTTGCAGACACCTGAGGAAAAAGCCAGATAACACATATTGGACTATTCACTTTGATGGGTCCAGGAAGTTGGAAGGCTCGGGGGCTGGAGTTGTCTTGACTTCCCCATGAGGTGATACATTTTCTTATGTTGTCTGGTTAATGTTCCCCTGTACTAACAATGTAGCTGAGTATGAAGCCTTGCTCCACGGTCTTCGGATGGCTAAGGAGATGAATAATCGGGGTGAGATGCTTTGGCGACTCAGATTTGGTAGCTCAGCAATTTTCTGGTACTTGGGATTCAAGGACCCACTCATGGAGGCTTATCGTCGAGAGGTTGATGCTATCGCGGGTCACTTCAAGGGTTAAAAAATTGCGCATATTGATCATAGGAAGAATGAGGTGGCTGACACTTTAAGCCAGTTGGGGTCTCAACGTAAGCTGGTACCACCTAACACCTTCCTAGATATTTTGCTTAACCCTTCTGTCAAGTTGCCTACAAAGGAGGATCTGACCGTTCCAGACACGGAAGCACAATTGGTGGCGGCTCTTCATGCTATTCCTGATTGGACATTGCTGTATTTGGCTTACATGACCCGGGGCGAGTTACCCGAGGATGAGATTTTAGCCAGGCAGATAACCCGGCGACCTAAGTCAATGACCATTGTTAATGGGGAGTTGCACCATCGCAGTGTCACAGGAGCGTTTCAACATTGTGTTTCTCCTGAAGAAGGCTGTGAGATTCTGTGAGAGATTCATGAATGTTATTGTGGTCATCATGTCATTCTCTCATCACCAAGGCTTTTCATCATGGTTTTTATTGGTTGACGGCTCATGCTGACGCCGAGGATTTGGTCAGAAGATGTGACAGTTGTCAGAAATTTTCACAACGAGCTCATGTTCTGGCTCAATAGTTGGGTCTTTTAAGAGGTCCCCATATAAGAAGACCCACCTTCTGGTGGAAGTTGACAAGTTCACTAAGTGGGTTGAAGCAGAGCCAGTTAGCAAGTGTGATGCCGCAACGGTGGTTAAATTCATCAGGAAGGTGATTTTCCATTTTGGCTTTCCCCACAACATTATAACAGATAATGGCACTAATCTTTTTGAAGGTGCTATGAAAGAATTTTTTCAAGAGAGCATATTCGACTTGATGTCTCCTCTGGGGCTCACCCCCAGTCCAATGGTCAAGTAGAATAGGCTAATCAAGAAATTCTGTGAGGCATCAAGCCCCGGCTCATGGTTCCTTTACAAAGAACGCCGGGTTGTTGGGTGGAGGAGTCACCTTCAGTGTTATGGAGTATCAATACAACCCCAACAGATCTACGGGTTACACACCTTTCTTCATGGTTTATGGAGCAGAGGCGGTTCTCCCTAGTGACATCCGTCACGATTCACCCCGGGTGGCAGCTTACATTGAAGCTGACAATGAAAAGGCACGTCATGACGCACTTGACCTGTTAGATGAGGAGCGTGACCTCGTGGTGGCTCGTTCGGCGATTTACCAGCAAGATCTACGTCGTTACCACAGCCACCGGGTCAAAACCAGAACCTTTCAAGAAGGCGACTTAGTGCTCCGGCTCATCCAGGATCAAACGCATATGCATAAACTATCACCACCTTGGGAAGGACCTTTTGTGGTCAGCAAGAATCTGCATAATGGGTCATACTACCTCATCTACGTTCGAGACAACAAGGACTCACACACATCGGAGGAGGAGACCCGTCGGCAGTGGAACATTGCTCATCTTTGGCCCTACTATACTTGAGCCACCGGCTCTCATGATGTACATAGTCTGATGATGTATATATTATAAACAATATATTAAAGCTGGCATCCCTCATAATTCAGGGCCTCTGTTGTTTCGCTTCATCGAAGTTGAGTCTTTATTATCATCTTATATGTTCACTTAAAGAGGCTTGACGCCCAAACTACAGGGACCAAAGAGAGTTGAATGCACAACACAGCTCAAACATAGGTCCCCGACGAGCACAATTTGTAAGTATGTCACTTGGGGGGTTCGTGTTCAACCATAGGCGTATTTTACCAAAGAAAACATAGCGTGACTACCCTCTTGACCAGGTTATCTTGTTCAAACATAGGCGTATTCCACCAAAGAGAACATAACCTTTCCGGGTCATCCTACTTGTATACCAGCTGCTTCAACTCCATCAGGTCATCCTGATTGACCCGCCGAACTCTTAACGATCAATCTTTACGGCGTATTTGACCAAAGATCTGAGCTTGTTAAGGTTCAAATGGCGGTTTGTCATGCGAGAGCACGGCTTACAGATAGTCAGGATAGATCCAGGCTTTGTAAGCCGCCTTCCTTGAAACTTGGATAAATCGGCCCGTAATGCATACTACTACCCTGACCCCGCATACTCCTGATAAGTCTATCTTTAGACAAGACCTGACTTTATCGGAGTTCAAATGTCGATTGGGTACTGTGAGTGCCGGCTCACGAAAAGCACATACCTTCCAGTGGCTCAGGCTAGTTTCATCGTAGAAGACAATTTGGCTTGGCGGCCTACAAAAGCCTCGAATGTTTTTGATTTCTTATTCTTTCATCTCTTTTTGCCATCTGGTTTTTACAAATCGGGCCAAGCTGCCCTACTTATGGCTCATATTTGAAGCATCCTTTGGGTTTCTACATCCCGCCAGGATGCTAGACTCTAAGTCGCTAGAGTATCATAAATTGGGAGTTACAGCTCTACAAACTCTGACTGCATCAAAACCGGCAGTTTAAGCTTATACCACAGGTACGATATTTCATTATGTCAGCATTATGGTCAGACCGGCTCTGGTAATGGACTATTTGTCCCCAATGGCTTCAATTGGGTATCATGACCCGCCCGGCGGTAAACCGCCAGGGCACTTGTGATCTATTTTGAGTGCAGGGTAATAGGCAATCTGACGCTCTCATAAGCATAAACTGATGATTTCTTAGATTGGTGGATCAACAGTATTGCGCAAAACAGAAGCGTGCACGATGGCGTAGCAGATTAAAGTTTCACTACCCTATTACATGATTCCCTGAGCCAAATAAGATCAAGTGTTATTTCCATGGATCACATATATAAACCTCCTGGCGGTTCATTCTTCTTGGCCTTGCTGACTTGAAGGCTCTGGATCATCCCTTTCCGGTTCTTCATCCTCCTCCACCATCTGGAAGTTTGGTGTTGACCAATCAATGCCACGTAAGGCATAGAATTCAGCTTCGTCATCAATAAGATTTGACGGGTCAATGTCAGGGGCGAAAGTGTGCTTATGAATCGGAGGAATCAGATCCATCACTTTATACGCTGGTGTAGGGATCTTCTAGTTTTCTGCATCGTAAGCCGGCTGATATTTGGAGAGATTGGTTTCTTCAGCAATTACTGTCGCATGAGGACGAATTTCTTTAACACAAGCGGTGAAGTCTTGTTGGTGAAAAGGAGTGCCATCTTCCTTCAGGCTTGGATACCAAGTAGCCACCTCTGCCGGGTCTAGCTCCGGTACCCATGCCTTGGCACGGCTCAAGGCTGTTATAGCGCCGGCTCTCGCACAAGACCGTTTTATCTCCTGAATCCTTGTAGGCAGGATTGACAATTTTTTCAAAACTTCACTTAGCAGGTTGGGTCCTTGGTTTGTTGGTGAAATAGTAACTAAGGTGCGCTAAGCTCTAGTATAAAGTTGCTCAACAAGAGTGTAAACAACTTTGAGCTTAAAAACCATATCTTGGTTGAGATTGCTGCTCCTCGGACCTGAGTACATTGCAGATTGGTTAGCGGCGGTTTATACAATCAAGAAAAGATACACTTGTGATGGACAGCGAGGCGACTCACCAAAGATAGCAGAAACCATCTGAGATACATGGTGTTTTAAGACGATGAGCTCAGTGGTCACCTCTTGAAGAGCTGCCTATGCTTTCTCAGCTCGCTGCATCAAAGCAGTCTTTTCTTCAGCCCAAATTTTTCTTTCTCCATCAAAGCTGATTTTCAGTTTTTCCGTCTCAGATATGCTGAATTGGAATTTTGACTCAGCCTTTCGGGTCTCAGATTCTTGATTTTCCAGCCGAGTCTTTGCATCAGTCAATTGTGATTCAAGTTCAGCAGTAGCAGCCTGTATGAAACACAAAGTTGTCAACATGTTCATATCAGAGTTACAGGAATATAAGTCCCAAGTCTTTTGCAAGCAACAACACTTGGCACTTGGGGAGTAATGCCTGCCGAAAGATTTATTCATACAAAACGACTCATGTGAATAAGTCCCAAGCACTTTGGAAGCAAGAATACTAGGCACTTGAGGGCTAATGCATATCGCTGGTATCTTCCTACTATTTTATGATGACCCGATTGTGCTGTAAACAATCACAGCCAGCTCATGGGGGCTACATAGATAAGCTTTGATTTTCAAACAATGGTAAATAGGACAGGCTCATTCATGCTGATTAAACCGGCCCTTGGGGACTACGGATGCAATGCTAAATTGTTTAAACATCTGGTTTAATGGAAGGATTCTACTACAGATGTTTATGGATTATTCTAAGTCTAGAACATATTCAATCTTATCATAACCAGTAGACTTGGGGGCTGGCAGGATATACATAACTTATTTAAAGCCGGAAGTCATACCTCATACTTTTGATGCATCTGCTTCACCATATCAATTTCAAGATTGCGACTGGAGTGTACTTGGTTACGGTAGCTAGACAGAATTTCACTGCTGCTCAATTGGGCATAGTGGGAGACATCAAACCTCACTTTCCGCCTCTCAATAACCTCTTGCTTGGTGGAGTGCTTGGCCAAGACGGTTGGATTTCCCGGTTCTGTAAAACCGGTGCCAGTGATCAGAACGTCATCAGCATGAGTCTCTGACGGCTTAAGTGAGTTTGATGGTTCAATGTCCAAAGAGTCAGTATTGGTCTAATCAACGGAGAGGTCAGGAATTTCAGGTGGAGCGTCAGAGGCAGGTTCTTCTGGCTGTTTTTCAGAGACTTCGGGTGTAGAGACTTGCTGCTCCGTTTCAACAACTTCAGGTGCCTTAGTTGGTTTGGTCACCTTTGCCTTGTTACTAGGCTTTGCTTGTCCACTACATGGGTTGTGACAAGTTGATATAATCATAAGAGTATAAAGAGGTACAAAACCAAAAGTAAGTATTATTACCCAGGGGCAGTCTTGAAAGCCGGCAGGTGGGTCTGCGATGAGTCACCAGAGGAAGAACGAGAAACCTCCTGCTAATTTGAATCAGAAGAATTGAGTGATCAGCGAATGAGACCCGCCAGCGGATAAAGAGAATTTAAGTTTGAAAGAACCTCATTTTGGTGTTTCCGTGGAACTGGAGTGTTTGGGCAGCCAGAGGACAACTCTTCACCTCCGCTGTTCCGAGTCTGGCACCGGCTCTCGTGTTGCAGTTGCTTCAAAAGAAAGTGAGGATCCAAATGAGCTAAGGGGTGTGAAAAGCTTACTATTCGGATTACTCGTTGAATTTTCTGTCTTGGAAAAGGTGCTGAGCCAGAGGGAATAATGGTTACCTCTTCTTCAACTACTTGGCTACCCCCCGTGTCATCCTGAGAGTAGTCAATGTCAATAAGATAATTGAAAAAGGTGCCAAGGGAGTCAAGGGCTACCTCCGACTCAGAGCTATCATCTAGCTCAAACATCCCAGATGCGCTTGGTTTCTTATTATGCTTCTTGGTGGGCTTCTTGGCGGCTCTCTTAGCAACCCTGGCCTTTTTGGCGGCTTCATGGTCATACTTTGCCTTCCAAAAATCAGATTTAGCCTGTGAAATACAGTAACATTGAGTTAGTACAATATTTGACCGATGAGATGAAAATAAAGTAAGTTAAGAGGCTCACGTCTGGCGATGGGTTAAGTGTGCAGAAAGGGTTCAGACCCACTTTGTTGCAGTCTTCTGTATCTTCATTCAGAAGAGTTTTTGTCATTTCAGTAATTGCATCATCCGTTAAACACAAGGGGTTATGGCGTAATGGATCCTTTATACCACATGTATAAGTACACATTAAGCCGGGTCGGCAGCTCAAGGGTATGATTTGCCACGAGACCCAACACCGGACCAAATCAATGCCAGTTAGTCCGTTTCCCAGCAGAGCCTTCACCTTCGCAATTGTGGCGCCTGAGAGCTTTTCTAGGAGGTTATGCTTCGGGTCAAGACGTTCAGTACGATAACCCAACAATGGATTCTCGTCAGCCGGAGAGGTATCCTTGTAGTAAAACCATGTCTGGTTCCAATCCTTGGGGTGACTCGGCAGGCGAGCATAAGGGAAGATGGAGTCTCTTCTTTGTTGGATTGAGATTTCGCCAAGTTCCAAGTTGGGCCCGTTTGTAAACTCGATTTGGCGGTTCAAATAGAAAAAGTCCCTAAAAAGTTTGATACTGGGCTCCTCTTGAAGATACACTTCGCAGAAGACTTGAAAGTTGCAGATGTTTGACACGGAATTGGGTCTGATGTCTTGAGGATGGAGTTGAAAGAAGTGCAGAACATCTTGGGAAAAATTGGAACTGGGTGGTGAGATGCCCCAATTCATATGATCAGTAAACACAATGACTTCGTCATCTTTGGGCCGAGGTTTTTCTTCGCTTGGAGCAGGGGCGCGATAATGCATGACATTTTTTTGCTGGCAAGTACCCAAGTTTAACAAAATCTTTCAATGTGTTCTCATTGATGATGGAGGGAACCCAGTTACATGAAGTGTCTGTCTTTGGCGGCATTGTGAACAAAGAAGCCTAAAAGAGAAGAAAAGTTTGCCGGTTTAAGTTAATACATTCCTTTAAGCCTGAAGTAAAAGCTACAGTACATATTCAGAATGGCGGCTTAAGTGGGGCCTAATGATATATGGGTAATGGTAAGCCGGTGATGTAAGCCACCATGACCAGCATGGATATTCGAAATCTGACAAGAGCAAATTCTACTAAGTGTTGGGACAAACAGATTTTACTGATTATAGTGATAAGATTGGATGTGCGGCAGTTCAGAAAAAGGAAATAAAAACTAAACCTAAAGTGGCGGCAGCAGAAAAATGGGAGTGCCCAGATGAGATCTATTGCAATGAGGATATAGTCTGATATCAAAAAACGAGCGCTAAAACAACTATCGCAGAAGACCTACTTTGTTTTTAGGTCCAAGACATACGATGTAGGAAGGAAAAGGAGGGGCGATGATGAACACCGACGAATAAAGAAACCCTAAAGATAGATCCATTACGAGGAAAGAGAAGACTTACCGATGTTGATAGGACAGCGGAGGAGCGCCGCAATGTTCTGGTCTGTTCAGGATGATGCATCTGCCGGAGTCGAAGGAGTGGACGAAGGATGATGGCGGTGGAGCTTGGGTGCAGTGGAGTGTCGCGAGGAGGAAGAAGAAGGCAAGAAGGTAAAAGGGGGAGAATGAAAAGAGGACTTGTGGCCCTATTTATAAGGCTGAAGGGACAAATGGCATGTGCGGGAATCGAGGAGACAAGAAAATGGATATGTGACCGCATGGGCGCCTCGATTTTCAGAGGATCAGTAACGGAAAGATTTATTAAAGATTTGGGCCGTATGTGGTATTAATAACAGGTGACGTCATGGAGAGTTACCGCAATTTCAGGAGATGATGTCATGGCGGGTTACAGATAACACCGGAAGATGAAGAAGGATTTTTTCTAAGTGTTCAAGATTGACATGAACAAGTTCAAATCAACGTGGGGCCTAATGCTGGGGATATGGCTATTGGATATGACCCGCCCAGGAGGGGCCGGGTTATCCCAATGGTGGTTCATCTCCTTGAAGCCCGAGAGTATATTGAAGATGGCGGTTCATAAGACAGGCTTGTTAAAGGGCCCAAGCCCGACGACGGCTTAAGGTCTGTAAGTGTAAATCGCCATGTATGTATGACTTGTATTGTAAGGCATGTAGGATAAGTCACCAAGCCGGACACGTTTGTCTGAGCCGGCCGGGACTTTGTCTGCCGCAGGGCGTTAACCCATGTATATAGGGGGACGACCCGGCAGCGGCTTAGGGCAAGAAACAAAAGATCGAAAGCTAGGCAAAGCGGATTCGCTCCTTGGTGATCGAAACCCTAGCAATACCACTTCAAACTATCGTGGGATTTTACCTTCACCACAAGGGGCCGAACCAGTATAAGCTCCTCGTGTCCTTTGTCCCGTTTAACCCCTTTAAGCTAACCTCGTCGCCATGGCTCCACAACTAAGTCCTTCCATGAGGACAACTACCGTGACAATTCCATGACATGTTCTTTACCACACACTTGTGGGACCACTAAGTTGACACGTCCCCTAAAAAACAAAAACTAAGTTGAGGAGTATGCAAGGCTTTGTCAAGTTATAGTTAACACATGGTTCTAGCAGCAGTGGCCGTTGGATCGTGCTTCTTCTTCCATATCGAATATTCTTGCTTCAGCCGCCCAAAAAATGATTCCTCCCCCTAACATCTGGGGCGCACCATTTCGAAGGCTGACCTATGGGCCTACTAAGTTGACGCGCACCAAGGGCTTTGTCAACTTAGTCAATATAAACGATTCTAGCCGCAGTGACCGCATGATGTCCATCCAATGGCCGTCGTGCTTCTTCAACCTCTGGTCTTCTTGCTCCAGCCGCCCAAACCAGCATCGGTCATGTCGCGTGCTCCTGCCTTTCGTTGCCGGCTATGATGCCACGGAGGCTTCACCGCCCCCTACTACTCCCACCGCTGTCCAGGCCATCCCTCTACTCACCCACATCCCTCCGTTGTTGTGGCTTCACCGCCTCCGGGTCATTCCCTTCCTGGTTCTCGCCGTCATCCATCGCACTGGTGTTCTTGCCACAGCGTGGTCAACATTGTTAACAAACGATAACATTTGAAGAGGGATGTACATGGAGAGGCTGACAGTTGGGACCCACATGGTCCATGGACGCACGCAAGCAAGTACCTCCTTATTACGCCAAAAAGAATGAATACTCCCGCTGATAGCTCAGACCCACCAGCTATATCTTCGCACGAAGGAAGTGCCTCCTTATTAGGCACAAAAAAATGAGTACTCCCCTACTAGATGGGACCCACCATAGTGGGAGGTTGACTTGTGGGCCTACTAAGTTGACGCGGACAGAGGGCTTTGTCAACTTAGTCAACAAACAATTCTATCACCAGTGACCGTTGGATTGTTAACATCCAAGGGTCGTCCTGCTTCTTCAACCTTTGATTTTCTTGCTCCATCCATCCAAACCACTGCGTGCTCTTGCTCCCTTGGCCGGCTATGCTGTCGCGGAGGCCACCCCACCCGCTACTAGTTCCACCGCTAGCCAGGCCCTGCGGCGACGACAGCCTCACACCGTAGCCGAACCAGTGAACCCCCTGTAACACCCCGGATGTAACTTACCCAATTTGTACTCCAACTCTTGCCATTTCCGGCGTTAAGTTATTTTATTTTCTCGAGAGATTTTGACGAGTTCGTACGCAAAAGTTATGCCCATTTTTACAAATTCTCGAGAGATTTTGCAAAAAAGCCGAAAAATCATGTTTCTAAATTGTGCTAACAACTAGACCACATATCACATGGGAATCTTATTTTCTTTTATTTTTTTGACATTTCTATCATTTTCTTTTATTTTTTTGAAACTGAAAAGGCGGTGCACAGGGGGGGGGGGAGTGCATTCGGGCGAATGTTTGGGCCAAGTTACTAATGGTGCACCGTGGGAGTGGTGCGCCATTACTAGTTCAACTAGTAATGGCGCACCACCCCCATGGTGCGCCATTAGTAGTTTTGAAAAAATTTAAATTTTTTTTTACTAATGGCGCACCGTGGGAGTGGTGCGCCATTACTAGTTCAACTAGTAATGGCGCACCACTCCCACGGTGCGCCATTAGTAGTTTTGAAAAAAATTAATTTTTTTTTTACTAAATTTTTACTAATGGCGCAACTAGTAATGGCGCACCACTCCCACGGTGCGCCATTAGTAGTTTTGAAAAAAATTAAATTTTTTTTACTAATGGCGCACCGTGGGAGCGGTGCGCCATTACTAGTTCAACTAGTAATGGCGCACCCCTCCCATGGTGCGCCATTAGTAGTTTTGAAAAAATTAAAAAAAATTGTTACTAATGGCACACAGTAGATGTGGTGCGCCATTAGTATTTGGACACTAATGGCGCACCAACACATGGTGCGCCATTAGTATATACTAATGGCGCACCACATGTCTGGTGCGCCATTAGTGTCATTTCCATCTATAGCCCTTTTCCTAGTAGTGGTTTTTGCGAAAAAGCCAATTTTTCCTTACTGCAAAGGAATATATTTTATTTAACTAGACAATTTTGTTGAAAAACATTGAGAAGGTTCCTCCAACTCAATCCCAATTAAAAGTTAACAATCCAACAAATTAATTAAGTAACATGATGAGATTAATATGATAATCCAAGAACCAGATACTCAAGATGTCCATAACCGGGGACACGGCTAATCATGATTAGTTTGTACACTCTGCAGAGGTTTGTGCACCTTTCCCCACAAGACTCGACCTCCTCTGTTGGATTTCTCGCACTACGTAATGTTTGAGAAATGGATGACCGAGACACAGTCTTTCCGAAGAGGTCCCCTTAACTGATAGATAGGTCGGTACACCTATAATCCCCTACAACTGCTAGCCCATCATGGAAAGGTTTCCTGCAACTTACTCAACTATACCAGAGCCCATAATGGCATGTGGCTGCACATGGAAGTTTCCAGCATGAATAATCTTATGATTCCTTTAAGCCTGGGTGGCAGTCCATTAGAAAATCACACGGTACCCCGGGATTTCCAAAAAAATACAGGCAATCACTGGGTTCCCCAGGTGCCTCAATCCACCCAGATGTGTATTAAAGTTTCCACCTTAAGTTAACCATTAACTAACAACTCACATTTGTCATGGATACACTCAAACCCAAACCACGTCTACTAGCATAGCATAACAATATGAGCAACGTAGAAGTAAATCCCAGGGTTTGATAATAAAATAGGTGAATAGGTACTACCTCATCTACTTCCCAACCCACAATTTATTCAGTTCCTACCATGCAATTGTTTGAGGGTTGATCTAATGCAATAAAAACTGGGTAGTAAAGGGGTATGATCAAAGTGTTACTTGCCTTGTACATTTGATGAAAATGATTCTCACTCATAACTCCTGATAGTTCTACTCGTCACACTCCATTCAATCTATCGTGAGCAAGCAATAGTAACTACACATAAGCAATCACTCAAAAGATAGGGAAAAACGAAGAGGACATTTCGGAAAACATAAAACCAAGCAAATAACTCTTGCAACATAAAACAATTTCTAACAATACCAAAATTATGTGAATTCGGCTTTATCAGAAAGTTTAGGTCAAGAGCTTCTATTTGCAAAAAGAATCAATTATACCAGAGTTATAAAACTCAAGTTATGATCAAAAGAAGTTTGAATATGAATCTGAACAAATTTCGAAATTTGAAAATTTCAAAAAGCTGATGTGACAGGTTCACTGGATAGCTCAAAATAAGACAAAACTATAGGCGCTGGTTTCATCTAACTTGGATGAACGAGTAAAAAATTATGGCTATTTGAAAAATCAGGTCCAAGCTATTTTACGGAAGAAAAAAAATATCTACGGCTAAAAGAATTTTAGGTCTAATATATAAATACAAAGACTAATTGGTAATCTAATTATTCTACCGTACTGGAAGTAATAAGCTATGGGAGTATAAAAAAAATATGAAGAAAGATACCTTTATAAGGTAGAGAAAAAAACGACTTCGGAGAGAGGAGACAATTTTCAGAAGTCCCGCCGGAGAGGAGAAAACATATTTTTATTTAATGAATCTAGTCAAACCAAAATATTGATTTAACCCGAATCGAATGATTTTTGAGGGCTCTACTGGTCTATATTTATAAGTGAAAAAGAGGTTTAGAAGTCAAAGGCTAGGCAATGTGGGACTAAACGTAGACGAAATTAAACTAAACAGAGAGAAGAAGCCATCTAGCTACTAACTATGGACCCGAATGTCTGAGGTAAACTACTCACACTTCATCGGAGGGGCTATGATGATGTAGAAGCCCTCTGTGATGACGGCCCTCTCCGGCGGGGATCCGGAATAGGCCCCAAGATGGGACCTCGTGCATACAGAAAGTTGCGGCGGTGGAATTAGGTTTTTGGCTCCTGTTCTGATCGTATGGGGGTACGTAGGTATATATAGGAGGAAGGAGTACGTCGGTGGAGCACCGAGGGGCCCATGAGGCAGGGGGGCGCTCCCCCACCCTTGTGATCGCCTCTTTGACTCCTAGGAGTATGGTCCAAGTCTCCTGGATCACGTTCGGTGAGAAAATCTCGTTCCCGAAGGTTTTATTCCGTTTGGACTCCGTTTGATATTCTGTTTCTCCGAAATACTGAAATAGGCAAAAAACAGTAATTCTGGGTTGGGCCTCCGGTTAATAGGTTAGTCCCAAAAATAATATAAAAGTGGAAAATAAAGCCCAATATAGTCCAAAACAGTAGATAATATAGCATGGAGCAATCAAAAATTATAGATACGTTGGAGACGCATCACTACCTCATCGCAAAAAGTTCGAATGGATTAACCGTGTGTCCTGCATCGCACACACATTGTTATGGCTACCCGTTTCTATTGTTCTGCCTCATTACAGATAGTGTGAATGGATTAACCGTGTGTCCTGCATCGCACACACAACTAAAATATGAACCGTTTTTGATGGATCCGCCATTGCAAACATTTTGCACCTTTTTGACGGCTTTTCTACACCATCGTTTGCCATTAATGCATCACACACAGTTTCGGCAATGGGTCTCTGATCGTATTGTCGCGTTAGCTGTATCCTGCAGTAGTGTGTTGTTATTTGTGTGCAGATGCTGCTTACGTTGTGTTGCTTGGTTCTCCTACTGGTTCGATACCTTGGTTTCATAACTGAGGGAAATACCTATCGTCGTTGTGCTACATCATCCCTCCCTCTCCAGGGAAATACCGACGTAGTTCCAGCTACCATCATGCCTCCACCTGACAGGAGGGACCCACCTGACCGGCAACCATATTTCGTGAAAAAATGTTTCCCCCCCTTACTGCTGGGACCCAGCAGCTACATCTTCACAAGCAAGGAAGTGCGTCCATATTACGGGCAAAAAAAGATTTGCCCCCTAACTGATGGGACCCACCAGCTACATCTTCGCATGCAAGGAAGTGCCTGACAGTCGGGACCCACCTGGTCGAAGCGTACGTAGCGTTGTCATGGTGGTCGTGAACGTGTACGCACATACTGGTCGATCGGTCTGTCTGCAAGCTGCAGCGATGAACCGTGGCCCTATAAGGAAGGGCACGTGTCGTAGTAGAGGCGCATACATAACATGCACATGTACGTACAGCTAGGGTGCAAGAAAGTAAATACGGGCACGTACGTACATACGGGCAGGGTCTCGAACGCTTACTCGCGCATACGTACGGCCGGGCTCGTGTACACGGCAGGGTCGGAATGGAAAAACCATGTCATCGTGTTCATCGGGAGCCAACCGGTTTGGACGGAACAATCGATCAAAACGAGGCCTGGCGTACCGCAGAAAGGAGGAAACGACCTTGTGTTCGACCGGCCACGGTCAAAACGGGATCCTGTTCATCAGGAGCGGTCTGGAGTACCGCAAGATGGAGGAAAAAGACTTCTCTTGGACCTCCTAAGGTCGAAACAGGGTCCTGTTGATCAGGAGGTGTGTGGCATACCGCAAAACGGAGGAAACGGACTTGTGTTGGAGTGCTATGGTCGAAACGGGGGTCCTGTTCATCGGGAGGGGTGTGGCGTACCGCAAAATGGGACTCCATGGGATACTGTTCATCTCCACTGTCGACTGCCTCCATGGGCTACTGTTCATCCACCGTCGACCTCCTCCAGCCTCCACCTGTGACTGTTCATCCATGGGCTCCTTTTCATCCATCCTCCACCGCTCCTCCACCGGCTACTGTTCAACCAGCCCTCTCCACGGGGTCCTGTTCAACCACCCCTCCACGGGCTACTATTCATCCAACCCTCCACCAGCTACTGTTCAACCAGCCCTCCACGGGGTCCTATTCATCCAGCCCTCCATAGGGTCCTCTTCATCCACATCCAACCGGCTCGATCGGGGTCCTGTTCATCCAGCGGCAACGATGTCTACTACCACGGGGTCCTGTTCATCCAACCCCCTACTGGGAACTGTTCATCCAAACCCCCGCCCCAACAATGCTCACCGTTCATCAAGGGAAGGAGGCAGCAGGTTTGGTCGGCTTCAGTTAGCAGCAGTAGCAAAGGAATCGCTCGATCGGGTTTAGTTAACAGCCATCGATCGATCGCTTGGGTTCAGTAACGCGCAGCCTGCAGTGTAATCGCTCGGGTTTAGTAGGCGAACGCCTTGCTCGGGTTCAGTTAGAGCCCAACGCCTCGCACCCACGCGCGTACGTGTACGAGAGAAACACACATCTCTCGGCCCCCGACCACCCACCGTAACCGGGAACTCCCTGATATTTTCCTCGCCCTCACTTCTACCACGGTTTTTTCCATCATTGACAACCCAGAGAATGTCATGCAGCCGCGTCTCCGGCCCGCCTAGGACAAAAAGCCCATTTTCTGTCATGATTTTTTGTCATAGAAGTAGGAGCCCACCACATCTATGATGATACCGGGTTTTGTCACAATTATCGTCATAGAAGTTTCATAAGCATGACAAAAGTTTTTTTGTTTGGCCCAAAATGTCACGGATGTGTCTTTTTTGTAGTGTTTCACTATGATGGGTGATCAGCTATACAAGAAGAGCATCACCAGTGTGACTCAGGACTGCATTTCCCCAGAAGAAGGTCGACTGATCCTGGAAGAGATTCACTCGGGAACTTGCGGGCACCACGCGTCCTCTCGGACAATCATGGCTAAAGCTTACCGAGCTGGTATTTACTGGCCACGTGCTAACAAAAAAGCCGCCCTAGAGATAACCCAGCACTGCACCGGATGCCAGTTCTATGCGAACTTATCACACAGTCCCGCGTATGCTTTGAAGATTATCTCACTCGTCTTTCTGTTTGCAGTTTGGGGGATCAACATGGTAGGGCCCCTCGGTATAGGAGCGAGTGGATTCACTCATTTTCTTGTTGCAGTCGACAAGTTCACCAAGTGGATCGAGGCCAAACCCATCAAGAAACTAGATTATCGACTGCCATCGGATTTATGAAAGAGGTGGTCTTCAGATACGAAGTCCCTCACTGCATCATTACTAACAATGTCTTAACTTTGACTTAGAAGAGTTCACAGCGTTTTGCGCCACTCAAGGCACTCGGGTAGATTATGCATCTGTCGCACACCCGCAATCGAATGGTCAAGTGGAGAGAGCAAACTATCGGATTCAGGGCTCCGCAGACCCTGGATAGTTTTGAACTCAGGGGTGTGTGCGAAGTACTCAACCCCCCATTCTGCCAACTCGTCGATCTCACGGCCTAGCTCGATGAACTGGAAAGAAATAGGACACAACAATTTACCCAGGTTCAGGCCACCTTGCAGTGTAAAACCCTACTCCTGCTTTGTGGTGGATAAGCCTCGAGGTGGGCTGAAGATGAACTAGTACAATGGGAGAACAACCTCAGGAGGTGTGTTCTTGTGTTCGTCTGAGCTGGTGAGGGTGCGGATGCTCTGGATTCGGATCCGTCGTCATTCTTTGGATCTTTCCCCCCTCTATGGTGGTGGCTGGGTTATACTTATAGTGGCCTTGGTCCTCTTCCCCCAAAACAAAGGCGGGAAGGGATCCCACAACTGCCAAATTCAAAGGGAGACAACTACTACATATTATCCTGATGAAAGTGGTCTTCGCCTACAAAGCTTCTAGTCGTGACACCATGGTGGGCTCGGCGATGACCTCCGGCCTGCCGTCCTGGCGATCTTGGTCTTGTTGAATGGAAATGGAAACCTTTGGTTGATTCCTCGGGACTCCGCGCCTGTGCTTGCCTCTTTAGCACCAAAGAGGAAACCTATTGTACTGCGGCTGCTAGCGCCCGCCTGGCCTTGGTCGTCATGGCTTGCATTATTCGAACCTCACGAGGTGAGGGCTCGCATAGATATCTCCTCTCCTCAGGAGCCAGCCTAAGGAGGCCGCTCCTTCTGGAGATCTTGGCGTCATCCGCCTTGCGAGGCTTGGCCCCTCGCGAGGGTCTTGTGTTGTTGGTGCTGAAGATGGGTCGTACCAGGCCGTCGATGGAGCCACGCTGTCGCGGGATTTCCGTGGCCACCTATGGGACCAGGTGGCCCTTTGTTGGTTCGGCAGGGGACGACGTGTTGCACAAAGAGTAGACTAGCGTATGGCAGCGCTGCAGGGAGTACACAATCAATTTACCCAGGTTCGGGCCGCTGCGAGGCGTAAGACCCTACTCTTGCTTTAGTGGATTGATGGAGGAATGGATGTGGTGGCGCGTAGTACACTTGCCCGGCAAGGTTTGCCCATGGCGACTACGTGTGTGTGGTAGCTTGGGGTTGTCAACTTCCCAACCCTCTAACCCCTCGTACGAGTGCCATGGGCCTCCTTTTATAGATTAATGGGTCACCACAGTGGCAAAGTGGTCATTATCCACTGATATGATAGCAAACAGTGCTATCATACCAAACTCTGTGGGCTGAGAGGGTGCATTAAATGCACCGCTTAGTGTCACATCACTGGGTGCCCGGCAAGGCCTGCCAGGCTATCTTGCGAGCTCCGCACCTGCTATCTTGACACGTCGCAGGATGAGTGTCATATGTAGGCTTCTCTGTAGGAAATAGCTTCCACTTAATCATCTTGCGGCTTGACACCGCACTGATTGAGGACGTGAGTCGTGTTTGAGTGGTTGGTGGGGCAGTTCTGCCCCTGCTGTAACACCCTCGATGCGACTATATCTCCCACGTGTCGAGGCACGACTTAGAGGCATAATCGCATTGAAGGCATATGTCGCAAGTGAGGTGATCTTCACACAACCCATGTAATATATAAAGGAAAGAGATACATAGTTGGCTTACAATCGCCACTTCACACGATTACATGAATAAAGCATTACAACAACCAAATACAATCAAGGCCCGACTACGGAGCCAAAATAAAAGAAGAACCCCAAATGCGACACGGTCCCCGATCGACCCCAACTGGGCACCACTACTGATCGACTGAAACGAAACAACACAAAGGATAAGATCTTCGTCGAGCTCCTCCTGAGCTTGGTTGCGTTATCTGCACGGACTCATCGGCACCTGCAAGCTGGTTTTGGAAGTATCTGTGAGCCACAGGGACTCAGCAATCTCTCACCCTCGCGATCAAGACTATTTAAGCTCATGGGAAAGGTCAAGGTATGAGGTGGAGCTGCAGCAAGCGACTAGCGTATATGGTGGCTAACATACGCAAAAGAGATCGAGAAGAGAAGGCAAAGCACGGTCGATAAAAGTATGATCAAGAAGTGATCCTAGACTACCTACGTCAAGCATAATTCCAACAACCATGTTCACTTCCCGGACTCCGCCGGAAAGAGACCATCACGGTTACACACGCGATTGATTCATTTTAATTAAGGTCGACTTCAGGTTTTCTACAACCGGACGTTAACAAATTCCCATCTGCCCATAACCACGGGCACGGCTTTCGAAAGATCAATCCCTGCAGGGGAGTCCCAACTTAGCCCATCACAAGCTCTCACGGTCAACGAAGGAATAGACCTCCACCCGAGACGTTCCGATCAGACTCGGTATCCCGGTACAACAAGACATTTCGACAGGGTAAAACTAAACCAGCAACACCGCCCGAATGTGCCGACAAATCCCGATAGGAGCTGCACATATCTCTTTCTCAGGGCACACCGGATTGTCTAAACTTCCGGTAGGCCAGCCCAGAGTTGCCCCTGGTAGCCACCGGTGGCTGACAAGTTGGACCAACACTCAGAGGAGCACTGGCCCGGGGGGGTAAATAATGATGACCCTTAGGAGCGCGACTCTCAAGGGAAAAGAAAAGGCTAGGTGGCAAATGGTAAAACCAATGTTGGGCATTGCTGGAAGAGCTTTACTTAAGGCGAACTGTCAAGGGGTTCCCATTATAGCCCAACCGCATGAGGAACGCAAAATCCGGGAACATAACACCGATATGACGGAAACTAGGGCGGCAAGAGTGGAACAAAACACCAGGCATAAGGCCGAGCCTTCCACCCTTTACCAAGTATATAGATGCATTAATTAAATAAGATATATAGTGATATCCCAACAAGTAAATAAAAGATGTTCCAACAAGGAACGGCCTCCAATCTTCACCTGCAACTAGCAACGCTATAAGAGGGGCTGAGCGAAGCGGTAACATAGCCAATCAACGGTTTGCTAGGACATGGGGGGTTAAAGGTTTGACATGGCAATTTGGGAGGCTGACAAGCAAATGGTAGGCATCGTAGCATTGGCATAGCAAAAGAGCGAGCAAACTAGCATAGCAAAGAGAGTAGTGATTTCGAGGGTATGATCATCTTGCATGAGGTCCCGCAAGGAAGAAGAACGAGTCCATGAAGAAGACAAACGGACGTAGTCGAACGGTTCCTCACAAACACGACGTTACCGGAACCAACCCGAAGAAGCAACACCGGAAAAGAAACACACAACATAGTAAACAACGACGACAACAACATGGCACGATGTGCAAACAAGTATGATGCATGTCCGGTTTAATGAGGCATGGCATGGCAAAATGCACAAGCAATCCTACAAATTAAGGGAAGCTCAATATGCATCGGGATGCATATTGACAAAACACAACATCAATTATTTATTTCTCTCTCGTTTATGTACCCCAACAATATTAAATGTTGATTAACATGGCAAGAGGGGAAGCACAACAAAACTACCTATCTAGGCAAATTTAAATGAGGCCGGAAGCAACGAACAACAATTCTGGAAACTCCTCATGAGCATGTTTTAGATTTGGTACTGTTCTGCCCTAAACATTATTTTAGAGTTGTTAGACATGCAATATGATGCCACCATGTTAAAGTAGGCGAAATTCCACCCCATTTACATATAAAGTTTATTTAAGTCGGAGCTACGGTTATTTAGATATGAATTAAATCATTTTAACATGACATAGGAGCAAATTAATGCAAACAGCATTTTTAACATTTTAAACATGGATGAAAGTTGGATATTATTAATCTACACAAAATTCTGAGCAAGTTTCATATATAAAACATTTTAATCCGATGCACGGTTAGTGAGTTATTAAATGCATGAACTAGGGGGACTAATCTGTAAAACAACAGTCTCAGGAATAATAGCTAAATCGTCCAGATCTGGAAAAAAACGATGCGGGCCGAATCTGAGGCAAGCCCAACAGCAGGGAAAAAAAACAGGTGGGCGCTGGGGCGGCTGACCCAGGGGCTCGGCCCAGGAAGGAGGGAGAGGCAGGCCGAATGAGGCCGGCTGGAGCTGGGCCGAAGGCGGGAGCGGCGTGCTGGGCCGGACTCGGGGCCCGCGAAGAAGTCAACGGGGGCACGCTCGTCTCCCTCGATCCCGATCGGATCAGGGAGGCAGGGGCGGCAACGCCGGTTCCCGCCGGCGAGGCGAGGCGACGAAGGACGGCGCGGGCGGCGGGCCTCCGGCGAGGGTCAACGGCAGCGACGCGCTCCGGGAGGCGGCACGAGGCGTCGGGCGAAGAGGCGGCGCCGAGTGTGGGCGGCGGCGCGAAGACCTGGCGGTGGCCGGCGACGGGCGTGGGGAACCGCGCCGGCGAGGCGGAGCGCTCCGGCGGGGCGATTCCGGCGACCGGAGATGGCGAAGACGACGGGCGTGGGCGGCGGCTGTGCGGGAAAACGGCGGCTCGGCTTGGGCCCGGGGAGGGCCGGATCTGGGCTCCTCCGGGCCCCGACGAAGTGGGCGCGGGGAGGACATGTGGCGCGCGCGGGTTGGATGCGGGAGGCGGCGGCTGTGACGTGGCATGCTCTGATTGGTCGGAGTGATGTGGCGGCGGTGAGCGGACATGTCCGGCGCGGCGTGGACGCGTCTGGATGCGCGGTGGAGGAAGAAGACTAGGGTTAGGCCGCGAATTGATCCGAAATTTCGGGGAGGGGTGCTCTTTTATAGGTAGAGGGAGCTAGGAGAGTCCAAATGAGGTGCGGTTTGCGGCCACGCGATCGTGATGATAGCTCAAGATGATGGAGCAGAGTTAGGTGGGTTTTGGGCCAAAATGGAAGGGTGTTGGGCTGCAACACACACGAGGCCTTCTCGGTCCCTCGGTTAACCGTTGGAGTATCAAACGAAGTCCAAATGGTACGAAACTTGACAGGCGGTCTACCGGTAGTAAACCAAGGCCGCTTGGCAAGTCTCGGTCCAATCCGGAAATGTTTAGTCCCCACACACAAAAGAAAGGTAGAAATGACCACCGGAGGAGAACGAAGCGCCGGAATGCAAAAAGGACAACGGGGAAAAAATGCTCGGATTCATGAGACGAACACGTATGCAAATGAAATGCACATGATGACATGATATGCAATGCATGACACGCAAGCAATGACAATGCAACAATAGTGAATAACTGAACGACAACTGGCACATCGGTCTCGGGGCGTTACAACACTCCACCACTACGAGAGGATCTCGTCCCGAGATCTAGAATGGCACCGGAGGGAAAACGGAAGAGAAAGAGAAGAGGTAAAACTAAGTTGCTCCTTTGACAAATGAGTGAAACCAAAGAACCTTGAAAAGGTTGAACAAATTGAAATAAAGAATGCAACAAAGTAGAACAAAGTTGAAAGGAGTCCGGTAGGGAAGAGTTTCAAGGAAGAACAAATTCGGGCAGCACTCCGGTTGAAAAGAGATGCAAGGCTTGATAAGGCGAGAAGAACTTGAACAAAGGGGAACAATACTCCGGTTAAGCAAGATAGGGAAGGAATAAGAGTGATATAATTTGGACAGCACTCCGCCTGTAAATGGAAGGAATTGAACTTGACAAGATGAGAGGATACTTGAAAAGAGGACACAACACTCCGGTTAAAAGGATAGGCATGAAAAGAACATGATCCTGACAAAGCCAGAAGATGGGTTGAAGAGAGAAACATCAGAAAGCCTCCAGAACAAAAGAGTAGAAGATAGAAAATTGAAATAAGAGAATTGAGAAGAAAATGCCAATTTCTGCCACAAAAGAGTTTGAAAAGGCATCTTTAGGAGAAAGGTCGAACGGAGTTGTTGGAAAAGCAACAACGAAAAGGATAAGTTTGATATGGTCTTATGGAATACATCTCGAATTATGAGGTGACAACCTACCACTCACGGAAAAGAATTGGATTGATATGAACAAATTTATGAGAAAGGTATGTCGCACCGGAAAGGACAAACGAAGAGCTTGGATCATTTATGAGCACCATAATAGCAACAACCCTTAGGGACAGCTTTAGGTGAAATATAACCCAAGATAGCTCCAATGACGAGATTGATGGATTTAAAAATGTCTCATTCTAGACAGCATGTGAATCATGAAAACCCGAACTTAAATTATCAAGAATGACATAATACCACCTCGAATGATAGGGTCGACAGAAATGCACTCCGGATAGTGAGATGAAGAATGCTTGAACTCCTTAGAAAAGAATCTCGATGAACGTTTCGAGAAGGAATATAAATCCTTGATGAACCAACATGTAGAATCTCCAAGAAGAACTCCTGTAACGAAAGGATAACGAGAAGAAAGAGAAGTTGCAAACACAAGGTGAAACCTTGCAATGATTTAGATGAACCTCCGTGGTGATATAATTACGAGAGGTAGGAACTCCGGGAAAGATAAGATGAACAATTGAGATCAAGAATTTTGATGAGCCTCCGGAATAAAGAATTAATCACTTGAATGAAACAAGAATAAGAATTACATTATGCTTATCCTTCACCAATTAAATTGATGACAATCAATGGATTTGGCATACTACTTATTCTCGTAGAGAGCATTAAGATAGATATAGCGCCAACTTTGGAAAATATTGAACGAACCACCGGTAGAATTGAAATAATGAATAAATTGATTAGGAAGAGAAATCTTGAACGAATCACCGTAAGAATTGGAAATGAACGAAGTAAAGATAAAGAAACACCAGGAAGAATTAGAGAACGAATGAAAATACTTGATGGAAAATAGATCCACGAGAACAAAAGATCATGAGCTGATGAGAGAATATTGAATGATGCACCGGTGAGATTTGGGGAACGAGAGTTGAAAGATGAGAATGAACAAGTCTTCTGAAATGATGGACTCCGGATAATCAAACTGAAAAAATACCCTTGAAATGCTCCGGATGGGTGAAAAGAATTCTCACAATCGAATATAATTATGAGAGGATGGCAACAAGGTGGAATCACGAATCTTGAAGAGAATGGAGCAATATATGGAGGAACAAACCTTCTTCGGTCTTCAAAATCTGAGAATGACGACGAGAAATACCATCATGACTTATTTAGGCACTCCGGAAGAATCAAAATGAAGAGGTTGAGCCCACGATGAAAAGAATTTGAAAGGTTTTAGAGGACGACATTTGACTGATGGCAATTCATTCTTACGTCAAAAATTTTGAAAAGAATTTGAGAATAACTCCGGGAAAATAAGAAGAGTCAGGTAAGATCCTGGGAAAAGACCTGTGGGTTAAGGCCCACTTAAAAGAAGCACCGTTGAAATGATTTAAAGAGAGAGATTGCACCGGTTGAATTAAATGGCTAGAACGAGATCACATCCTCAAAAGAGTTTGAATGAAAACAGAGTGGAAACACGAATCTTTGAGATATCTTGAGGACTCTGGAACAAAAGAATAGCAAGAAATGACTAAATGTGATGTGCACCGGCATGAGAAAGTATTGAAACGAGGAAAGGATATGATCAACAAAGCTTGACTTGAAACCACCGGAGAAGAGAAGAGACAAAGAATGATAACTTGAAGCTCCGTTACGATCTTCATGAGAATCACCAGATAAGAATATTGATAGAAAAGAATGGAGAGACCTCACATCAATAAGAAGGATACTCGATTAAGAGATCTGAATCCTTGGAGAAAAACAAAGAGAGGGAGGGTGGGAAAAACAAAGGCAACTTGGAGACGGAAGAAATAACACCGTTGAGAAGAAGAGATAATTGATCTTACTGATGTTGAAATGATCAGATCCACTTGAAGAGAAAAACACGCCGGTTGAAAAGGATTGACAAAGCAATCTTGATGATCAAGAAGGATTGGTATTCACACCGAAGTATGAGAACACCATTTGGGGAAGGTATGGAATCAACATTTGACTTTGAAGCAACTCGAATACCACAACTCAAAACAAAACAAAGGATTGGCTTGCAAAATAAGCCGGAACAAACATATGATAGAGATTTCGTCCGAAGTTTTCGTGGTGGGGCCTACACGGGCTCGATCGTACAGCACCATCATGTACAAGGCAGTGCACATGACATACGAAGCGTCCCCGAGTCAGCATAGCCAAGGACTCTTTAAGACACAACGAGACCACTGTAAAATCGACCGTGAATAGGCGAACCACTAGACGTCGAACCCCCAATTTCATATCATACATCTGTCGGAAAGATATCCTAAGGCTACTTGAATTCCCACCTATGAAATTCCTGAAATTTTCCCGGTTATGCAATCAGGTGTTGGGGATACAGGGGAGCATAATATCTCACTCAAGCTAGCAAATCCTACATCCAGCTGTATCCATCCTTCAACACATAACCAAGAAACCTTCGGAAACCCATCTATCTCAACCTTTGAAAAGCATCCGTTATACAAGTTATGGCGATACTCCCGAACTCCCGCCCCAGTACTGGGTGGCGTCGAGGTTATCTCACCAACGAACTGCATAAAAGAGATTTTCGATGTCGGCGTACTAAACTCAGGTATTCCAGAATTGCAACGATAAAATTATGACGACAACACCTCAGAGCTCAACTCCCCGGGACACTTCCACAAAACCCCTGACAGGAGGCACCAAGACAATGTTCTCATCATAAAACCATCGGAACGATTCCAAGATACCCGCGTGATCCTAAAAAAAATTTAGTGAAATTTGAGAAGAGAAGAGTCAAAAATCGACGTCAGGATGCCTTACCAGAGCGATGAGGAGACTGGGAAGTAAAAAGAATTCCTAAGCTCTCCGATATATAATTCCTAAATGACTCAAAACATTTTTCTAGACACAACTCGGCTTCTAAAAACGATCAAGCAATGGGGGCTCCTAAGGTCGGGGAAGGCTCTGATACCAACTTGTAACACCCTCGATGCGACTATATCTCCCACGTGTCGAGGCACGACTTAGAGGCATAATCGCATTGAAGGCATATGTCGCAAGTGAGGTGATCTTCACACAACCCATGTAATATATAAAGGAAAGAGATACATAGTTGGCTTACAATCGCCACTTCACACAATTACATGAATAAAGCATTACAACAACCAAATACAATCAAGGCCCGACTACGGAGCCAAAATAAAAGAAGAACCCCAAATGCGACACGGTCCCCGATCGACCCCAACTGGGCTCCACTACTGATCGACTGAAACGAAACAACACAAAGGATAAGATCTTCGTCGAGCTCCTCCTGAGCTTGGTTGCGTTATCTGCACAGACTCATCGGCACCTGCAAGCTGGTTTTGGAAGTATCTGTGAGCCACAGGGACTCAGCAATCTCGCACCCTCGCGATCAAGACTATTTAAGCTCATGGGAAAGGTCAAGGTATGAGGTGGAGCTGCAGCAAGCGACTAGCGTATATGGTGGCTAACATACGCAAAAGAGAGCGAGAAGAGAAGGCAAAGCACGGTCGATAAAAGTATGATCAAGAAGTGATCCTAGACTACCTACGTCAAGCATAACTCCAACAACCGTGTTCACTTCCCGGACTCCGCCGGAAAGAGACCATCACGGTTACACACGCGATTGATTCATTTTAATTAAGGTCGACTTCAGGTTTTCTACAACCGGACGTTAACAAATTCCCATCTGCCCATAACCGCGGGCACGGCTTTCGAAAGATCAATCCCTGCAGGGGAGTCCCAACTTAGCCCATCACAAGCTCTCACGGTCAACGAAGTAATAGACCTCCACCCGAGACGTTCCGATCAGACTCGGTATCCCGGTACAACAAGACATTTCGACAGGGTAAAACTAAACCAGCAACACCGCCCGAATGTGCCGACAAATCCCGATAGGAGCTGCACATATCTCTTTCTCAGGGCACACCGGATTGTCTAAACTTCCGGTAGGCCAGCCCAGAGTTGCCCCTGGTAGCCACCGGCGGCTGACAAGTTGGACCAACACTCAGAGGAGCACTGGCCCGGGGGGGGGTAAATAATGATGACCTTTAGGAGCGCGACTCCCAAGGGAAAAGAAAAGTCTAGGTGGCAAATGGTAAAACCAATGTTGGGCATTGCTGGAAGAGCTTTACTTAAAGCAAACTGTCAAGGGGTTCCCATTATAGCCCAACCGCGTGAGGAACGCAAAATCCGGGAACATAACACCGATATGACGGAAACTAGGGCGGCAAGAGTGGAACAAAACACCAGGCATAAGGCTGAGCCTTCCACCCTTTACCAAGTATATAGATGCATTAATTAAATAAGATATATAGTGATATCCCAACAAGTAAATAAAAGATGTTCCAACAAGGAACGGCCTCCAATCTTCACCTGCAACTAGCAACGCTATAAGAGGGGTTGAGCGAAGCGGTAACATAGCCAATCAACGGTTTGCTAGGACATGGGGGGTTAAAGGTTTGACATGGCAATTTGGGAGGCTGACAAGCAAATGGTAGGCATCGTAGCATTGGCATAGGAAAAGAGTGAGCAAACTAGCATAGCAAAGATAGTAGTGATTTCGAGGGTATGATCATCTTGCATGAGGTCCCGCAAGGAAGAAGAACGAGTCCATGAAGAAGACAAACGGACGTAGTCGAACGGTTCCTCACAAACACGACGTTACTGGAACTAACCCGAAGAAGCAACACCGGAAAAGAAACACACAACATAGTAAACAACCACAACAACAACATGGCACGATGCGCAAACAAGTATGATGCATGTCCGGTTTAATGAGGCATGGCATGGCAAAATGCACAAGCAATCCTACAAATTAAGGGAAGCTCAATATGCATCGGGATGCATATTGACAAAACACCACATCAATTATTTAGTTCTCTCTCGTTTATGTACCCCAACAATATTAAATGTTGATTAACATGGCAAGAGGGGAAGCACAACAAAACTACCTATCTAGGCAAATTTAAATGAGGCCGGAAGCAACGAACAACAATTCCGGAAACTCCTCATGAGCATGTTTTAGATTTGGTACTGTTCTGCCCTAAACATTATTTTAGAGTTGTTAGACATGCAAGATGATGCCACCATGTTAAACTAGGCGAAATTACACCCCATTTACATATAAAGTTTATTTAAATCGGAGCTACGGTTATTTAGATACGAATTAAATCATTTTAACATGGCATAGGAGCAAATTAATGCAAACAGCATTTTTAACATTTTAAACATGGATGAAAGTTGGATATTATTAATCTACACAAAATTCTGAGCAAGTTTCATATATAAAACATTTTAATCCGATGCACGGTTAGTGAGTTATTAAATGCATGAACTAGGGGGACTAATCTGTAAAACAGCAATCTTAGGAATAATAGCTAAATCGTCCAGATCTGGAAAAAAACGATGCGGGCCGAATCTGAGGCAAGCCCAATAGCAGGGAAAAAAAACAGGTGGGCGCTGGGGCGGCTCACCCATGGGCTCAGCCCAGGAAGGAGGGAGAGGCAGGCCGAATGAGGCCGGCTGGAGCTGGGCCGAAGGCGGGGGCGGCGCGCTGGGCCGGACTCGGGGCCCGCGAAGAAGTCAACGGGGTCACGCTCGTCTCCCTCGATCCCGATCGGATCGGGGAGGCAGGGGCAGCTACGCCGGTTCCCGCCGGCGGGGCGAGGCGACGAAGGACGGCGCGGGCGGCGGGCCTCCGGCGAGGGTCAACGGCAGCGACGCGCTCCGGGAGACGGCGCGAGGCGTCGGGCGAAGAGGCGGCGCCGGGTGTGGGCGGCGGCGCGAAGACCTGGAGGTGGCCGGCGACGGGCGTGGGGAACCATGCCGGCGAGGCGGAGCGCTCCGGCGGGGCGATTCCGGCGACCGGAGATGGCGAAGACGACGGGCGTGGGCGGCGGCTGTGCGGGAAAACGGCGGCTCGTCTCGGGCCCGGGGAGGGCCGGATCTGGGCTCCTCCGGGCCCCGACGAAGTGGGCGCGGGGAGGACATGTGGCGCGCGCGGGTTGGATGCGGGAGGCGGCGGCTGTGACGTGGCATGCTCTGATTGGTCGGAGTGATGTGGCGGCGGTGAGCGGACATGTCCGGATGCGCGGTGGAGGAAGAAGACTAGGGTTAGGCCGCGAATTGATCCGAAATTTCGGGGAGGGGTGCATTTTTATAGGTAGAGGGAGCTAGGAGAGTCCAAATGAGGTGCGGTTTGCGGCCACGCGATCGTGATCGAACGCTCAAGATGATGGAGCAGAGTTAGGTGGGTTTTTGGGCCAAAATGGAAGGGTGTTGGGCTGCAACACACACGAGGCCTTCTCGGTCCCTCGGTTAACCGTTGGAGTATCAAACGAAGTCCAAATGGTACGAAACTTGACAGGCGGTCTACCGGTAGTAAACCAAGGCCGCTTGGCAAGTCTCGGTCCAATCCGGAAATGTTTAATCCCCACACACAAAATAAAGGTAGAAATGACCACCGGAGGAGAACGAAGCGCCGGAATGCAAAACGGACAACGGGGAAAAATGCTCGGATTCATGAGACGAACACGTATGCAAATGAAATGCGCATGATGACATGATTTGCAATGCATGACACGCAAGCAATGACAACGCAACAACAGCGAATAACTGAACGACAACTGGCACATCGGTCTCGGGGCGTTACACCTGCGGACCCCAGTAGGGTCTACCGGGGAGCCTCAGTTTCTTGCTTCTGGTGGTGACCACGCCCCTTGTCGGGATCGCCTTCCCGGCAAGGGAGGCCCTTCTCTTGCCGATGCCTTGCTCCTTTGCCTCAACCTTGGTCCATCTGAGCTGCATGTTGGCTCTTCAAATCTCCTGGTTTTCCAATCTCTATCTTAAGCTGGTGCTTCAATCTTGATTTTGTGCATGTGCGCGGTTGGTCAATAGACCCAGGGTTTGTTGCACCGATAGAAGCCCCCGGGCCTGCCCCGAACGCGCTACTGAGCATCATCGGGGTAGGGCCTAATAAGTGCACATGCAAGGTTGCTGAAGGGGTTGGCTCCTTAAGTTTTTCATTGCTGCTTCTTCAGCCTTGATTCCGGGCCAATTTCCGGGTTTCTGGCGTGCAACATAAAGCCAATAGTGGTGGGGTTGCTCCAGTAATGGCCCGTGAATGACTTTAATGCACGGGGTAGAAACTGCCAATTTACTCTTCCCACAGCGCGCCCTTATCCTTAGCCACGTATGCAGCATGCATCGCGTGGGGTAGGTAACGGAGGCACGTGTCACGGGAGAGTACTTTGGGAAGGGCCCGCCCGTCTTGAATTGGCGGAGGAGGGCGGTGATCACCCGTGGATGGAGCTCCTGCCCCTCCCCACCTGGCCTATAAATGCGAGGAGTGGAGGAGGGCGGAGTCATCCATTTCCGTGGTCCTCCTCTCCTCATCTTCTGTTTCTGCTGGTCATTTTTGAGAAGGAAGCCTGATTCCAGCCCCGGGGCTCTCGGGGCATCCTCATGCTGGTGCTGATGCTTGTGGAGTGAGCCTGGTCCTTGGCATGGCGAATCTTTTGGCATCTTCAAGGATCGTATAGGAGGAGGAGCTGGAGATTATTGGTAATCCCAGTATCGCCCCTCCCAGAGGCCTTGGAGTTGATGTCGACGAGAGGCGTGCCTTCCTGCCCGCCAAGGTGGGGTGCGGCACGCCTTGAGCCCCTTGGCCGTCCTGGCTGCTTGCTGTTTTCTCTATTGGGAGCGCTGGACTAGGGCCTCGGCCCCCTCCTGGAGCGGTGTTGATGGGGATGAATCCTGGGGAGAAGGAGAAGATGAGAGGTACGTAGGCCGCCCAGTAGGAGCATGACCGCCTCAACGCGTTCGTGTCATACTGGGGACCTACTGCCCGTCGGCCTGGCTCTTCCCCCTTTTCCCGGCGCTGTCATCACCGTTTCTTCCAGATGTCGGGATAAGGCTCGTTCCCCTAGTGGTCCCTCCTCCTTTTGAGGTCTTCTGTCTGGGCGCCAGCGTCTTGTTCTGCTGGTGCTTATGCTGGAGCGCCCCTCCCGGTTCTGGGGGTGGTGACCAGGGGGCCGTCATGGAGCCCCGCACGTCTTCCTCCTTCGCAGCCTTGCCACTCCCGACCTTGTCAGGCCAGGGTTGCCAGCTCGTGACAAGGATCGGGGCGGCGTTGCGCCAGCGCGGCGCTTTCCCTCTTCTCTTCCCACCGCAATATCTAGGATAAGAGGGACAAGGAGAGGATTTTAGGGAGCACTTATCTTCTTTCAATCCTAAACTTGTAGGAAATTGCCAAATTTTAATTCAAATAATGTAATCGCTCGAGTCCATCTTTGTGTTCTGTAATGCTTGTACTTGTATTCACATGTCAGTGAAAATAAATAAACCTTGCCGAGAACTCGTGCATGTATAAGTCCAAGCTGAGGTGAAGTACCTCTTTACTGTAATTAAACAAGTTATCCCGGCAGGATATCCTGCCGCCACCCTTTTCGTCTGCCGGAGAACCATGTCTACCGGGGAACAGACCGAGGCGCCAGCTCCCCGCCCACTCCCTTTTCATCAAGGTCCACTGCGACCATCCAGGCCGACACAACGTTCGAGCCAAGGATGGGAGCACCCAGGGAGGCAAGGTTTCTCTATGCACAAGTTATAGCTTACAGAACACTAATGGAGAAGAGGTAAACTTATCTGTTTGGCTTGCCGGGGACCATGGTGCCATGCAATCTTCTCATCCACTAGAAAAAAAATACACTTCCGTGATGATACGTGTTTGTCACAGTAGGTCATGTTTTCTGTCATGCATGTACATCCATGACAAACTTATGACAGAATCAAGATAGTCATACCTGTGCTATCTTATAAGTGTTCCATGACATTACCAAAATTATCATCACGGAAGTGTCCACTTCCATGACGATAAATCGCGCATCACAGAAGTGCTTTCATCAAGGGTGACCGACACGTGGCATCCATCATAACGGAACGCCGTTAAGCTATCGGTTCCGGTTTTGGACCCGATAACTCGTTAACAGCCCCGACCAATGGGGATTTCTCACGTGTAAAATCATCATTGGCTGGAGGAAACACGTGTCGGCTCACCGTTGGGACAGATGTCATCCACTCATTGGACCCAAAGCGCCTATGATACGTCAACATGTGGCACGGCCCAACAGAGGCCCATACCTATGAAAAGGCCGACCCATTTGACTTGGTCAAAACGTGGCGGGCCGGCCCACGACAAACCTGTTAACGGCCTGTTCACATATAGCCCATTTACAGTGCGCTAACCCAGGGCCTGTTTACGACCTATCCGAATTAGGCTAGTAGCGTCATCTGGGCCGTCCAATATAATTCCAACCCATTTTAACTTCCGGCCCATGTATGGCCCATGATGTATTTAGGCCCATATGAGGCCCTTAGTAACGCTCGGCCAGTTAACGACCTGTGGTAAAACTGGCCTGTAATGAACAGTGTATCACTTTATACCCATTAACGGCCCATTATTTCGTTGGGTCGTTTCCAGCCCATGTTATCTTTTGGCCTTCTCAGGGCCCATTTATTTTTGGGCTCATTTCCAGCATTCGGTTACTTACGGCCCGTTACTGTCATTTTCTGCTTGTGGGCCAAATTCAGCTCGTGCTTACAGTCAGCCCATTTGCGGCCCGTTAATACGTTGGGCCATTTTCGTAGCATCATCAAATACGGCGAATTAACGATGGCCCATTATGGTCGGCCCATGAATGGACGATTCCAACTCTAGCCCGTTTACGGCCATAAAGCGGTATGTTATTGGCCCATGTTTGGGCAATCGATCATACGGCCCGTATAAGGCCCATTGATGATACGACCCCTAGAAGGCCCATTGATGATACGACCTGTAGAAGGCCCATTGTTTCTACGACCCATAGAAGGCCCATTGTCACTATAGTAAATATGTAGCCCATGGTTATTGTGGCCTAGTTTGAAAAATAGGTTATTGCGGCCACTAGCAAACTGCGGAAAAAGAACAGCACTGACTACAAGCAAACAAATAAACAAGACAACAAGGAAATAAATAAGCAAGCAACTTACGCTAGGCTATCACAGCTATTACACATATTACATCCACTGGGCATCAAAGTTCGCCACCAGTGCAAATATAGGGAACAAAGAAGCATATCATATACACTGGTTGTCAAAGTTGGCAACCAGTGCAAATAAACGCCACAGCAAAACAAGTCCAGAACTGAAACCACTTCAGAAGATCTCAAGAAACAATATCCTGGGTACCCATATTACTGGCAAGATGCTTAGTAAGCTTATTAACTTTCTCTTGTTTGGCGCTTAAATCCTCCAGCGCTTGCTGTTGCACCAGAAAGTATGCATCTGAATTCTGCAAGGACTTCCTTAGTCCTTCAGCTTCCTGTCGCAACACATCTGATCGATGTCTTTTAACTTGAAGCTGAGACTCAAGAAGACGAACTGATCCAGGCAGCGAGTTCGAAGAGCTTGTGCCAGCAGTAGTGGCTAGTAACTCGAACACTACATAAAGACATGACTTCTAGGTTCTCTCACTTTCGTCAAGGTAGTTTTCATCAGCTTTCTTGGAGAACAATAGGGATGTCTCACTATCTTGAACCTTATCTGCATTACTTCCTTCACCATTGCATAACGGGGTATTGTTCTCCAATATTTTGTCCTCATTCTAAAAGAGAAACAAGCAGACACGTCACAAGTTTACAATGTTGTATATGAAACTCATTTTAATCAGTTCAGTAGTAAAGTGCACAAGATAACAGCATGAAACAAACATATATCTATGTACCATGGTCACTTTATGGTCTATATCATTCTAGTTTTTGTTGCCAAATCAAGATAGAGACACAGTTCAAATAATATTTGTTCAAGACAAAGCAGAATAGATAGAATATAAGTTTGGGAAACTATAGAGACACTTGTAATGTGCATGACATGAGAACATAACTTTTTATTCAATTGAAACCGAAATCAATATAGAGCAAGTTACAACAGCAAACTAGTTAAAGAAACAAGTTTAAAACATACCTGTTGCGCCATTGGAGTTTCAATTCCATCCTTCAAATTTGAAATCGTTGGTGGGAGTAAATACAGTGATGCAAGAGCAAAGGAGTATGAACCATAGCTACAGAACCTGACCTGAGAACAATTCGTCTTCTCCTTTAAGCATTGAGTTGGGATTCTGAGTGGTGGTCCTTGTGCTTTGGGCACTGTAGTTCCCTTACTAACTACTCGTGTTTGGGTGCTCTCTGGTGGAGACGGTGCTGTGTTAACTGGAACTGGGTTACTATCTGCTGGGGTTGGGGTTAGAAGGGGTGTGGTTGGTTATCTGTCCAAATGGGTAGGGGTATAATCTGCGAGAGTCTGGGTTATGTGTGGTGGGGCTGGTTCTTGGGCAAGTACAACCGTGGTTCTATTTGCATCAACTGGTAGCACTATCTTTTCTAAAGACCATGTTGTTACTCCCTTAGATACTGCCATCACCCTCTCCAATTCAAATGGCTGATAAACAAGCAAAGTAATTGAATGTAAAGACATTGTATGATAGACAGGTGCAATGGATAGTGGGGAATAAAAGAGGGCACGAAATAATTCACATTTATGTTTTCTAACCAAACAGGATAGCATGACACAATTTCACATATATGATGGCTAACTAAACAGGATAGCATGATACAATTTCACATTATGATGCCTAACTAAAAAAGATGGAAAGAGATAGTTCAAAATATGATGACTATGTAAACAGGATGACATGATATAACTATATAATGTGCTTATTAAATAGGTTGGCATGCCATAATTCACATACATGCCGCCTATGGAAACATGATAGCATGATATAATTCCTGGATAGAATGACATAATTCAAAATATGATGACTGTAAACACTAAACAGGATGAGATGATATAACTATACGATGCTTTGTTAAATGGGTTGCCATGCCATATTTCAGATAGATGTTGTGTATGTGAACAAGACGGCATGATATAATTCAAATATATGATTTTTATAGTAAGCAAGTAAGCCGATGGCAATCCATATATGATGTAAAAACAAAGCAATGCAAGACAACATGCATGGCATGGGTAATATAACCCTGCCAAGTTTGAGCATACACCTCAGGGGGGAAATAGGACTGGTCATCAGTCTCTGAATCCTCCTCTGAGGAGCTCTCTATATCCAGCAAGATGTCTGCTTCAGACGATAGCATTGTCTACTCTGAATACCTTGTTTTCACTCCAGATACTTCCATCACCGCTTCAAATGGCTGATGCACAGGTAGAGTAGTTGAATATACAAATGTTGTCGACAAATGGAACATGTAATACAAAAAAATGATAGCATGATATAATTCACATACATGATGATTGGCTCAATAGCATGGCATTGCATAATTCACATATATAATGCCTATGCAACAAGATAGCATTTCATAATTCACATATATAATGTCTTGCAACAATATGGCAATGCATAATTCACATATATGGTAATTAGACACTAAACAGGTGGCATTGACACAAAGCATGTCTAAACTAATCAAATGACATCGCAATGCAAGACACCATACGCACGATATGAGCAACATAACCCTACAAAGTTAATTAGAGCATACACCTCGGGGGGGGGGGAATAGGATTGGTCATCTGTCTCTGAATCCTCCTCTGACGAGCTATCCGTAACCAGCGGGATATGCGCTTCGTCAGATAGCATAGTCTGATCTGAAGACCTTGTTTTCACTCCAGAATTTCCATCACCGTGTCAAATGGCTTATGCACATGAAGAGTGGTTGAATGTACTAACATTGTTGACAAATGTAATACGTAACGAAAAAAAGTTGGCCTGATATAATTCACATATAAGATGACTGGCTAAGTAGGATGGAATTGTAAAATTCACATATATGATGCCTGGCTAAACAAGATGGCATTGCATAATTCGCATAAATGATGAATAAACTAAACAGATGGCATTCACACAAAGCATGTCTAAACTAAGCAGTTGATATATTTGATGTATAAACTAAGCAATGCAAGGCACCATATGCATGATATAACCAACATCAGCATGCCAGGTTAGAGCGAAGACCTCATGGGGTAAATAGGAGTGGTCTTCTGTTCTGAATCCCCCTCATAACAGTTATCTTACTCTTGATTACGGTCCGAAATGGGTGAAGGGGGGCTGCCTTTGTGCCCACCATGGAGCGACGTCTGCATGAAATTTTATTGCCACGCAAGGCTCGTCTCTTTTGCTCTACATGTTCAGTTCCATTGTGTACAATAACTGACATGCATAGGAATAAAACATAGTGAGATTATGTAAGGAGTGCATGCACAAATCGAGAGTGATGGTAGCAAACTGTGGATAGACCCAAAACGAATGATAGCAGGCAGATAATAGCTTTAGTTAACAAATATAGATAATGGCTCATTTAATGTTTGTTTGCACCCAACATGAAACTCCCGATATTAACCAGATAGTAGACAAATAGTATTGATTGTTGTCCCAATATGTACCCCACAACCATTTAAAAACTCAAGTTTCAGCATAAGTTTGGACCTGACTCGGAGTCTAATAGGTGAACACGACGATAAAGTAGCATGTCATCATATTAAGCGATGCATAACGTAAGCAGACACGGAAGAGTGCGACCTCTCTTGTGGACCCGTGTAGTCCTCAAGGTCATCTGCTCAGTTGATGATGGTAATGTAGTTGTTGTGGCTGCCGGCGGCGGGGAAGAAGATCTGAGGCGGCGAAAGACAGTCAGGAGAGCAGATCCCTACTGTGGTGAACCCTTCCGTCGTTGGAGCAGCTGAGCTGGGGTGGAACACATCACCACAGGAGCAAGACAAACCACACAAGGTTTTCTTTGACACATATCTGTAATAGAAGTAATTGTGTAAGGGCTTGTTTGAATTTGAGGATTCTAACAATGCAGGGATAGGAAATAGACAGGAATAGGATAGGGATGCACATGCAAAACAGAGAATTTTAAAACAGAAGATTTCTGCCAATCTGGGTGTTTGGTTCACAAGAATTGGAAGATCACATGATGCAAAGAAGCATGGTGAGATTAAGTCAAACCACAAGAAAATTTATGGTCATAATGCTATTATGCTACTATCTCTTAGTCTTGTGCTTCATGAATAGGAATTTTAAAAGGAGGACAAGTGGAAATTAAAATTCCTACAGTTTTTCTTTCAAGGAGACACTAAAGGAACAAATCCTACAGTTTTCCTTTGCTCCATTCCTTTGCACCAAATTCATGAAAAGTAGTACCATACGAAACTTTCCAATTCCTGTGTTTTTCATTCACATTTCCTTTCAAGCACTGGCGATTCTAGTAGGAAGGCATGAGCAAGGAAAAGCCTACACTAAAAAATGTTTTTGTGCTACTTCTATTAGTTTGGTCCCAGGCCACTGCCCTACTAGCTCAACTCCCAGGGCCATCGACAAATGCACAGCTCAAACACGCAGAGATAAATAATGAAGGCGTTCAAGAGAGTCCATCACGGATAGTTAAGTTGCCTGGTACCTCACTGCTTGTCATATAGTAGGATAAAATGCTCGTATTTCCCGTTACTCTGTGTGCTCAGTGGACAATATATATAACATGTAGAGTAAAAAAGATATGCAACAAGTGTAGAACCTCTTTGGCGAAGCCATTTCGGTCTCAGCGTGATTGGGTTGGCCGGTGAGGATGCTCCGGCTGACTTGGCTGTCGGAGGAGGGGAAGAAGATCTTAGGTGTCTGGAGATGGAGCCCGAGGTACTGCTCCACTGTGATGGAGGGTTTCATTGTTGGAGCAGCTCCGGTGACCTGTACGATGCCGAGGCTGAAGCAGGACAAGAGAGACAACGTTAACCTGAGTGGAATTCTAATAGCATCTCCAATATATGACGTAAAATACATAATCACAAAGTGCTAGATGTATACATCAGCCGCTCATCTATGAACTTAACTGTCGAAACTGAATTTAACTGTCAAACTGAACTTAACTGTCAAAACTGAATTTTGTTGTCGAAACTAAATTTTACTATCGAAACTGAACGCACTAGAGGTGAGGCTACACGGCAGTCGACTGACTTTTTCATCTCTGGTCAGTCGATTTTGCAGCCGTTGGATACGAAATCAAGGGCCTGCAGTTCATCTTCAACCTCCACCCCCTGAGCCGCCAGCCACCACCGGCCAAACAGCCGCCCCCGTCGCCCTCGGCCGGTGGTGCGCCGCCCCGCCCACCCCGAAAACACTCCCCATCGTCGGTCCGCCGTGCCCCGGCCATCCCTGTAGGCCCCCCGTGCCGAGCTTTTTCTCCGGTGATCCCCACGCTACCGCCCAACCACCGCCGACGACCACCACCCCCACCCTGAACCCTAAGATAGATAGTGGGGTACCTCTCCGGCGAGCCCCCCTCCCCGCTGTGGCTGGTTCTTCCTTAACTCCGACGAGCCCCCCCCCCACCCCCTGAAAATCGACTAACCCAAAAGTCGATTCGGTCGATTGAAGTGTAGCTAAATCGGAGCAGCATCGCAAGCAAGAGCAAGTGTGAGAGCAGCAGAGCGAGCAAGAGCAGACCGGGAAGGGGACCGAGAGCAAGAGCAGAGCAGCAGCGTGAGCGAGAGCTAAAGCAGCAGCAGCTCCTACTGATGTGGCCGCCGCCGCCGAGGGAGCGACGCCGAGGAGGCAGTGGCCAGCGATGCCGCCGTGGATAGAGCCACGCCGTGTCGGCTCGGGACCAAGCGCCGGCAACACCGTGAGATCGAATCAAGAAGAAAATGCGGCGATTTGTGTACAACCTCTTTGGTGGCGCCGATTAGGCCCCAGCTTCATCCGAGGAAACGGTAATGATGATGCTCTTCCGGTGGTGCATGTGAAGACGGCAGTGTGGGAATGGAGGTGGCGCGAAAGACGAGGGGAACATCAGGGCAGCTCCTTGGAGGTGGAGGACGGGGTGGCTGAACCAGCGGGATGACCAGATCGACGATGGATCCTCATCCAGTACGGTGGATGAGGGACATCGAGGTGTTGCTGTGGACGACATCATCGGGGAAGAGGCTTCAGCTGGGTGGCGGGTGGAGGAGGGTGTGGGGCTTCGCGGGTTTTCCCGGCCTCGGTGTACGAATGGGTGGGCAGATGGGATGGGAGTGGGGAACCATGGCTTAGGGACGGGCTTGTCCGAAATGTGGGGTAAGTTACGAAAGTACCCCCACCGATTTCAGGCGGTTCTTTCGGTTCTGGGGTATCACGGGCATTTCACGTGTCGAGATTTCACAGGAGGTGGGAGTTTTCGTGCGCGTTGTAATTTTGGAATAGCAAGGCGCGGGTTGAGATGGAGGGAGTTGTCGGAGCACAACGAGACAAAGATATATCTTAAATATTTCGGGCTAACAAGGCATGGGTTGAAATTTCTGGAAAAGCCTAACGTGTACTGTACCAAATCAATTCGCACTACAAATGTCATTCAAAACATTAAATTCATGTTATGTTCAATTAAAATATTTTGCTACATGTATAATGCATGCAACCTAGTACTCAAATGAACGTTTTAGTGCATTCCAAACGTATATACTACCGCTTTAATATGAAGTGAATTTGAATCCGTTTCTCTATTTGAATAAGATCTACAATAATGATTGTTGTGAAGTCAAAGCATTTGAATTCGTTTCTCTATTTGAATAAGATCTACAATAATGATTGTTGTGAAGTCAAAGCATTTGAATTCGTTTCTCTATTGTAATAAGATCTACAATCGTCATTATTGGCAAGTTAAACCATCATTTTTGTATTATCTTCAGAGCACACCACATGATTAGTCTCGAGTTACATATGAACTATGTGTACTATATGAACTCGAACTCGATTTTTTGAATCCACGTTATGTTGATTTCAAATCATAGTACATTTCAAGCTCTAGCTAGATCTTCACAAACTAAACCATGTCTCATATGTATAATGTGTTTGTCACATTATGTATGGTGCCCCGCCCCCTACGCCTACAAGTATTTATATGTGAGTTGCAAACACCACACATTACCACAAATTCAAATAAAATGTGAGAATGTTTGATATATAGTATTGTTTAGATTGTTCGATATTTAGTTGTAAGCTGCAAACGCCACACATTATCACAAATTCAAATAAAATGTGAGATTGTTTGATGTATAGTATGGTTTAGATTGTTTGACATTTAGTTGTGAGTTGCAAACGCCATGCATTATCACATTATGGTATAACATGTGCAAAACCACAACACGCGTATCACTGCTATATTCATGCATGCATATGTTTAAAAGACTATGCTCTCCTGTTCAAATATATGAATCCACTTTCATATCAAATTAGGATCTTTGTTAGTCTCTTACAACCACACAATCCTCTAACCTTTGTAGCTACCACTAAGTTTCTCTCATGCATGCACACGCACTCCTCGCCCTCCCCCTCCCTCAACATTCTATCCATCGCGCACATTCATTTTTTTTCTTTAGGTTGTTCTCCCACAGTCTCCACAACTGCTTTCCAACACACACCGATCGATAAACCTCTCCAGCGATGTCTGCCTACAACATACACACACACCTTCAATCTCCTCCTTTATGTGTCCTTGTCTCGTGTCTCTCATACTGTCCCACACACGTGTAAAGTCTCGCCCCTCTTTTCATCGATCTCACAACCGCACACTCCTCCCCCTATCTAGCTAGTAGCTGGGCCTCTCGCACCACCTCCTAGCTCCATTCTCTCTGTCTATCCGTCTCGCTGGGCCTTATTTGCCTCTAACAAATGGACGTACACCGACCAATCTCCCGCTATACATATAGCTAGCTAGGTCCTTATAACTCGTTTTCCCCCATGCGTTGATCGATCTACCTCCTTAGTTGTGTCTCTCCCTTCCTCCAACAAACAACAATTGATCTACCGATCTAGTTAGGTTTACTTACCAAACACATGGTTCCCCTTCATCATCCATGGATGTGTCTCGGCAGATCTATCGCGCACAGGAACACACAAAAACAGATCCCCACTCTTATTGATAATATTGCAGTTCCACCCTCAGTTTGTCTAGTTGGCCTCTCCCACCATCTTCGAGAAGCAAGTTCATCACCCATCCAACACTCTACCCCTCTCCCTCCCTCTCTCTCTCTCCTCTCTCTCTCCATCCCATCCTATTTCCCGTACTTCAGTTATGTATGGACGTTGACCGATCTCCCTCAAGACATAGCTGGGTCTCTCCTTGTCAACACATATACGAGTCATTCTACCTCTATAGTTAGGCCTCTGCCTACCCCTCCCCCACCCCCTCGCACACACACACACACACACCGATACGTCGAGCGCTCTAGTCATGTATCCCTGCCACACACAAACTTGACCTATGCACTCTGACATTCCGGTAGCTAGGTCAGTCGCCCTATATCTTTGACTTGCACACACACACAATTTTGATGGCTCTCTTCATCGATCTTGCACTCACCCACTTGATCCTCTCTTCGACTCTATCGATATCTATGACCCCTCCCTCTCTTCTCGTGGATCGCCCGACCTTCTATATATGATATGGATAGGCCTCCATTTCACACACATTGCATGCAAAATTTTGTTTGTGATGTCATCGACACATATTCCCACAAATACATTCACGAAATCAACCTCCCCCCAAAACAAAAAACACTCATGAACGCACAAGCCATTTGTCTAGGTTTGTATCTCTCACACACACCCACGTAGGTGGGGAACGTGCACGAAGAGAAGAGGTGCATGCATGATGCACGTACTCCCATCTCTTTCCCAACCACACCCACGCGGGTACACGGTGGAGCTCGTTTCTGTACGAAAAGGCAGCCCACGTGGTAACTTGACACGTGTACTAGTCGTCCACTAGATGGAGGGAGGATCGTCTACCACGGGTGAGCAAACAAATTGTGACTTGACGCGTTATGTTAAAAAAGAGGCAAACCATGTGGGGCCTACCTTAGAGGCAAGGCTCTATACACTGGAGTACTTTTGATGTGTCCCGTCAACTCGCAGAATGAGGAGAAGCTTGCTTAGTACGCCCGCTCCCTTGCCCACGCGCGCGGTGGCTCGCAGGACGAGGAGAAAATTTTACTAGTACTCCCTCCATTTACTCCTCGTCCCTACCTTGGTTAGAGAGATTAACTACTAGTACATACTCCAAAAACTGATCTATATAGACGTATTTTAGAGTGTAGATTCACTCATTTTGCTCTGTATGTAGTCCATATTGAAACAGACGTAATAGTACGCACTCTCCCTCGCCCCTCGACCCTAGCCACGTGGTGGACATGCAGTAACTCATTCGGTCTCATATAGCTAGAACGATATATACTGCAGTACCATTATTGCTCGACTTCCCGAAGAGGCGAAGAGCCAATCGCAAGGTTAATAGTTTGGAGATGCCAAGCGCAAGGTTTATATGAGAATGAGTAGTAGGTCTCGCGTCATTTATAAATAAAGTTTTTTGTTCTTCGGTGGCACGTACGCAATATAAATAGGTTCATATGGAGAGAAAAGGACACCGCTCCAGTATATACATAGGCAAGACAAGCCTACACGGGTGCTTGCTGGGGTTGCTCTCTTCAGTTTTCACAATCTCTCGCACAAAACCATTGTGGCCACATCTCTAACATCCGAACGGATCACGTCCGCCGGGGGAAGGGGTGGATGCTTTGTGTAGATGTGGCCACCGTCGCCGACGGTGAAAACCCATTGTCGGCACGTCGCGATCAGGTGTCCCCGCCATTCTCTCTCACAAAGCCAGTGAGGTTGCCTTCAACCATTGCTCACTACCGCGACGAGGGTAGTTGCCTCCTCCCACCGCCCTCCTCTAGGTTGAGCTACGTCCCGACATCCCTTGGGTACAACACCCTTTACAGCCGGCTTGCACCACTGCTCCAGCTGCCCACATCACTCATGTGGATATTTCTCTACTTCTTTGCCCCGCACATACCTCTACTGGCTTCTACGTACTGTATTTGTGATGAGTTTATGTCTCATCAACTAGTCCCAGTAATCTTATTGTAATCACTCTTCTTCAATTTCTTTGCCACAGGGAAGCTCATCTCGATTTTGGTGAAACTGCACAGAATGATCCGATGGTTAAAGGGTTGCAAACTTCATTTGTTAGGAAGCGCCGATGTTGCCAGCAAATTAAAGCATGGTTAGGGTTTACGGTTCAAGGGCTAGGGACTGCATGGATCGTTTTTTCTTTAACTGTCTCTATTTCAATGGCTAGGGACTGCATGAGTAGTAGTAGTACTGTACGCCTTATGGCCGCTCCCTCGCCCATGCGCGCGGTGGCTCGTAGGATGAGGAGAAAAGTTTACTACTCCCTCCGTTTACTCCTCATCCCTACTACCTTGGTTAGAGAGATTATCATATTGTTTGGAATATATATATGTCCTTTAGTAGATTTCAATATGAACTACTAGTACATACTCCTAACACTGATGTATATAGACGTGTTTTAGAGTGTAGATTCACTCATTTTGCTTCGTATGTAGCATAAAGTTGAGACACTTATTTTGGGACGGAGGGAGTATATATTTGCTATGATCTGTGAATCATTGAGATGGAATAGCATGCATGTTAGTCTCCTTTGTATTTGATGAAATGTTGCAGTGGGCATCCTTGGACGCAAGATACATGTAACAGAAGCTGGAAGCTTCATAGCATTGTACTATCTCGCTGATAAATTACAGTACGTACTATACAAGTACTTCCTCCATTCCTAAATATAAGTCATTGTAGAGATTTCACCATGAACCACATACAGATGTATATAGATGCATTTTAAGTGTAGATTCATTCATTTTGTTTCGTATGTAGTCCACCTAGTGGAATCTCTACAAAGACTTCTATTTAGGAACGGAGGGAGTACTATGTAAAGAGTTAGGTGTCGCACGGTGTCTAGAAAATATGGTGATATTGTGAGGTGGGCCATGTAATCACTGAGCCTGCGTGTTTTCACTACTCTTGCACTCCTCCGCTGTAAGAATGGAGAAAATTGTAATCGAGTAGTACCTCCTTTTGCCGAAATTGATGGACATCTAGCAGTCCTACCACCTCAGTAATAATGACCAATGAGCTGTCAAATCACATAGACCCAGCAGTAAGTTGGACGGACGAAGCCACCATCACTCTTGAATCCACTTCTCCCTTCAACGCAGGCGCCAGTGAGAGGTCATGTCCGCTCTGCCCGGGCATGAATGCAGCACTGGCCGTTTCGGGCGGGAAGCGCGCGCGGGCAATGGAGGGGCTTTGGGTGGGCCAGGCTGATCAGGAGCAGGCGTGGCAGCTGTCCGCCTGTCCCTACCGAACGCCCGGAAATGAGAGGATGCACCGACTCTGGCGGTTAAAATCGTACACTACACACCATCTCTCTGTAGGAGTAGGTCGATCCGTCGCTCTCTCTAACACCCACATGTTGTTAAACACACACACGCACATGCACACGCACACACAGGTTCATAGAATAGGAAAATCGTGCGAGTGCTAAGCCACAGGAAGTGAGATACAAATGGAGTACATACAAGAAGATAAGAGGTGACTAATATTCCATCAAACCTAGACTGGGGAGTAGTACTCCCACAGTCTAGGTGTTAAGTCATCCTACGGAAATCATATATTCCCAAAATGTTTAGGCGTCGTCCATTAACTTCGCATCTCAATCCCCTCTTAGCCTCGTTGCTAGCGAGCGTTGTTACTTAGGGAGCGTTTGGATCCTTAGCAAGAACAGCTTATAGCATAGCCGGGCAAGGTTAGGCGTTTGTAACTATTAAAATATGTTAGCTTTTGCGGGCCAGCTAGCTTAGGTGGGCTAGAAAAACCATGCTAGCTTAGGAGAGCCAGATCGGCTCGCTTCCGATGGAAAACTTCGCATAGTAGTAACATAGACTAGTAACATATGCATGTTGTACTAGTCCAAGTTACTCACCACTATGACCAGCCTAAGAAATGTAACAAAATGCTCCTTACTCTGTCTTATTATCCCCCTCGGAAACCCAATGCATGGAGCGCAACTACGCGTTGATCAGTCAAGAAATCAAAGTCGGTTTGCATGCGAGTTAATACGTGGCCCTGCATGGTAGCTAAAACGACACTCTTAGTTGTTTCGATTAATTGTTGCATTTAGAGACAGAAATCAGGGCTTTGATTGGAGGAATGACCAGTCAAGTTTCTCCTTCTCCTCCAATCTGCTTGCACCTTGGTCCCGCTGCACCTTCTAATGCGACTTATTACACCTAGACGAAGGGAGTCGTAGATACGGTGGCACACTGACTTAGGTCGAATACAAGTGCCCAAAATTGTGTGCATGTTATAATAAGGATTCACTTAAAATAGTATGTGAGCGAACAGAGGCATCAATTGGATAGTGTTCCCGAGTAGTAGCGAGATATGTGAGGTAAGATACACCGCTGTCGCTTTTAATTTTTCTTATTAATTTGTTTGTTTCACCCTCTGACTGGTGGGACCCAACGTACTACGTGGAAAGAGGTAAGGTGACTAAGGCTGCATTATTTCTGCACCACTGTGGATAGTCTTACCACCAAAGCCACATGACACGATTATGATTTAAATCACAATGACTCCCACACACAAAAAAACATGGCATTCTTGTCACACGAATGCAGGAATGTATAAAAGGTTATTTTCCTCTTGTTGAACATAAGGGAGGGTTGTGTAGCTGGTTAGCCTGTTCGCTCATCAAACTTGAGGTCTCGGGTTCGATAACTACACTTTAGCATAATTCGTGCCAGGAGGATTCTTGGACTGGTCAAAATGGATGGATACGGAGCTATATGATCTAGTAGTAATCGTATAATCACCTCATCACGTATAAGCTGCAGCCTCGGCACTTGTTTTCTAGGGTTTGCACTCTTCACACTCTCTCCAGTATATATATACACGTTGGAGCCTCGGTGCTTGTAGTTGCTCTCTTCACACTCTCTCACCCTCTCTAGATCTAAACAAGACTTTGTTGGCCTCTCTCTCCCCTCACTGCTGGTCTTCTTGTAGTTGCTCTCTTCACACTCTCTCACCCTCTCCAAATCTAAACAAGACTTCGTTGGCCTCTCTCTCTCTCCTGTTACTGCTGGTCAAAGAGCCGGCAGGCTCCGTCTGCCAGGAAGGGAAGGAGTCTTAACACTGTCGCCATCGGCATGGGAGGAGGGAATCTACTACCGGCGCAGCTATTCACTTACACCCAGCAGCGGCGCGGCAGGGCCTCCAACCCCTTCTTCTTCGCTGCCGTACATAGTGTGGGTCGAATGGCCTCTGGTCGCCCACCGAACCACACCCCAAGAACCTTAAGGTATAATTTACTTATGCCACATGCATTGCTCTAGCTGCATGTGGGCTTTTCCGCTTCTGCACTCGAATCTAGGTGTTGGATCAAACAGGAAAGTAGTGGGGAAAGTTGTATACCATGAATCTAGGATGTGGTTCAAATAGGAAAGGAATGGGGGAAAGTAGTGGGAAAAGTTATATAGCATGAATCTAGGACGTGGTTCAAAAAGGAAAGGAAGGGGGAAAGTTGTATCGCATGAATCTAAGACATGGTTCAAAGATGACATGAATGGGGGAAAGTAGTGGGGAAAGTTGTATAGCATAAATCTAGGACGTGGTTCACAGAGGAAAGGAAGTGGGGAAAGTACTAGTACAGACTGGCTGTCCAACACCTACATTGGTTGAAAAGGGAAAACAATGACAAATGCAGTACGCACATCTGTAACGAACTGATCTTTTGTTTTGGGGGACAAGACTGTAGAGTTTGAGCAGCACTAGATTTGCTGCGCTCACATAGGGAAAGGTGTCTAAAGATAACAAAATTGAGACCAACACAAATATGCTCCTTGGTTGTTTGTTCTTTGTTGCGACAAACTATGCATCACCACAGTACATCGGTAGATCTACATGGTGCTGATGCGTCCATTGTCCCGTGCAACTCTTTAGCTATTGTTAATCTAAGGCCCTGTTTGGTTAAAAACTCCCTAGTCCCTACCTGCTTGGTTCCAGGGACTAAACATGGACTAGAGGTTATTAAATGACATGCTAAAAGACCATGTTACCCCTAGTAATGAACTAATAGAGACAAGGTGCGATGCGTGGCAGGGGCAACTGTTGGAAAAAGTCCCAAAAAGACTCTCCCTCGGGGTCTTCTTTCTTTAGTCCCAAATGCCCACTTTTAGTCCCTAAAAGTCCCTCCTGTTTGGTTTAGATGGGACTGACACTGAGTTTTTTTAGTCCGTCCACCAAAATGTCCCTGTAAACAAGCACCCTCTAATAATGCCGCTGGAAAATTGATGTAATGCCACAGTTAAAAGAAAATTACATGTTTAATGATGTTTATTGTTAATATAATCTCTTTGTTAATATTAATCAATGCCACCGTTTGAGAAATGCTACTGTCTTGCTTTCTTTCCCATTTAGGTAAGGTAGATGCTTCTTTTTGTTGGCTTCTGTGTCATGCACCGTTATTGACCACTAGTTGTTTCCTTTGCACCTGTGTGTAAACAGGGTTATCTACTTCACCTCGTTGCCATTGTGACCTTTTGTTGCACTTCACAAAACACTTTTGTTTTAAGAGTGTTTTGTTCAGTTCAACCAAAATGTCACACTGACAACGTTGGTTTATTGCTTGATCTTAGTGGAACTGCACAAGAGGAGATCTTACTTCCTATCCGTGTTGGCAAATTTGGTTCAGATCTTCTTCTTCTGAGTTGTTCGAATTCCGCATCATCAGAGGTCAGTTCTAGCCTTGCTTCACATGATTCTATAGTGTGCTTTCATATGTTGTGCTACTTGTATGGTAATGTTGCTTGATTTTAGTGAACTGCACAAATGGAGACAAGACTTCCAATCCGTATGTGCACCGCAATATCCCATTGAAGTAAGATAAGGATATTTCGCAACTATTGGCCTGTATTTTGCCACTTCTATCAGAAAATTAATGTCATTGTTTAGTGCTATACTTGTGCAACCTAATTGACATGCCAAATCTTACATTGATGGCGAAGCTTGTCTGTTATTGAACCAAGTGATGAAGGGGAAGAACAAGCAGAATAAAAACAAAAATCAACTCCTGGTGCCGTAATGAAGCACTAGAACTGTGATGACACAAGTAATGATATAGTTTTGCATCTTAATTTATTGCTATGGCTGGAACGATCAATTGTTTTGCCACTGATTTGATACCACTCTCAATGTAATACGTAATTATCTCTACTTGTGCAAACATGGATCTTCTTTGAAGATACCATATATTTTAGTGGAACTTCACAAGAGTTGGAAACATTAATCTAATCGAGGAGTATATACTAAGCATGGCCACCACAGTAGATAGAAACAGATGGTTCTGGAGAAGTGCTTCATCTGTATGCTCTACACAATAAGCCTCCTGAAAAAGGTTGGTACTCGCCCACTGATTTCACCCATATGATTGAGCTTTGTCATCTCTATTGGTGTTGTGCTACTGTTTAGATACTATCATCAAAAAGTGGTATTGTCCTCGAGAAGTGCTTCATCTGTGCTATTTTAAATATTTCCTTTCCTTTTTTTTGAGCAAACAGGGATGCTAGCATTTAGTTATCCTCTTGTCTTTGCACAACAGGATCATCCTCCTCCTATGAAGAATATGGAGTACATGAATTAACTAGTTCCGATCATGCCATGATGAAGAAGCCCTATCTATCTTCTCATCAGAAGGAGCAGTTTAAGGATGGTTACATTACCCCCCACAAGACCAAACTAACTTCAGCTCAGAAGGAATGACAAATCTCCATTTTCTTGATGTGATGCGTGAGTATAATGTTGATTCTTTCCGGCGAGTTCCATTTTTCGAAAAGTGTGCTCTACATGGACCATGTCGGTGCATGTTTAAACTGTCAATTCATAGTACATTTTGCTTTATACTAATCACTTTTTTTGTATTTGTGCAAAGAGGGTGCTCAACTTGATTTCAATGGGAACTACACAAAATGTTCATGAATACATCGAATCATTCATTTCCACCACAAGAAAGGAGGTGCCGATAAGTTCAAGGTGTTGCAACATATAAGGGCGAAATCATACAAGCTACGCGCGAATTTGGTTGATTTTGGTGGAACTGCACAAAAAGAACAGCTGGTTTATTTAGCACGAGGTGCCATGTCAATGTCCGAAATGATGGCAAACCCTGCCCATTCCACAATCGTAGGCATTTGATATTGTGGAATGGGAAAACCTTGTCAAATTTTGCTCATTGATTTTAGCAAGAAGACATGCATTTGATATTTTTGAATGGGATGCCCTTTGATGTCAGCAGCGTCGATCCATTTTTTCTTTATTCTTTAGTTGTGAAGTAAATATTGGCTCTGACATGTGAATCGCTGAGATGCATAATCATCGATTGTTTTGAATGTTCTGTGTGAATTGTCAGGCCTGTGTGTTTGATTGCAATGTACAGGAATGCTAAAAAGCTGCTCAAACTCTTTTTACTCCTTCTGTTCCTTTTTACTTCGCACATTGTGAAAGTGCATACTTTTTTCTATAAGATTGGTCAAAGTAGAGATACTAGAAAGGATCGGAGGGAGTACATGTGAAACTGCTGCAAACAAGGTGATCACCCTGGGAATAATGCTAGTACGTATTGTTTTGCATGTTCATCCAATGCCAGTGATACAAGAATTTGAACTAATCGAAATAAATTCATTCATACACGGTCGGATTTCATATAAACATGCCGGATTTCATTACATTTCATACATTTTCAACTAAAAAGGGGTGCACTGGAGGTATAAATAATTAACCGAAGCTACCCACTTGTGTCCTGCTGAGCCGAACAAAAGCTTCAGGACTTAACTGCAGGTGCAATTGCATAAATGACATGTGGCCTAGATGCCTGTTGGGCACACATGTCAGTCAGCCAACTGCACCAGCAGTTAAGTAGAAGCAGCGTCCTTCTCCAACATAGCTCTTCGACTCCATGTCACCGCCAAGAAGCTAACCGGCCGTAAGTGGTCAACCCGCCTAGCTTGGCTTCAACCGAGGGTAGCAGCGGTGGCCTTACTTGGACCCGAGCGGCGGTAACCTACCTATTCTACTCTTCCTCGTTTTCTGTGTGGCACAGCCTCGCTGGCAGCAGGGCGGGGCCTCGGTGGAGCCAGTGATGTCCTCTATCTCATTGCCGGCTGGCGGTGCCTCGGCGGAGCAGGGGAAATCACCCCCCTTGTTGCCGGCAAGGTGGGGCCTCGGCGGAGCCGGCGGTGTCCTCTGCCTCGTTGTTGGCGCCACGAGGCCTCGGCGGAGCAAGGCCTCGTCGACGCTAGCGGAGTAGGGACTCGTCAAAGCCGGCATTGTCCTCTGCCTCGTCCTCGGTCTCGCCAAACAGCGCCTCGCCCGCTTCATCGCCCTCTTTGTAGGCGGCAGCAGCCTCCGCCACCCACATGCGGTACCGCCAGCGCTCGAGGCGGCCCTCGCGGGTGGAGAGGTACGAGTCAAGTAGCGCCTCCTGCTCCGCCCACTCCACGGTGATCTGCTCCTCCGCTGGTAGGTGCTCCTGGATGAGATGGTGGTTGTAGGCGGCGTCGGCCTGCGCCTCCCGGAACTACTCCTCTCGCTTCTGCCTCACCGTGTCCATATATTGGGCACGGGCCTCGCTGATGGTCATGGTGCAATGCACCGGCGAGGATGGCGCGGAGGAGGGGGTTGGCGCCAGTTCGTTGACTACCATGTTCTCCATTGGGACATCGTCGTCCTCCGGCTGCCTGCCGGCCAGCCAGCCGGTAGCAATGGCTGCCATCTCCTTGTGGTCCATCGTGTGCCCGTCCCGAAGAGCGCTGGAGCACGAGAAAGCCATGGTGGGTAGTAGTGGTGTGGACAAGAGAATAGGAACGGATGCAGATGACTGCGGCTATGCCGGCGCAGCAGTTTATATAGCAATGGTGGGCGGCGGAGGGACGGACGTGTGGCACCAGAGTAGCCGCCTCGGCAACCGTGTATAATTAATGTGGGCGGCAGAAGGACGTACTGATGACACTTGTGTCGTTTAAAGGCGGAGCAATCGCATGCACCAGGAAGCGGGGCGGGCGGCGCTGACCGTTTCGGGCGGAAAGCGCGCATGGGCGAGGGAGGCGGTCTGGGTGGGCCAGGGCAGTCAGACTCATGCTTGGCAGTGGGTCGGTCTAGCAGCCGGACATGCTAGCTCACCAGCTACCTTGCCGAGCTGAGCGACGACAATCAGACGATGGATGTAGCTTCCGACCAGGAGCCGGCGCCAGTGTCCAAGTCGGTTCATGCCGTGTTCACCATAGAGTTGGTGCGGCCGCACTGCGATGCCCTAATGGCGGAAGAGCTACCAGCGCAGGAGGACCTGTGCTGCAACCTCTGTCTCCTAAACGAGCACCGATGAACAAGCGAACGACAATGTTGTCGCGGACATGTGGCCCTATGATCCTGGCTTCCCGAATGAGCAACGGGCGCTGTATTAGACCATCCGTAGGGCCCGCGAGGCCCTCTCCGTCCTCCTTCGAGTTGTTGCGCTCGCCGTGGCGCTGCCGTCTCGCATTGTCAACATGGTCAACGGACATGAGGATGAGGGGACGACTTTACTTGGAGAGGATGACAGTGGGAAGTCACCAGGGCCATAGCCGCACGCACGCAAGTGCCTCCTTATTAGTATATAAAACAATAATTGTTTTTGCTTCCTTCTGGTTTCCTGACATCAGGGTCCCACACCATTGTCAACCTATGTAGTCAATAAATGAGAGAATTGCACAAGAAGCGGCCAACTGCTAGCACCAAGCAGCTCGAGCAGTATTTGTGTTTTTGAGGTATGAGCACTGCAGAGTTTTTCTTGAGCGATGTTTAGCCCAGATATTAATTTTTCTCCTCTGAACAAAAACGAAAACGTCGCTGCAGCTATTAACTGGGCGGGTTGTGGCCCGTCTAGCCCAGGCCAGATATCCAGCCCAGATATTAATTATTTTCAAGCTGGAAATGGCTAGCCCAGCTATAATTTTTTTAGGAATACCCAAGCAAGGTCAAGTTGTTATTCTCCGCCCCGCTGGGCTGCAAATCTTTCCTAGGAGGGATGCATTAGGCTTAACAAGAAAATGGGCTTTAAGAAATAATAAATGGGATGTAATTATAAAAACTGGGCAGTAACTATAAAATATGCACCAAACACGTAGTTACTTTATAAAATATTATTTTTGGATGTTGAAAAATTTAATTTCATTAATTGTTGTGAGCGCAATGTTTCATTGGATTTTTACGTAATATAAATTTATATTGAAATTGTATTTGATTTGACTAGAAACTTCTCGATAAAAATATTTCGGATCCCATCAAAATGTGGGAAATTTTATTGAATTCTGTTTTGAACGGTTGGTTGAAATGGGTTGTACTTTTAACAAATTGTAAATGGGCTATAGTAAATTCCATTAGAATTCAAAAATTGGCTGCATATTCTTACAAATCTCAAACGGGCTACAAGTTCTCTACCACACACTTGTGGCCTTACTAAGTTGACGCGTCCCCTAAAAAAAGAGAGTTGACGCGTATGCAAGGCTTTGTCAACTTATACTCAACACACGCTTCTAGCAGCAGTGGTCGTTGGATGTCGATCCAACGGATGCCGTGCTTCTTCTTTAATCTCGGATATTCTAGCTTCACCCGCCCAAAAAATGATTCCTCCCCTAACATCTGGGGTGCACCATTTCGGAAGCTGACCTGTGGGCCTACTAAGTTGACACGTACCAAGGGCTTTGTCAACTTAGTCCATATAAATGATTCTAGCTGCACTGACCGTACGATGTCCATCCAACGGCTGTCGTGCTTCTTCAACCTCTGGTGTTCTTGCTCCAGCCGCCCAAAGCAGCGCCAGTCAAGCCACATGCTCCTGCCTCCCGTGGCTGGCTGTGCTGCCCCGGAGGCCTCACCGCCCCTTACTATTCCCACCGCTGGCCAGGCCATCCCTCCACTCACCCACACCCCTGTTATTCCACGGTGACGGTAGCCTCACACCGCAGCGAACTAGTGAACCCTCATACTCCTCTACGCATGGGCATCCACTGTCGCGTCTTCCCCGGCTCCGCGTCATCCCCTTCCTAGGCCTCGCCGTCGTCCACCTCCCTGGTGCTCTCGACGCGGTGTGGTCAACATGGTCAAGGAATGGCTTCCAACGGACGTGGACTGTACATGGAGAGGCTGACAGCTGGGTCCACGGCCGCAGCAAGCAAGTGCCTCCTTATTACGTGCAAAATAATTATTCCTCCACCTGACAGCGGGGACCTACCGGACGGGCCACCGTATTTCACAAAAAAAAACGTTTGCCCCTGACTGCTAGGACCCACCAGCTACATCTTCGCACGCAAGGAAGTGCGTCCGAGCAAAAAAACGATTCGCCCCCCTAACTGCTGGGACCCACCAGCTACATCTTCACATGCAAAGAAGTGCCTGACAGTCGGGACCCACCTAGTCGAAGCGTACGTAGCATTGTCATTCTAGTCGCGAACGTGTATGTACATACTGGTCGATGTAGAGGCGCGCACGTGTCGTAGTAGATGCGTGCATGTAGCATGTACACGTACGTACAGCGGCCAGTGTGCAAGAAAGAAAATATGGCCATTTACGTACATACAGGCAGGGTCTCGAACGCCTACTCGCGCATACGTACGGCCAGGGCTCGTGTACATGGCTGAGTCGGAACGGAGAAACAGTGTCATTGTCATGTTCAAGGGGAGCCAACCGGCTGGGTTGGAACGGAATGCGTCGTCGTGTCCATCGGGAGGGCTTGGACGGAACAGCCGATGGAAATGAGGCCTGGCGTACCGCAGAACACAGGAAACGGCTTTGTGTTCGGCCGGCCACGTTCGAAACGGGATCCTGTTCATCGGGAGGGGTCTAGCAACCGCAAAATGGAGGAACAGACCTCCTATGGTCAAAACAGGGGTCCTGTTATAGGGAGGGGTGTGGCGTACCGCAAAACGGAGGAAATGGACTTGTGTTGGAGCGGTACGGTCGAAACGGGGGTCTTGTTCATCAGGAGGGGTGTGGCGTACCACAAAACGGGACTCCACGGGATACTGTTCATCTCCACCGTCGACCCCCTGCAGCCTCCACGGGCTACTGTTCATCCACCGTCGACCTCCTCCAGCCTCCACCTGCGTCTGTTCATCCACGGGCTCCTGTTCATCCAGCCTCCACCGCACGCTCCTCCATCGGCTACTGTTCAACCAGCCCTCTCCATGGGCTCCTGTTCAACCACCCCTCCATGGGCTACTGTTCATCCAGCCCTCCATCGTCTGCTGTTCATCCTGCCCTCCACAGGGTGGTCCTGTTCATCCTGCCCTCCACGGGGTCCTGTTCATCCAGCCCCAACCGGCTCGATCGATCGAGGTCTTGTTCATCTAGAGGCAACACCACGGGTTCCTGTTCATCCACCCCCACCGGGAACTGTTCATCCAAACCCCTAGCAACACTCACTGTTCATCCAGAGGCAACATCGATCGGCTTCAGTTAGCAGCAGTAGCGAAGGAATCGCTCGATCGGGTTTAGTTAATAGCCATCGATCGATTGCTCGGGTTCAGTAACGTGTAGCCTGCAGTGCAATCGCTCGGGTTCAGTTAGAGCCCAACGCCTCGCTCGGGTTTAGGTAGAGCCCAACGCCTTGCACCCATGCGTGTGCGTGTACGAGAGAAGCGTGCATCGCTCGGCCCCGACCACCCACCGTAACCGAGAACACCCCGATATTTTCCTCGCCCTCGCTTCTACCATGGTTTTTTTCCGTCATGGATGGCCCAAAGAATGTCATGCAGCTGCGTCTCCGGCCCGCCTAGAATGAAAAGCCCATTTTCTGTCATGATTTTTTGTCATAGAAGTAGGAACCCACCACATCTATGATGATACCGTGTTTTGTCACAATTATTGTCATAAGTATGACCAGAAAAAAATTCGTTCGGCCCAAAATGTCACGGATGTGTCTTTTTTTGTAGTGATCCCTTGTCGGAGTCAAGTTCACGGCAGGAACCTGCAACTCCATGTAGATGAGAATGAATGCAGGATGCAGTCCTATCTATGTGCATATGAAAATGCTCATGAAATGCTTGTGCAATGATCTGGATGTGCTTGTGCATGCATGCAATCTTAGTTGCCCCCCCCCTACAACCCTTCTTTATTTTATCTCACACGGGGTCATCGCGCTGACTTTGTACAAGGGGTTACATGCAACTGAGGCAACGCCTGTACAAAAGGGTGGCTGCTGGGCGGTGCCTGGCAGTCTCGCGCATTACGGGTAGTACTTACGGAGATGCTCAATATTCCATGAGTTTTGCAACCGTGTGCCATCTACGGTCTCCAAACGGACTGTGCCAGGTCTTCACACTTCGGTGATAACTTGTTTGTACTCTTGGCAGACTCAACGCGCCTAAGGACAAGGTCACCTTCCTCAAAACACCGGGCATGAACCCTGCGGCTATGATAGCGACGCAGGGCTTGCTGGTAGCGTGCAACACGCGTAGCAGCCCGGAGACGGTTCTCCTCAAGTAGCACAGCATCGTCATGCCGGTGCTGATCTTGCGCTACTTCATCATAGGTAAGCACTCGAGGAGACCCTTAAATGAGTTCCGTGGGGATAACTGCTTCTGCCCCGTAGACCAGGGAGAAGGGAGTCTGCCCGGTAGCTCGGTTAGGTGCCGTTCTGAGGGACCAGAGAACTACTGGCAGCTCCTCAATCCACCGCATGCCGTGCTTCTGTAGTGTATCGAAAGTTCTTGTCTTGAGTCCATGAAGCACTTTAGCGTTCGCCCTCTTAGCTTGTCCATTGGTCCGGGGGTGTGCCACGGAATCGAATGATATTTTGCATCCGAGGGTGTGAACATATGGCATGAAGGCGTGGCTCGTGAACTGGGTGTTGTTGTCTGTGATGATCCTTGCCGGAACTCCGAAACGACACACCAATTCTTTCAAGAACTTGATAGCTGACTGAGCATTCACCTTTCTCATAGCAGTCACTTCCCGCCACATTGTAAACCTGTCGATGGCAACAAACAAGAATTCAAAGGCCCCGATTGCTCGGGGGAAGGGGCCGAGAATATTGAGCCCCCAAACCAAAAATGACCATGATAGAGGGATTGTCTGAAGGGCTTGGGCAGGCAGGTGTGTTCTCTTGAAATGGAACTGACATGCTTCACATTTTGTTGTTTCGGCCTCATTTAAACTTGCCTAGATAGGTAGTTTTATTATGCTTCTCCTCTTGCCAAGTTAACCAACATTTAGTCTTGATGAGTAGCATAAACGAGAGTGAACTAAATAATTGAATGTGGTGTTTTGTCAATATGCAACTTGTTCCATATTGAGCTCCACTTAACTTATAGTATTGTTTGTTACACTTTGCCATGCCATGCATCTTTAATCGGACATGCATCATACTTGGTTGTGCATCATGCCATGATTACGCTTGTTGGTTTACCATGTTGTTTGCTTCTTTCCAATTGTGGTTCTTCTTGATAGTTCCCGTGATCAAGGTTGTTAGAATCGCGATTCAGTTATACGATTCTATGACTTTACGATCCAAACTAACCCCTCTGATTCTACGACTTTAGTTCATATAATCTACGTTCCTATGATTCGGATAGTGAAGATTCTACTATTTGTGATCCAACCATCAGAGCTCTGATCCGATTCAAAATTTTGATTTGACAACCTTGCTCGTGATGTTGCGATTGCGAGGATTTGTTCAACTACGTTGGTTTGTCTACTTCATGGATTCGGTCTTCTTCCTAGCGGGATTTCAGGCAAGATGACCGTCACCTTGGATCTCACTACTATATTTGCTTTGCTAGTTGTCTTGATGCTATCAGTATGTCGCGCTACCTACCACTTGTTTATCAAGCCTCCCATTATGCCATGAAACGGCCTCTAATATTTTCCACCATCCTAGAAAATCATTGTTTGGCTATGTTACCGCTTTGCTCAGCCACTCTTATAGTGCTGCTAGTTGCAGATGCGGTTGTAGATTGTTCCATGGGGGGACATGGATATTATGGGATATCACAATATCTCTTATTTAATTAATGCATCTATATAGTTGGTAAAAGGTGGAAGTCTTGGCCTTTTTCTCGGTGTTTTGTTCCACTCTTACCGCCTTAGTTTCCATCATACCGGTGTTATGTTCCTTGAATTTTGCATTCCTAACGCGGTCGGGGTTTATGGGCCCCCCTTCTTTCTTTGTCTAAAGTAAAGCTTTCCTGAGGAGATCCAACATTGGTTTTACCATTTGCCTAATAACTACTAAGACTTGCATAGGGACTTCCTGGGCCCCGAGGATAATTAATCAACAACCTTCGGGCCAGTGCCCTACATGAGTGTTGGCCCACCTACCTAGAAGTCGACGGTGCCGCCTTGGGGCAACTCGAGGTATTTTGGCTCTCATCCACTTTGCATAGATGGATGAGTCCGTAGATAGAGACCGTGCGACTCTGGACATGGATCTGACTCACTGGGAGATCTCCTTGGGACAGTTTTCCTTTCTTCGAAGAGCTTGTGAATCGGGATTCCGTGGTTACTCGGGGTGTCACGAGATGGAGGATTGTCTCCGCGGATCATGAGAGCTTATCATGGGCTAAGTTGGGACACCCCTGCAGGGTTTAAACTTTCGAGAGCCATGCCCACAGTTATGTGGCAGATGGGAGTTTTTAATATTGGGTTGTAGAGAACTTGACACCAGATCTAAATTAAAATACACCAACCGCGTGTGTAACCGTGACCGTCTCTTTTCGAGTGAGTTCCAGAAGAGAACACGGTGGGGTTATGTTTGAATGTAAGTAGTTCAAGATCACTTATTGATCATTACTAGTTTGTGACCGTTTGCGTAGTTTCTCATCTTATTCTTGTATTCATATGTTAGCCACCATAAAGTTCTTAGTGCTTGCTGCAACCTCACCACTTAACCATTCCATACCCATTAAGCTTTGCTACTCTTGATACCCATGGTAATGGGATTGCTGAGTCCTCGTGGCTCACAAATTACTACAACAAAAGTTGCAGGTACAGGTAATGCGATGATCTGACGTCAGAGCAATGCTTGATTGATTTGTGAGTTTTTCTTCTTCTTCAATTAAGGGATAGGTTCCGGGTTGGGAGCCTGGGATTATCAGGGTGGATGTCGTTCTTCTTTTTCGTTTGATTTCATCCGTAGTCGGATCCTGCTCTTCTGTATGATGATTGCTATGTATTGATGAACTGTCGTATTCATGTTGTAGCTTGTGGCGAGTATAAGCCTTTACCTTGTATTCTCGTCTATTCAGTACATGGTATGCTGTAATGATATCCACCTTGCTATGCGCTAAAAATGCAATTGTTCCCCATGAATTCATCACGTGGTTAGGATAGAATCGCATCTTGGGCGCTACAATAATCACCCAGTTATGTTGTGACGTTTGATAGCACACAAGGTATTCCTCTGGTATCCGGGAGTTGCATAATCTCATAATCAAAGGAATATGTATATGACATGAAGAAAGAAATAGCAATAAAACATAATGATCAATATGCTAAGCTAATGGATGGGCCTTGTCCAAAACATCATTCTCCTAATGATGTGATCTCATTCATCAAATGACAACACATGTGTATGGTTAGGAAACTTAACCATCTTTGATTAACGAGCTAGTCTAGTAGAGGCATACTAGGGACACGGTGTTTTGTCTATGTATCCACACATGTATCAAGTTTCCGGTTAATACAATTCTAGCATGAATAATAAACATTTGTCATGATATAAGGAAATATAAAATAACAAATTTATTATTTCCTCTAGGGCATATTTCATTCACCGTCAACTCACGCCTGCTCGCATGGCACATGGGTCGGGTGGCGACACATATATTGTTTTTCTATTTGGATGATTGATGCTCTCGCTTTATCGCTTAACCGAAGGATGGCACGTATCCATTGTTGGTCTAATGCTCATAGTTCGAATAAATAATCCATTTGGTATATTGGTTCCCAATTATTAATAATCTCCCGTTTGTAAGAAGATAAAGATTATATCCAAACTGGTCTCAAATTTGACCCAAAAAAGTATAATGCCACTTTGTATTGGTGTCCATATGACAACATGATAATTTTCATGAATTTCGAATAAGTTTTGGATGTACTAGAATTTAAAAATCAAGATTCTCAATGCTTGATATTTCTTGCACGTGGAGTAAACATGCACCCAGTGAGACACATGTGTTTTTGCAATCCATTTAGGCGCACTGACACATGTGCATGTAGCTCAAATTTGATTTTTGCACATTATACCCCTAGAAAATCAATCAATGTACTAAAACATCTTAATTATCTCTATTTTTTTCAAAACTAAAACATCCCTCCTTTGGTAACATATGTTCACAGCGGGATAATTTAACATTCATCTTAGTTGCGGTGGATTCACAGTGTGTGTGTGTGTGTGTGTGTTTGTGTGTGTGTGCGTCTGGGGTGGCGGGTGGCTCGCAGTACACTACGAGTCATGAGCCACCATGTGGGTTGGCCATTTTGTGAGGTAGGTGCCACATCAGAGTCGTGAATTCGTTATTCAAAACATTACACAACCCTTTCATACATACATGTTTTGGCCACATGCAGTCGATGGTTGTCCTACACGACACTCAATACTCGGGTGTGACGCTTTCTGTGGGCCCACGAGGTCATCGTCTAGCACTTTGATGAACAGCGGGCAGTGAGGTTAATTTGAACAGCAAGGTAGAATCTTTTTTGTTTGTGTTATGGTGGGAGTATATATATAGTACGCGTTGAAGAGGTGGGAGGGGACTAGCATACATACTATACGTACGTGTCCGTGAACAAGTACACCTCACTCAGTGTCGGGACTTCTCTATTTTCGAGGCACATGCCACATCAAAGTTGTGAAATTAGCTATTCAAACATCAGACAACACCTCTTTGGGCCACATGCATGCGGGCGGTGGTTATCTTAGGAAACTCATGTGTGACGCATCGAGAGAGGTTAATTAATTTCACCATCAAGGGGGATTCTTTTTGGGTTGTAATACGGTAGGAGCATATAGTATGCGTCGAAGAGGGGGAAGGGGACCATCATATGTAGTACACATCATGAACCTCGCACTGTTGGGGACTTTACAGTTTTCGAGGCATGTGCCACATCAAATTTGTGCATTTTGCATATTGAACATATGTTTGGCCCACATGCAAAGCGATGGTGGTTGTCCTCTCGCACCCACTTACGCGGTTATCAGCGATATCAATGTTTTCCATATGTGGTCCCTCTTAGTCCATCACTACTTTTCCTGACAACGAGAGAGGTTAATTTGACTTAGCAGGGGATTATTTTTTTGTTTGTAATATGGTATATATAGGTATATATATATATATATAGGTCATGCTCTGGGATGACATGATACAGTTTGAGCACACGCACGAATCCCTCCCATCGACTCAAAGTGGCTAGTACCACGACACGTCATGAACCGATCTCACTCTGTGCGGGGACTATACGATTTTTGACGCACGCACCACATCTATGTTGTGAAATGGTATTCAAACATGCATGCATGTATCACCTCCATACATATGCATGTAGTGGTTGTCTTCGAACGGTACACTCCCTCGCGTGGTTATCGACGACAAGCCTATATATTCGTGGGCCGGCATGGACATCCATGATCAACTTCACCGACAAGAAGATAGGTCACCATGGATGATTCTTCCTTTGGTTTGTGTTATCATAGTATATGTCATGGTGAGATTCAGACCTAATTAAGTTTGAGCGCATACTATGCACGCATGCATGTATGAATCCCCATTATCGGCTTGAAGTGTGGTGTGACATACATATACATCGTCAACTAACCCTCACTTGGTGTGGGGATTTCTGGTTCGAAAGCACGGTGCCACATCAAAGTTGTTCCATTGTGTATTGACACACACCTCACGTGGACATCCATGATCACCTTCACCGACAAGAAGATAAGTTACCATGGCAGATTCTTCCTTTGGTTCGTGTTACCATAGTATAGGTCATGGTGAGATTCAGACCTAATTAGGTTTGAGCGCATACTATGCACGCATGCATGCATGAATCCACGTTATCAGCTTGAAGTGTGGTGTGACATACATATACATCGTCAACTAACCCTCACTCGTTGTGGGAATTTCTGGTTTGAAAGCACGGTGCCACATCAAAATTGTTCCATTGTGTATTCAAACACACCTCTCCATACATATGTTTGGGACACATGCAGGCAGTGGTTGTCTTCGGGGACTAGCTACTTGCATACTTATTGGCGAGCTAGCCCATCTCCGAGGTTGCATCGACGGTGATCACTTTGACCAACAACAAGAGAGAGGTTGTACGACCAAGGTGGATTATTCTCGATCCGTTTTATAATTGATCTTGGTGAGATGCCTCTCTGGCCCGCAGACTGAAAGTGGGTGTGTGTGTGGGGGGGTGGGGGGACTACTACTTCGCACTTTGCTAGGTGAACCTCCATGGGGGGCATGCATTCATAGCTTAGGATTCCCATCCCACCAACACGAGGTGGGGGCAAGCAATACCGTGCACTTTGTGAGATAGGTGCCACATCGAAGTTGCATTTGGCATTTGAACATCAAACCACCTTTTTCATACATATATTTGGTCCACATGCAAGTATGTTCGTGTCCTGACCCTCTCCCACGCCATTTTTTTGCCTAATTTATGAACATTAGACAAGTCGGATGATGCAACAGACATGGTTCACTCACACTAACCATGTGCCACGCCGGTGCCCCTGTCATGCACATCCACACAATACATTGGACTCCATGAGGCTTCCCCTCTCAAAAATATCTACACGCCTGCAGCTCTTTTCTGTTTGATAACACACGGTTATTATGTTTCGACCGTGTGTGGTGTTTCTGTTCCTGCTCCCGCCTGCATCCCTCGAAAATATCTGCCCGCCTCGAGGGTTTTTCTCTTTCATAACACACGGTTGTTATCTCCGAACCATCATCCAAAATTTCAATAGCCCCAGCATTTCACTCCCACATTTGACTCCCGCGTAGTAAAATTTTTAGTAGCCACGTCATTTCCTCAAACACACCACCGCCCCCTCCACACACACACCAAAACCTCCTCGGGTGCACGCACACACATACACACACACCCCTCCCTCGCTCGAAACCCTAGGAAGGTCGTCGTCGTTGCCGCCGCCGCTGCCGCAAGGCCTCCATTATCAACATCTGTCGGTTTTCCTGTGCAACTTACCCACCGATCTCCATACCCAGGCCACCCTGAGTTTCTTAGATGACGCCTGCCAAATGCCCCCTTTCCCATAGATCCACATCCCCATCCCCACCCGCCACTCTAGAGTGTCGCATCCTAAGCCCAGCTACGCTTCCCATGGAGCTCGAGGAGCGACTGGCCCAAAATAGGTGTATCGCGGTCTCTTTACCCGACGTCGCCGAGGAAGCTGACGACCATTACAGGTCGCGGGCACTCAGTCAGCGGGCTAGAGTATGCGGGTATGTCACGGACGTCGGCTACGACATCAAGGTCGTCGACAGCGACGACCTGAGGCGGGCTGTGTCACACGTTAAGTGGCCCACCCCCAAACCCTCGGGTTCAACCGCAGTCGATCTCATCCATGGCCCCACCATTGATCTCATCTGGCTTGCTGTCAAGAATTTGCCATCCTACATCACCATCGAGCCCCTTTTGTCATTTCTGAAGGACATGTTCTGTGATGCTAGCTTGGGATCCACAGCTTCCAAGTCAGACCTCATCAACGGAGACCACGAGGAGGGCACCCTCTCTGGCTCTTCCAAGGGGAAAGAGCCTATCTACTCTTCCAAGGGGAAAGAACACATCTGCGAGATCAGGGAGGGCACCCTACAGCCGTGCTCTTCCAAGGGGAAGGAGCCCATCCGCGACAACATGGAGCGCATCCAGAGTCCGTGCTCTTCCCACCGGAACGAGCCCATCTGTGACAAATGAGGAAACCCAAGATTTTTTTGTAGTGCCTCTTCACAGGGGGGAACCCATGATTTGTTTTGTCGAGTCCCTTTTGTAGTGTTGTGAGAATATGTCCAGTTTTAATTGATATATTTGCTTGTTTGGAGTATGCCTTGTTTATTTCAGTTGTTTACAATGTGATGCTCTATATGTGCAATTATTTACTATGAAGTACACTTCATCAATCCAGTTTTAAATATACCGATAGGAATGCATATATTTGCTTCCTGTTAAGTCTGTTATAACTAGCATATGCCTCTTTTAAAGTTTTTGGATTGTTCAGTTGTTTGTAGTTAGCATATGTCCAGTTTCAAATGCTATCTTTGTTTGTTTGTAGTATGCCTTGTTTATTCCACTTATTCACATCGTGATGTTCTATATGTGCAAGTATGAACTGTGCAGTTCAATTTCATCAATGCCAGTTTCAACAATACCACTATGAAGGACTGCATTTGGTTGCTGCATCTTGTAGTTAACACGCTTTTCCATTTTTATTTAACAATAACCAGAGTACTTAGACCGGCACAATACCAGTTTGAATGACTAGGTTTGCTTGTTGTTAAATGTTAGGCCTCTTGCAGTTGACACATCTTTCCACTTGTTTTGCTTTACTAGCGTGCTTAAACCTACACACTGAAGTTATCTTTTGGAGATTATTTTGTCTGACATGGATATATTTTGTTGATGTTTAGCCTGTTGTGTTTAACATGCCTCTCGATGTACCTACACAGGACAATTTTTGGAACGACTGATGTTTTCCATCAAGGTTAGTTTCATCCCATGGCTTATATATATTCACTATTCAGGATAAAGGTAGCTGGTACCATATAGGCCGGGGGCTAATAAGGGACTAATCGGTGAATCGGACTTTTAACTGAATATATCTATAACCAATTTACGTTAGTTTAACTACGGCCATATGTAATATATCTGAGGCTACATAGCAACATGCACTGTACTTAATGCAACAACAACAACAACAACAATAGCAATAGCAATAACAATAACAGCAGCATTAACAACAACTAACAACAACAACAACAACAACAACAGCAACATCAGCAGCAACGGCAGCAGCAGCAACAACAACAACAACAGCAACAACAACAACAACAACAACAACAACAACAACAACAACAACAGCAACAACACCAAGAACAGCAACAACAATAGCAACAGCAGCAGCAACAACAACAGCAGCAACAACATCAACAACAGCAGCAACAACAACAACAAGAGCAACAACAACAACAACAACCATAACAACAACAACACATCCCTGTTTTGATACTCAACTTAGCCCTGCTTTGGTACTCAACTTAGCTAGAGGTTAGAGTTAGTTTCTAGCTAGAGGTGTTTGGATGACAGGTTTAGATTGACAATAAATGCACTAGGAGAACTAGCTCCAATTAGCACCTCTTCGGGTGGATAGTTCTTTTGGGTGGGTTAGATGCAACTAGCTCAAACTAGCCCTCATGTTTGGATATACTTTAGGGCTATTTGAGACCGAACTAGCTCAAACTAACTCTAACCCACGGATACAGCAGTAGTTAATCAGCCGATAAATTGTAAGAATGCAATAAACTCCTTTCGGCCCATAATATGAGATGTTAATTCATCTAATATATGATTATATTGGATGTTATAAGATATTATAAAAGAGTGTTGTACTACATCATTGTGCAATTATTGTTTAGCTTATAATATTAACTTGGTGCTTTTAGGTACATATGGCATTGGTAAAGATCCGCTCTTCGACCCTTTTTGCGTATGGGGCAATGAGATATCGATGAACCAGCATCAAGTGAGGAAGCTGATAAATATTGTTAGTAAAATGGGTCAAAAGATGGCAATTAAATTATTTGTTTGCACTTTATCCAAGACAACAGCGAACTGCAGGATGGTAAGTAAGAACTCTGCAGCCTTCTTTTTACTGCCCATAATGAGTTGTGTTAGATGACAATGTCTGAATCTTTTTCCTTTGCAGTGGTTCCCAAAGCACTTTACTCACGATTACCTATCAAACTACATGATTGGTGGGCATGCAAATATTAAAGTATTTCTACCAGAACATGATGATTATCCAGATGTTTTCATGAAGACCATGAAGGATGGGCGGTCAGCCATCACAAGGGGTTGGACTAGAGTCGTGCGTTCCTTCTGCATGGAGGAGGGCACAATATGGGCATTCCGCTTCACCTTGTTCAACAACCAGAATGTATTTTGCCTCTTTCTTTACCGTCTTTAATAGTACAAGTATACAATTGTGGTTCATCATTCTTTATTTGGTTCTTATGTAATACTTGAACATATGTACCTATGAATTGAATAATGCATTGGTTGTTTGAACCTGATGGATATGGATAAATCTATAGCATACATTCCAATTCAAATCCGGTACAATTTGAAATAGCAGTAATTAAATTATGGTGAAATTATGCTCTGTAGGTCGTTATGGCACACATGGTTGGTAAAACACAAACGTTTGTGATATACACCATAATCCGACATGGTTCACAAAGAGGAAACATGTGAAAGCATGCACACCATTGCCGTTTGCAAAGCGTGTGTGATGTTAGACAATATCACAAATGGTGCGGGCAAACTAAACGTTTGTGATAGTTGTCTTATTGTACACGATTCACAACCTTGAACTGTTTTCGTTGTGGTATGCATCATAAATGTTGCACCACAAAATAGCGTGTCCAATAGTTGTCATGTACAATGATGTTACAACGGTCCGACATTTCGTAATCCTACCCGAAACTCATACAACGATCAGCTAATCTTCTTAATTATTTATCGCATACGGTTTGGGAAAAGCGAATGTGTGTGATTGTCTGCTTATCATACACGTTCTATAATAGTGAACCATTTGTGATGAGCCGCGCATCGTAAACGTAGCACCACAGAATACCGACTGCGATGGCAATGCGAGCACAAATGAGTAGCGAGTACTGTATATGCATCAAGGCTCCCTATCCCCGATGGTTTTTGGTTCGTGTGAGAAGGACCCCCCTATCACCCACACTCACTTGGCGACGGTTCCAAATTCCATCGTGAAAAGGGGTTAAAAACCGTTTGTATAGCACCTCGCTGTACCAGTGCCACCAACAACCAACATCTTTGTTATATTGACGTTGTGTATCATTGGTGAAACCAACAATGGCAAACATGCGACTACAGTTGCACGATCAGGGTGATCCTCGGCGTCAATGATGACGGGCTATTAGACCATCTCAACGGCTTCCGGGCACCTACAACCGACTCTTTAGCATTGACTTCACACACCCACTGTTTGAGTTGGCGGTGAGAAGAGTGCAAAGATTCCCCTCTATCAATGCACATTGCTTCCGTAGCTTCTTGAACTTTGTCTCACTATATTCATCATCATCTTCTTGTTCATCGTCGTCATCATCATCTTCCTTCTTGTCTCGACCTCTTGCAGTCTTCTCCTTCTGCTGCTTGGTCTTGCCACGGTGACCCTCTCGGCCACCATGCTTCTTGCTGGATCCATCTGCACCATTGGCCTTCTCTTTATCTCTTTTCTCATATTCAACCTTCTGCTTCTCGGCAAGCTGCTCTACTTGCCGGTACTCTTGAAGGTCATGGCTTTTGGTTATGTGGATCTTGTTGTACGGCTTGCCAGAGCCCTCGGTCTGATCAGCGACCACCAAGGCTTGGCATGATTCACACCCGTCAACATCCTTGTCGAAGGTCTCAGCCTTATCATTCCTGGTGGGGCCACTATTGTAGGATCCTTCCATAGCAAGAACAGCCTTGCCCTTGCGCTTCCTGTTGTGCTTGCAGCTTTTCTTCTTTGATGTGGTGGCTACATCATCATCCTCTGAATCTGATTCTGCGCCAACCTTCTCTCCAGGAAGTCTCGTTCCCTCCCCAGCCTGTGCGCACTTGTCAGCCAGAGCATATAGCTCGGAGACATCGCTCACCTTGGTCATGGCCATCTCTTCCCGCATCTTGCGGTTCCTCACATTTTGACAGAACGCGACAATGATTGCCATGGGGTGGATATCGGGAATGTTATGTTGCACATGATTTAACCTCTGCATATACTTGCGGAGCGATTCGTCCTCCTTCTGAGGAATCAACTACACATCTATTTCTTGGCCTCCAACTTTGTGGTGAAGGCGCCGACAAACTTGTGGCACAGATCGGCCCAGCAGGAAATTGAACCTCTGGTAAGTTCATCAAACATGACCTCACATTCGGCTTGAGAACCAACGGGAAATAGTTGGCAAAAATCTTGTCGTCGCGGGCTCCAGCAGCCTGCACCACGATGGTGTAAATTCTTAGGAACTCTGATGGGTGCGTCTTGTCGTCGTACTTCTCCACCTCCGGCTTGAAGTTTCGGGAATTAGGCCACTAGACTTGCCGTTGTTCCCTGGCGTGGGCTCATCAACAGTGGACCATGCACGCCTGTCAGATTGATGGCATGCTTGCTGTTACCATTCGATGGTAGTACGGGCATCTTCTCTGCGTTGTTCTTGCTGAACTTGACAATGACCCCGGTGAGTTCACGGATCATACGACCCGCTGGCTTTGCCGCTGAGGTTGTTTCGGTCGTGGAGGGGCTGCACTGTGGTCTGTGGGTTCTACACCTCCAGTCCCTTCTCCAGCAGCACACGCCGGTGCGGCAGGCTACTGTTGTGATGGCCCTGTGCGCTGTGGCTTGTCATTGTTGGCAAATATCCAACAAGACTCTCGATGGTGGCTCTCCAATCCTCCATCTTGTCTGATGCGGGAGGAAACTCCAAGAGTAACTTGGCGCGGGCTAGTACTTCTTCGGGCATGGAGAGCATGGAGAGGTGTGATGAACAAGAGGTTGGCTTGCTTCCGCCTAACATGGAATCAGCTCTGTCTCGAATTTGTGACTGTCCCCCATTCTCGCCAACATGCTGGCACGTGCGTTGGCCCTGGGCATCACGAGGATAATCCACAGGGGTCTTGCGATCGCAGCGCTACTCATCGCCGGCGGTCTAAGATGGCCACAGAGTGTGCGCCGGCGTGGGCATCTTGGAGTGCGCCCTGTTGTGCCTGGAGTTCGTCGCACTGCCCCCATGGGTAGCGTGGCTCTGTCCTTGGAGATGACAACTGGTAGGTTGGTGCAGACGCTGCCACTCACCTGGCTGTGATCGCGAGAGCATCACAGAAGCTGATCTTGGTCTCTGCCTCCACCACTCAAGTCGCCGTCTGTGTCATCACCTGTCGGCGGAGGCACTAGTGGCTTGGACATCGACAGAGCACCCGCCTTCTGCCCTTCTTCTTGGGCGCCATGGCAGTGAAGTTGATGATGAAGCTCACGTGCTAACTACTAATCCTGGTTTGCACAAGTGATCCCCCTACCTGGTACACCATAGATGTCATGCGTATGACCATCTACGGGATCATGTCAATCCCTTTGTGGTTCGACTTCAGGGATCGATAGTCATAAAGAGCTGGGTCAGCAGAGAACGCACAGTGTTCACCTAGGTTCGGGCCATTGTGAAGCGTAAAACCCTACTCATGGTTTATGTATTGATTGTGTGTATGGATACAGCTATAAGGAGCACACGTTCGACACGGAGCTCGCGCATAGAATGGACAGGGTTTCGACCTTTGTTAAGGTAGTCATGGGCCTCCTTTTATAGACTAAGGGTTCACCACAGTGGCGAAATGATAAATCTACACTATAGATAGTGGCTACAGTGCTAAATACCTAACTCTGATGAGTTAGGACAAATGCATTAAATGCACTATGAGGTGTCTTGTGGATGGAACTCTCCAACAAGGTTGGTCTCTCCTTCTGTGTCGTTCGCCCATCTACCTTCTATTCCTTCGACACATCACTTGGACGGATGTCATGAAAGCTGTATCTTCATAGGCAAGATGCCACGTGCCCAGACAAGTTTCACCTTGTTGAACCGTGACATATTTGTATTTATTACCGACTGATTCTCCTACCATCTCTAGTCTTGTATAGGTTAACTCCTAGAGATATTGTAGGGTTAGTTGGCTTATCACGCAAGACATCACTATCGGCGTCCAAACCGGCGGATCTCGGGTAGGGGGTCCCAAACTATGTGTCTAAGGTCGATTGTAATAGGAGGCATGGGACACGATGTTTACCCAGGTTCGGGCCCTCTCTATGGAGGTAATACCCTACGTCCTGCTTGATTGATATTGATGAATACAAGTATTACAACAGTTGATCTACCTCATGATTGTAATGGCTAAACCCTAGAGGTCTAGCTTGTATGGCTATGGTAATGAATGTCTCCCGCTCCGGACTAAGTCCTCTGGTTTATATAGACACTGGGATATCTAGGGTTACACAAGGTCGGTTACAAAGAAAGGAATCTACATATTCGGTCGCCAAGCTTTCTTTCCACGCCAAGGAGAGTCCCATCCGGACACGGGTGCAGTGTTCGGTCTTCGCATCTTCACAACCCATCAGTCCGGCCCATGGCTAACAGGCCGGACGCCCGAGGACCCCTTATTCCAGGACTCCCTCAGTAGCCCCTGAACCTGGCTTCAATGACAAGGTATCCTGCGCGTAGATCTGTCTTCGGCATTGCAAGGCGGGTTCCTCCTTCTGAACTCCAAGATAGTCTTCGGACGAAACAATCGTGTCTGGACCTGTAACACACACCACACACACAACCGTAGATAAAATATAATTTTACACGAGTCCAATCTGCTGACAACTTTCCATAACATGGCATCACATCTGTCCGGTCATAATTTCGAACCGTTTTTCGTCTGCAGCTCCACGTCTCGAGACGCGGTTGCCATTGGCACGTCTTGTCAAAGCAAAGATCGTGTCCCCTTATTACGTGATTCTCATCAACACGGGCGTGGGTAACCCAACCGTGCCATTTACACAACCCTTGGGAATAGGCGAGTTTTAAGGCGAGTAGGGAGGTGTTTGACATTCGCAGCCTTTATAAGGGGATAAGGATTCGTTATCACTCAACCCTGCCTCCTCCTTCCTCTGCCCATCCATTCTTGAGCTCCAACGCCCAAGCTCTAGCTTCCCACGCCGGAGAAAGCACTCCAACCATGTCCGGATCCAGAGATGGTGGCAAGTGGATGGCCTCCTCTGTTAAGAGGAAAGACATCAAGGAGCTCCGAGAGGCCGAATACCTGGCCAAGGAGATCGTTCACCATCTCCCGGCCGAGGGAAAGATCGTCCCTACCCTAGAGCCCCATGAGAGGGTTGTGTTTCTCACACATTTCGTCTGCGGGCTAGGATTCCCTCTCCACCCGTTTGTCTGTGGACTGATGTTTTACTATGGGCTGGACTTCCATGATCTAGCCCCCAACTTTATCCTCAATATCTCGGCATTTATTGTCATGTGTGAGGCATTTCTCCATATCCCACCTTACTTCGGCCTATGGCTGAAGACCTTCAATGTGAAGCTGAAGGTGATGAGTGGCCAACAAGCAGAGTGTGGAGGCACCATGGTGGGCAAGATGACCAGTGTCACCTAGCCTGAAGGCTCCTTTGTGGAGACACTGAAGGGGTGGCAGTCGGGGTGGTTCTACATCACCAAGCCGCGCAACACCAATTGGGCGGCGGCCCCCGAATTCCGATCCGGAGCTCCGATGCGGCTCACCTCCTGGCAAGAGAAGGCCCTAACCTGGGGCTCTTCAAGCGAGCTGGCTGGGCTCCAGACGTGCGTCCAGAACATGATAACCAAGAGGATCAAACTCGTCAATGTGATCCAGGTTATGCTCATTCGCCGGATTCTTCCGTGCCAACACCGGACTTGCAATTTGTGGGAGTCTGATCCGGCCAAGCACCAGACGCTACTAGAGCTCTTTGACACAACGCACGAAGACATATAGAAAATGCTCTTCAAGGTCGGCGAGACACCACCGCCCACGACCAAGGATCACGGGCTCAGCTTAAAACACCAGGCCAATTCGGTAAGTTCTTTCATGTTTTCAAGGTATACCCCCTACAGGCATATTTTGAGGAAGGAGTTTAAGCCTTCCTATCAATTTTCAGGCCTGGATCGGTATAGTGGGGCGGGTTAACTGTCCAGATCCGCTAACCGAAGACCAAGAAACCCCACTTCTGACGAAGATGCTATTTTCGGCGCCTTATGAGGTGGTGGAGAAGAAGGCCAAGAAAACGGCTAGAGGGGCCAAGAGTGGCCTTCGCCGAAAAGGTGCTTCAGACGTGACGTCCGGAGATGAGACTCCCTCTTCGGCCACCGAAGACGACAACGAAGAGGAGGAAGAAAAAAACTCCCCCTGAGGAGGAAAGGAAGAAAAGGGGGCCTCCCCAACTCTGAGGCGAAGGCGCCCAAGAGGGGAAGGGCTTCCTCACGGATAACTCCGCATGGGATGTCGATAGCAGTCTGGAGCGACCCCCCGAACCAAGCCTCAGGCTTCCTCATAAGTACCTTATGCACATCCAAATGTCTGGCCTTTCCATTTTGTGATATTAATATGTTTAAATTATGCCATCACAGTCCAGCCCGCGACAGCTCCCTGCGATCCTTGACAGAGGGTTCACTAGATTCAAAGGAGATGGCCCGCGTGTCACCGCCGCCCGCTCACTCCCCCAAGGCCAAGGACGACGCAGAGGTGTTGTCCCGAAGGACTTTCCCAGCCCGGGGAGAGGCTCAGGAGGCACCAGAAGGCGATGCCTCTGTCGCCAGACATCAGTGGGAGCCGATCCCCATGGAGACTGGTGGTGAGGAGGGCCGTGTTCCGTCCAGCCCTTAGCCGGATTCAATTCCAGAGACCAATGCGGCTCCCGAATCCGGCACGCAACCTCCTTCGAAAAAAGGGGGTATGTGTATTCCACCGGTGACCCCTGTCCAATCGGGGGCATGGGATAATCTGCTGGAAGCACTTCCATTGTGGATGAGCACCATGTCCTTATGGGCACGGTAATCGAGAAGGTTCAGTCCGCCAAAAGCGGACTGACTGAAGCCTGCACTAGCCTTTTAACAGGCTTTGAGGTAAGTAATGTAATTGTAGAAAGGATATCACAGTGTAGACAGTAGCCCCTGATGCTCTATTCGGTGTCCGGAAAGGAAAAGCTGAACAGAAGATAAAAATAATTTTTGCAGGAGTCTAACATAAGATGTCTATGTGAATAAGTGTGACGCCCCGAGACCGATGTGCCAGGTGTCGTCCAGTTATTCGCTGTCGTTGCCATGTCATTTGCTTGCGTGTTGCATTTCATCATGTCATTATGTGAATTGCATCATCATGTTTTCAACACCTGCATCCGTCCGGGTTCCCCTAGTTCCTTCTGTTGTCTGTTCTGAGCCCAGCCACACTTGCACGCGCCCGCGACACGTCCGAAATATTATTTTATAAGTGGCCGGAAAATGTTCTCGGAATGGGATGAAAGTTGGCATGCGGTGTTTTTATGTTGTAGGTAGGCCGCCTGCCAAGTTTCATCACGTTCGGAGTCCGTTTGATGCCCCAACGGATAACTATAGCGGCAGTATAGCTGGTCTAACGTCGGACGTTTTCGGTCTCCGAAAACTGTTGCCGGGCTTTCCCTCTCTTTCCTCTCTAGACCGTCTACACAGCCCACTACCTACCGTCAGGTCCAACCTAACCTCTCTTGTCAGCCCGCGGCCCTCCTCGCGCGCGTCCGAAAGCTGCCCCAGACCCGAACCGGACTTTCGTCACTGTTGTGTCCAGATCATCCCCAAACATCTACAAAACGTCTCCGTTTTGTTAATTGTACTTCCTAGTCTATTTTTTCCCGACCGTCCGATTACGATCGAAGGGACAGATTAGTCCCTAAATGTCTTCCTCTTTCTTTCTTTATATATATATACTCTCTAGTCTAAATCTAGACCAAACCCTAACTTCTAGGCACTTGTCCCTGCCACCGCCGCCGCACTTATTCCCCAAATCCCCATTGGGATCTCACCCACAGCCAACCATAAACCTCCCCTGGTCTCCTCCTCGTTGTCCCATCGAACCAATCCCACCACACCAGCTCCTCCTGATCCATCGAGCGCCTCCTCCTCCCTGTTCAATCCAGAGGAGTGGAGCTCCTCCGCGCCCACGCCTCCTCGCACCTTCCTTCCCTACTCCCAAAGACAGCCACGAGCGAGCACCCGAGCCCCTGTTGAGCTCTTCCTCTTCTCGCGCAACAGCATCTCGTCTTTGTCACCATGCGCCGCTGGACCAGGCCAGTCCCGTCGCCCCTGCGTTCTTCTTTTCTCCCGTGCTCCTACCTCGTCTGACCTCTGTCTCCCTCACTCTGTTTTGGACCAGGGGCCCCGCGCCATGGAGATCCATGTCCACCGGTTCGCCTCCGCTTTGATCCGGCAGGGAACGGGACCCCGGCGATCTCCCGCGACCGGATCCGGCCACCCCGACACCCTGTGCCCTCGGGCCCGCTGGACCTCCTTCCTCCGTGCCATGTCCACCGACGCCATGCCTCACCTTCGCCTCGGCAATGCATCAGTTCCTTCGTTGACCGAGCCACTCGCTCGCGTGAAGCCTGCTCTGCTCCCGCCAACGACCTGCAGCCCAACCCCGCCTCAAGCGGCGCCGCCTTCAGAGGACGACCGCGCCAAGTACAGCGCCGCCTCGCCCCGCGGCGTCGACCTCGTGCTAGCGCCCCTGTCGAGGTTCTCTACTTCGCCCGCTCGCTCCCTGCATTGACCTGTTCCAGTGCAAGCAAGAACAAGCGCCAAGGCCCAGCGTGCCCTGCCAGGCCGGCCTGCTTCCCCTCCGAGCTAGGCCTGGCCCATTGGGTGAGCCCCCCCCCCCCCGAGCGCCCTCCTTTTTTTTCTTTCTCTGTTGGGCCAGCCTTCAGATTCGGCCCGATGAGTTTTTTTTCCTGCTACGAATTTATTCTTTATCTAGAGTTTACATGTTTTACAGAAAAACCCTCAGCATCCATGCATTTAATAACTAATTAACCGTGCATCGGAATTAAACAAACTTAATATGAAAGTTGCTTAGAATTTTGTTTAGTTTCATAATATATCACTTTCATCCATGTTTAGAATGTTTAAAATGATTTTTGTGTGTATTTCCCATAATGCCATGCTAAAATGATTTATTTCATAACTTAATAACCGTAGCTCCAAATTTAATAAACTTTATATGTAAATGGGGTAGAAAAATGCCTAGTTTAAGATGGTGGCTTTACTTTGCATGTTTAATAACTCTAAAATTATGTTTAGGGCAGAACAGTACCAAACCTAATATATGCATATGAGGAGTTTCCGGACTTGTTGTTTTGTTGTTCCGGCCTCATTTAAACATGCCTAGATTAGATAGTTTCATCATGCTTCCCCTCTTCCCATTGTTTAACAACATTTAATATTGTTGGGTACATAAACGAGATCGAACTAAATAACTTGAATGTGGTGTTTCATCACTATGCAACGGAGTTGCATATTGAGCTCCACTTAATTTGTAGGGTTGTTTGTGCACTTTGCCATGCCATGCTTCGTTAAACCAGACATGCATCATAATTGTTTGTGCATCATGCCATGATTATGTGGTGGTTGTTTACTATGTTGTTTGCTCTTTTTCGGTGTTGCTTCTTCGGGTTGGTTCCGATAACGTCGCGTTTGTGAGGACTCGTTCGACTACGCCCATTTGTCTTCTTTATGGACTCGTTCTTCTTCCTTGCGGGATTTCAGGCAAGATGACCATACCCTCGAAATCACTTCTATCTTTGCTTGCTAGTTTCTCGCTCTTTTGCCATGCCTATGCTGCGATACCTACCACTTGCTTATCATGCCTCCGATATTGTTGAACCAAGCCTCTAACCCACCTTGTCCTAGCAAACCGTTGTTTGGCTATGTTACCGCTTTGCTCAGCCCCTCTTATAGCGTTGTTAGTTGCAGGTGAAGATTGAAGTTTGTTCCTTGTTGGAACATGGAGATGTTGTTCCTTGTTGGAACATGTTTACTTGTTGGGATATCACAATATCTCTTATTTAATTAATGCATCTATATACTTGGTAAAGGGTGGAAGGCTCGGCCTTATGCCTGGTGATTTGTTCCACTCTTGCCGCCCTAGTTTCCGTCATATCGGTGTTATGTTCCCGGATTTTGCGTTCCATACGCGGTTGGGTTATAATGGGAACCCCTTGATAGTTCGCTTTGAATAAAACTCCTCCAGCAAGGCCCAACCTTGGTTTTACCATTCGCCACCTAGCCTTTTCTTTTCCCTTGGGAGTCGTGCTCTCGAGGGTCATCATTATTTTAACCCCCCCCCCCCCCCGGGCCAGTGCTCCTCTGAGTGTTGGTCCACCTTGTCAGCCGCCGGTAGCCACCAGGGGCAACTCTGGGATGGCCTACCGGAAGTTTGGACAATCCGGTGTGCCCTAAGAACGAGATATGTGCAGCTCCTATCAAGATTTGTCGGCACATTCGGGTGGCTTTGCTGGACTTGTTTTACCATTGTCGAAATGTCTTGTAACCGGGATTCCGAGTCTGATTGGGTCTTCCCGCTAGAAGGAATATCCTTCATTGACCGTGAGAGCTTGTGATGGGCTAAGTTGGGACACCCCTGCAGGGATTTGAACTTTCGGAAGTCGTGCCCGCTGTTATGGGCAGATGGGAATTTGTTAATGTCCGGTTGTAGAAAACCTGAAGTTGACCTTAATTAAAATACATCAACCGCGTGTGTAACCGTGATGGTCTCTTCTCGGCTGGGTCCGGGAAGTGAACACGGTGTTGGAGTTATGCTTGACGTAGGTTGTTCTAGGATCACTTCTTGATCACAGATGTTTGATCGTGCTTTGCCTTCTCTTCTCGCTCTCGTTTGCGTATGCTAGCCACCATATATGCTAGTCGCTTGCTGCAGCTCCACCTCATACCATTACCCTACCTATAAGCTTAAATAGTCTTGATCGCGAGGGTGTGAGATTGCTGAGTCCCCGTGACTCACAGATACTTCCAAAACCAGTTTGTAGGTGCCGATGTTCCCGAGCAGATGACGCAACCAAGCTCAAGGAGGAGCTCGATGAAGATCGTGTCCTTTATGTTGTTTCATTCTAGTTGATCAGTAGTGGAGCCCAGTTGGGGTCGATCGGGGACCTTGTCACATTTGGGGTTCTTCTTTTATTTTGGTTCCGCAGTTGGACCTTGATTATATTTGGATGTTGTAATGCTTTATTCATGTAATTGTGTGAAGTGGCGATTGGAAGCCAACTATTAATCTTTTTCCCTTATGTATTACATGGGTTGTGTGAAGATTACCTCACTTGCGAGATTGCTTTCAATGCGGTTATGCCTCTAAGCCGTGCTTCGACACATGGGAGATATAGCCACATCGAGGGCATTACAATAAGCAGACGTCGCTGCTGGCTGCTGCCGCTCATACTGTGGAGGTCTCCGGACTGAAGCAGAACCTAGAGCGGGCCGAGAAAGAGCTCGGCCTTGTAAAGAAGCAGCTGGAGGACAGCCAAGGTATGTAGTAACATGCATGTATATTTAGGAAGGATAAATGGTTCGTGCTGACTAAAGTGCCATGAACTTTATTAGGGGCCACGACCGGGGTGGCGGCCCTCAAGAAGGCGTTAACCGAGGCCAAGGACAAAGCGGCCAAGGAACGGGCCGCGCGCGACAAGCACGAGGCTCAGATCAGCGAGGTCCAGCAAGAGCTCTAGGACGCCGTCAAGAAGTACAAGTCCCTGGAGCATGATTCTAAGACGCAAGGGTCCAAACTTGCGAAGGCCCGCCAGAGCACACAAGATGCCCGAGCCAAAGGCCAGAGCGCCCTTCAGGAAATCCAGGCGGCCAAGAAGATCGCCGCTGATAAGGCTTTCGTTATGCAAAGCATGTCTATCAAGGAAACACTCCTTTTACTTACCCGAATTTGGAGCTCTCCAGGGTCATTTGCGGATTTCCCGCGCAGTGTAGCGGATGCTGCCGAGTTCTATCGAGCCGAATAAGGGAGTTCTATGGAGAAGCTGTTCTGGTGTCAATACCTTGGACCAGAACATCCGGTGCCCTTCAGCGATCAGCTGAAACAGCTGGTCGGGTTGCATAAGGCGGCCGAGCTAGCCACGGAGGACCTAATAGTCCGACTATGGCCTACCGAGCCCATGCCTAGCAGCTACTTCGGACTGGTGAAGCAGCTTGTGGGTGCCTGCCCACAGCTTGAAGTTATAAAGCGGTCGGTCTGTATCGAAGGTGCCCGGATGGCCTTTGCCCGCGTCAAGATGCACTGGGCGAATATGGATGCCTAGAAGCTAATGACCGAGGGGCCGCCTGAGGGCAAGGAGCACCGCCGACCCGAGTTATATTTTGATGGTGTCCTGGAGGGATCCCACCTTGTCGAGGAGCAATGTATGAAGGATGTTATATTCCCATGAAAACATTCGTATTATCCTGTCCTGTAATATGGAACAATGATGCTATGTAATATAATGCTTGTGATTTTAAAATTTTACCTCCTGTGCGACCGTTTATGAAATCTGAGGGTTGACCAGTCGTCGGCTTCTACCCCACGTAGATAGTACGGGGGTGTTTAGGGTAAATCTAAACACTATTTAGTCCATATTCTGGTCCTTAAAGGAGGTGTTTAGCGCAACGAACAAGGCAATCAGACTATACGGCCTTTATCGCCCTCACTTAGCCATAGGAGTTTGAGAATGAGAATTTTGGCGAAACCCCTCGTATTCGGAAGGCCGATCTAGGGGCTCTATACACCTGATCGGATAAAAACCGATTCCTCGTGTAAAGCAGAAAAAATCCTCTAAGGATTTGAAACCTCTCGAACAGCTGACCAGCTCTCGCTGCATCATGACAGTCAGTTTTCGGCTTTCTCTAGTGAGGTGCTTGTCCGAAAGAACTGGGACACAATCGCAGTAGTTCTCCCTTTACTACCCTAGCCGATATAGCGGAACATAAGGTAGTAAGCACAGGAGCCGGACAACCCAACTATTGACCAAAGACATGATTCGGAGCTGATGCATATAATGCAATGAATTTGGGGTGCCAAACTGTATTGTAAAAAGTGTTCAGACTTTGTTGCCGTATTGCGGGGCGCGATGAAGCCCGTGGTGAAGTAAAATGTACCAGAGTGTATGTGTGCAATGAGTAATAAATACAAAGGTAAGAAAAAGGGGAAAATTAAGTAATAAGCTAACGCTACCATTTATTTTACCATTTGTAAAGTGATTAATACGTCGAAGCGTACTTGTACAAGTAATTGGATAAGCAAGTAAGTCTATTTAGCATGCCATGACCAAGAGCGAGCTGTGTGCAGGTATGTAAAACAGGTATAGCAATCGTTAGCAGAGAGCACCTGGGGATTCCCTTGTACGCCAAAGCTCCTTGCCTCATTGGTGTGTCCGACAAACGGGTTGTTGGAAGAAACCTCGAAAAGAGAAAAACCCAAAATGAAAAGGAAAAGTGAAGGTGTGCGAATCCTAGGGTCGGTCGAGCCGCACTGTGGATCGCGGGCTAGCTATGCCTCCATCGATGCCCATGGATTTTGAGTGCGTAGTTATGTACACGCGGTACAAATGCCGCCATTTGATTGGGACTGGGACGAAGGCCAAATTGCTAGTTAAGCTCTTGACGAGCCGGGCTGTCTTGCTACAGGATAGTCCGGACTCTCTTAATGGTGTCCGGGGGCTCGGCCACCGAATTAAGGTTCTGCCCGGAAAGGCCACGCTGTACTTCTGCTTCTAAGGCCATGGTATGCTCCTCGGTATGGAGGGAGAGTTCTGTATTTCCATTGACTGTTATGACGCCACGTGGTCCGGGCATCTTGAGCTTGAGATAAGCGTAGTGAGGTACTGCATTGAATCGAGCAAATGTGGTTCATCCAAGCAGTGCGTGATAGCTGCTACGAAAGGGGACGATGTCGATGATTAACTCCTCACTTCGGAAGTTGTCCAGAGATCCTAAGACAACCTCTAGTGTGATTGAGCCCGTATAGCGGGCCTCTACGCCTGGGATGAATCCTTTAAAGGTAGTCCTTGTGGGCTTGACCCATGATGGGTTAATGCCCATTTTGCGCACTGTATCCTGATAGAGCAGATTGAGGCTGTTGCCACCGTCCATGAGGACTCGCATCAGGTGGAAAACATCAATGATTGGGTCTAGGACTAGTGCAGCTGATCCGCCATGCCGGATACTGGTCGGATCCCAACAATCAAAAGTGATCGGGCACGATGACCATGGATTGAATTTTGGGGCGACTCGCTCTATCGCACAGACGTCCCTGAGTGCGCGCTTGCACTCCCTCTTGGGGTTGTGTGTAGCATATATCATGTTCACCGTTTTGACATAAGGGCGAAACTTATTCTGTCCCCCCGTGTTTGGCTGCAGGGGCTCCTCGTCGTCGTCCTCGCTGTGCGATCCCTTTTCCTTGTTTTCGGCATTTAACTTGCCGCCTTACTTAAAAACCCAGCAATCTCTGTTGGTATGGTTGGCTGGTTTGTATGGGGTGCCATGGATTTGGCACGGATGGTCAAGTATGCGGTATATGCTGGATGGTCCCCGATTGTTTCTTTTATACGGCTTTTTCCATAGACTAGACTTGGGGCTGCTGAATCCGGCATTGACAGCAGTGTCATCGGTGTTGTCGTCATTGCTTCGGCGTTTGTGTTTGCTGTGTCGGAGCTTGCCGTTGCGGTTCTTAACCTTAGAGGGGCCTGCCTCGCTGGTTGTGTTTTTGCTATGAGCCAACCAACTATCCTCACCCGCGCAAAAGCGGGTCATGAGTGCCGTGAGGGCTGCCATAGATTTCAGTTTTTCTTGGCCGAGGAGGCGGGCGAGCCATTCGTCGCGGATGCTATATTTAAAGGCCGCTAGGGCTTCAGCATTCGGATAGTCGACGATCTGGTTCTTTTTGGTTTGGAACCTAGTCCAAAATTTCCTGGCTGACTCTCCAGGTTGTTGGGCTATGTGGCTTAAATCATTGGCGTCTGGTGGCCGGACATATGTACCTTGGAAGTTGTCGAGGAAGGGTTCTTCCAAGTCCTCCCAGCTGCCGATAGAATTTTCAGGCAGGCTATTTAACCAGTGCCGAGTTGGCCCTTTGAGATTTAGTGGGAGGTATTTTATAGCGTGAAGGTCATCTCCGCGGGCCATGTGGATATGGAGAATAAAATCCTCGATCCATACCGTGGGGTCGGTTGTTCCGTTGTATGATTCAATGTTAACGGGTTTGAACCATTCGGGGAATTCGTGATCCATTAATTCATCGGTGAAGCAAAGAGGGTGTGCGGCGCCTCTATATCACGACGTAGCTCCGATGGAGTTCGTCTGCGGTTGTCGGCTCAGGCGTGACTAGGTTTGTCATCTCCGAATAGGTAGCCATCATCACGTGTCGAGGAACATCCTTGCGATCCGTAAATCGACCGGGTATATCCTGCTTTATTGTTCAGGTCTTGTCGAAGGTCATATGTATGACCGTGAGCTGATTTGCCTCTACCTTTGCGATGAGGCGGGGCGGGCTGGTGTTCGGCTTGAGTTGCCGCTTTGTCCCATCCACGTGGTTGTCGGTCAGCCGCATTGCGCGATGGTGGTATGTGTTCTGGCGCCTCATCGTCGAACTGAGGTAGTAATTTGTGCTTCGGGTAGCTTTTGGCCGGGCGCTTGAGGCCGTATTCTTCGGCTGCTAGGACGACGGTCCATTTATTGTTGAGCAGATCTTGGTCAGCTCGAAGCTGCTGCTGCTTCTTTTTCAGGCTCCTTGTAGTGGCTATTAGCTGGCGCTTGAAGCGCTTCTGCTCAAGAGGTTCCTCAGGCACGACGAAATTGTCGGTGCCGAGGCTCACCTCGTCCTCAGAGAGCGGAAGATAACTTCCATCCTCTGAGTCTTCATGCGTGGCCTGTTTACCAGGGCTGACCTGCCCATCTTCCCGTTCATCTTGTTCATTAGCTGTATCAACAGGGTCTTGGTTGTCTTCGGCACCTTCTGGAGTGTTATCTTCTCCTGTGCCGGTATTGCTGTCTTTACTGCGGCATGACTTAGAGCGGCACCGCTGACGCCGACGCTTGGATTGTGTTTCGGAAGGTTTATCCTCAGCTGGATCTTCCTTGTCATCGCCGCTGTTCTCCTTTGGTGCATCCACCATGTACACATCGTACAAGGAAGTGGCCGTCCAGCGTCCGATGAATGGCGGGTCCTGGGCCTCTTCATCTCCGGCATCATCGTCCATACCGTCAATGACATCGGAGCCATAATCGAGCATGCCAGTTAAGTCTTCGACAATGGCTCTAAAGTGGGTGGCGGGTGGGGAGCGAAATTCCTTACCACCAGCTTCTAGTTCGAACCGGGTATAGTTCAGCTGTAAATCCCCTGTCAAGGACAGGTTTTTAATGATTTTAGCACGTCACCCAAAGGCGAATGCTGGAAGATGTCTGTGGCACTAAATTTGAAGATCGATAAACGATCCAGTTCGGCGTCCGCGTGCTCACATGGTTCGGAACTTACGGCCGGAGGCGAGTCCGGAGTTCCGGTGGCACAGGTATCGTATGAGATCAAGTCTATGTGCGGCTCCAATGCCGGGGAATCTGTGGTCTCCATGGCAGGGTTGAGCCTCTAGTCCTTGGATGGCACAGTCTGCTCTGGGTTTAAGGCCAGAGCGGTTACGGGAGCTATCTCCTGGATGCCGTCCGACGGCAGATTTAGGTCATGTCTCTCGGGGTGGCCAGGAGTGGTAGCAGCGGTCTCAAATCCGGCGAAGATCAAGTCTCCACGGATGTCCGCAATGTAGTTCAAGCTCCCAAACCCAACCTGATGGCCTGGGGCGTAGCTCTCGATCTGCTCCAGGTGGCCAAATGAGTTGGCCCGCAGTGCGAAGCCGCTGAACACGAAGATCTATCCGGGGAGAAAGGTTTCTCCTTGGACAGCGTCACTATCGACGATTGAAGGGGCCATCAAACCTTTCCTCGATGGCACAGTGGAACTCCCAATGAAAGCACTAATGTCGATGTCAAAACCGGCGGATCTCGGGTAGGGGGTCCCGAACTGTGCGTGTAAGGTCGATGGTAACAGGAGACAGGGGACACGATGTTTACCCAGGTTTGGTCCCTCTCTATGGAGGTAATACCCTACGTCCTGCTTGATTGATATTGATGAATACGAGTGTTAAAAGAGTTGATCTACCTCGAGATCGTAATATCTAAACCCTAGAGGTCTATCTTGTATGGCTATGGTAATGAATCTCTCCCCCTCCGTACTAAGTCCTCTGGTTTATATAGACACCGGGGAGATCTAGGGTTACACAAGGTCGGTTACAAAGAAAGGAATCTACATATTCGGTCGCCAAGCTTGCTTTCCATGCCAAGGAGAGTCCCATCCGGACATGGGTGCAGTCTTCGGTCTTCGCATCTTCACAACCCATTAGTCGGGCCCATGGCTAACAGGCTGGACGCCCTAGGACCCCTTAGTCCAGGACTCCCTCAATCACCTGTATATATTGTAACAGACTCCGATGGATACAATTGAGTTGCATCATATAGTCTTCTACATGGTATCAGTTTTCTTCCGATCTCCATCGCTTCCGCTCTAGGCCGTCGCCATGCTCCCCGCCGCCCCCGCCGCTGCCGCCTCCTCCTCTTCTGCCGCTGTCGCTTCCTCTCCATCGCTACCGTACCTAAACCCTCATCCTCCCACACTGCCGATGTTGCTTTCACTCCAAGCCACCACCGCACCCAAACCGTAACTCTCCCACGCTGTCGCCGCCGCTGCTTCCTTCCCAAGCCGCTGCTGCCGCTTCCCCAACTCTACCCATCTAAAACCATAAAACCTCCTAGGCTGCTGCAGCTAACTCTCCCCTCAGCCGCCACCGCCACCCTCCAACTTACCCTCCTGCCGTCGCTTTTGCCTAAGCCGCCGCCGCACCTTCACCATGGTTGGTTCCGCTTCCTCCCTCGACGGCTCCACCACCGTTCTCGCCTTCACCTCTGATCACCTCAACGAACTTCACATCAAAGACCATGTCCCCATCTCAGGCTCGACTCCCCATCCTACAACGCATGGCACACCTACTTCGCGCTCCTATTTCGCTCCTACCGCCTCATCGACCATGTTGATGGGAACATCGACATCCGCAACATGAAAGGTGACGATGAGTGGCTGGCCGTCGACGCACGCATCATCAAGTGGATGTTCCTCATGTTCTCGTGAGGGCTCTTTGACATGGTGAACTGCCGCGACTCATCCACACACGTCATCTGGACATGGCTTTGCGACCTCTTCCTCGATAATCAGCTCCAACGCCACGTGTTCCTCGAAGGGGAGTTTTTCGCCATGCAGGAAAACAATCTCACGATCGACGGTGTCAGTGTTCTGGGAACGGGGGTACCCAGACTTGCCTGCCTGCGGCCCACGGCGTGGCTCCATCGACGGCCTAGTATGGCCCAGCTTCGACATCAACTACTCAAGACCCTCGCGAGGGGCCAAGGCTCGCGAGGTGGACGACGCCAAGACCTTCACGTGGGGCGGCCTGCCCAGGATGGCTCCCGAGGAGCGGAGATTTCTATGCAAGGTTCACCTTGCGAGGTTCAGATGATGTGAGCCATGATGACCAAGGCCAAGCAGGCGCCAGTGGGCGCAGTGTACCAGTTTCCTCTTTGGTGCTAAGGAGGCCAGCACAGGCACAGAGTCCCGAGGAATCAAGCAAAGGTTTTCATTCTGGTGCAAAAAGACCAAGACCGCCAGGATGGCAGGACGGAGGTCATCGCCGAGTCCACCGCGGCGTCACCACCAGACGCTTTTGCAGGCAAAGACCACTTTTTTCAGGATCGCATGTACTAGTTTTCTCCCTTCGAATTTGGCCGTTGTGGGATCCCTTCCCGCCTACATTTGGGAAGAGGACCAAGGCCCCTACAAATATAGCAACATCACCACCGTAGTAGGGGGACAGATCATTCAGATCATCCTCACACCCACCAGCTCACCGAGCACAAGAACACCTCTCCAACTGAGGTCGTTCTCCTCTGTACTAGTTTATCCTCAGCCCCTCGACGCAAATCCACCACAAAGCAAGAGTAGGGTTTTACACCGCAAGGTGGCCCGAACCTGGGTAAACAGTTATGTCTCTTGTCCATTTAGTTCGTTGAGCTAGGCCATGAGATCAGCAAGCAGGCAGACTGGGAGGATGAGTTCTTCGCACGCACCCCAGAGTTTGAACCTCTCAAGGGTCGGCGGAACCTGAAATCCGACAGTTGGCGGTGCCAGGTAGGGGTGCATCGAACCGCCACTCTGTCCGCTGCGCTCCACTGTCGGCTCTCATGGCGGAAGCTCCTCCATCGACCAGATCGGCACGCACCTTCGGAGAGGTTGAGGGCCTCCGAGCTTTTGCCCCTGCCCTACGGCGGGTGCAGTGGCCACCCAAGTTCAGGCCGGAGCTGCCGCCCCAACATGATGGCGCGACGGATCCAACAGGCTTTCTCCAAGCGTACAAGGAAGTTGTGTTGATGGCCGCCGGCGATGACAAGGCCATGGCCAACTGGCTTCCTATGGCCCTCACAGGCGCGCCGCGCGCCTTGCTGCTCAACCTGCCAGGGTCTTATGTGGCCTCCTGGGAAGAACTGCGCAGCCTCTTCGCCGCGCGCTTCGCAGCTCCGGCGCCCCATGCCGTCGCGACCCTCCTCACTGGTTCGCGGGCATCGCCCTCGGATCGCCATGTTAAGCAGTTCCTTTGCTAGGCGGGTGCCGCTCGCGAGCAATGGGGGCCTCCGCCGGGCTAGGAGGCACCCAAGGCAGACCTCACCTTTGACTCGAGGGACCATCCTGCGAGCACCACGGGTGCCGGCGCTGCTCTGCACCCTCACCATCTGCAACATGGCGGTCACCAAGACCCTCATTGACGGTGGAGTCGGCCTCAATGTGCTCTCTGTTGAGGCATTCGGCTTGATTCATGTGCCTCATGGCCGGCTCCGCCCCACCAAACCCTTCTCTGGGGTCATCTACGGCTCCACCAGCCCACTGGGGTAGATCCGCCTCCCTGTCACCTTCGACACCCGCGACAACTACCGCACTGAGCTCATCGACTTCGACATCGCCCACATTGGCCTCCCTTACAACACCATCCTCGGGTACCCGGCCTTGGCCCAGTTCGTGGCAGCAACCCACCCTGCCTACAATCTCATGAAGATGCCGGGGATCAGTGACGTCCTCACTGTGGCCGGGGACACCAAGGAAGCCTTGTCGGCCCTCAAGCTCGCCTTCAGTGCCACGGCTACTATGCGGCCAGGTGAGGAAGGAGCCCCGAATGCTATGGGAGCTGCACCAGCAAACAGGAAGCAACTATTCTCCCAAGATCACGCCAAGACGAAGCAAGTATCAGTTGATGAGGATGGGGCGTCGGGCGCCACCTTCACCATAGGTGTCGGCCTCCCTTCAGATCAAGACGAGGCGTTGGTCAGCTTCTTGCGCAAGAACAACGATGTATTTGCATGGGAGCCTAAGGATCTGGTCTGGATCCTGAGGGGGGTAATCGAGCATCACCTAAGGGCATGCCCTAACGTGCGCCAATGAAGCAAAAGACGCGGCGGCATTTCATAGAAAAGCAATCGTTCATCGTCCAGGAGACTCGCAAACTGCAAGAAGCCGGTGTCATTCGGGAGGTGCGGTACCCGGAATGGCTGGCGAATCTGGTCGTCGTCCCCAAGAAGGGCAGGAAGGAGCGCATGTGCATCGACTTCACCAACCTCAACAAGGCTTGCCCCAAGACCCCTTCCCACTTCCGCGTATCGATCAGATCGTCGACTCCACCGCCAAGTGCGACCTGCTATGTTTTCTAGATGCATTCTCAGGCTATCACCAAATCAAGATGGCAGTGCAAGATGTTGAGAAGACGGCTTTCCTGACCCCATGCGGGGTGTATTGCTACACCTGCATGCCGTTCGGGCTGCGTAATGCCGGAGCAACTTTCCAGCGGCTAATGCACATCACTCTGGGCTGGCAGCTCGGGAGGAACGCTGAGACCTATGTTGACGATATAGTGGTGACATCTCAGGTGGCAAGGACTCTCATTGAATACCTGGAGGAAACATTCGCCAGCTTGCGCAAGGTGGATCTACGGCTCAATCCGGAGAAATGCATGTTTGGCGTCCCCTCCAGCAAGCTGCTGGGCTTTTTGGTGTCACATAGGGGAATCGAGGCCAACCCCGAGAAGGTCTAGGACATAGAAGGGATGAGCCCGCCACATACCCTCAAGAAGATGCAGAAGCTGGCGGGCTGTGTGACATCGTTGGGGCGCTTCGTCTCCAAGCCGTGGGAGTGCACCCTCCCATTCTTCAAGCTGATGAAAAAGAAGGGACCATTCGAGTGGACTCCGGAGGCCGACGCGGCATTCCAAGACCTGAAGAAGTACCTCACCAGCCCGCTGGTGATGGTAGCGCCATGCCCCCTCGAGCCACTGGTGCTCTACCTGGCCACCACCCCTCACTCGGCCAGCACGGCGCTGGTGGCAGTCTGGGAGGAACGCCCGGCCAAGGACTCTCAAAGTAGCACCCCACGGCCGGCCGGAACGCATCGGTTCTAGGATGTCGCTCCTAAGGCCTCGGCTACCCCAATAGAAGACCAAGCCCCTCAGGACGGAGCTCATGGGGCCCTGACTGCCTCGACCGGTGACCAGCCTCCTGAGACCATCGGGCCTCAGGAGGCGCAATGTGTCACCCACACTTCCGCCCTCGTCGAGCACCCGGGGTACTTCGTCAGTACGGTGTTGCGCGGTGCGCGGGTGCACTCCCATGTTGCGCGATGACACAAAAGCTCTAGCTCGTGCTTCTCGTCGCCTCATGCAAGTTGCACCACTACTTTCAAGGCCACTCCATCAAGGTCGTCTCAGCTTACCCGCTGGAGAGAGTGCTCAGGAGCCCCAATGCAGCAGGAAGGGTGGCAGAATGGAACATCGAATTGCAGGCATTCCAGTTGGAGTTCAGCACCACCAGAGTCATCAAGGGCACCACATTCGCCGACTTCATAGCGGAATGGACTGACATCCCCAACCCCGAAGTGGGAGAGGACCGATCCCTCTCACTAGGGAGCGAGTCACCTGACGGCTGGGTCATGTACTTCGATGGAGCCTTCGTGCGTCAGGTCGTGGGGGCTGGCGTCGTGCTCATCTCGCCCACCCAGGACAAGCTTTACTATGCCATGCAGCTCTGCTTCCAGTAGGGGGAGAAGGTCTCCAACAACATCGCGGAGTACAAAGGCCTGATTGTCGGTCTCAAGGCTACAGTAACCTTGGGAGTGAAGCAGCTCACCATCAAGGGCGACTCCCAGCTCCTCGTTAACTTCTCCAACAAAGTATACAAGCTGAAGGACGAGCACATGGAGGCATACCTTGCGGAAGTACGAAAAATTGAGAAACATTTCTTGGGCCTGGAACTGCAGCATGTGCCGCACCGAACGAACAAGGAAGCTCACGACAACGCCAAGAGGGCGTCCCGACGCTTCCCCCTAGGGTCATGGCGTCTTCAAGGAGCGGCTCTTCAAATCTTCAGCAGCCCCTCTTGCTGCGGAACCAACATTGCCTCAGGAGGATCTCCCACCATCGGCCCTCTCAGGAGCCCCCGCTTGCGGCCCAACCTCGGGAGCGCATCTACTTCTCACACTCGAGCCTCAGGAGGGGTGCTGGATCGAAGAGTTTAAGGCGTACCTTCTTTAGGGGACCCTGCCGGAGAAGGAGGATGCAAAGCATTTGGCTCGACAGGCCACTGCCTACTGCATCCAAGACGGTGGGCTCTATAGGAAATAGCAAAATGATGTTTCTTTGCGGTGCATCTCCAGGGAGCAGGGACATGAGTTGTTGGCTGACATACACGGCGAGAACTGCGGGCATCACTCTTCATCGCGCACCCTCATGGGTAAAGCATTCCGCAACGGGTTCTACCGGCCCATGATGCTCAATGATGCCATAGAGCTGGTGAGATCTTGTGAAGCATGCCAATTCCATGTGAAGCAGATCCACCAGCTCGCTCAGGGTCTCTAGATCATCCCGCTCTTGTGGCCATTTGCGGTCTGGAGGCTGGACATCTTGGGGCCATTTCCTTGGGCGTCCCGGGTCTACCGCTACCGCTACATCACCATGGACAAATTCACCAAGTGGGCGGAGGTGGAGGTTGTCCGCACTATCCCACCCTGCTCGGCAGTCAAGTTCATCAAGGGCCTCATGAGCCGGTTCGGGGTCCCCAATCGCATCATCACCGACAACGGCTCGCAGTTCACTAGCAACCTTTTCAAAACATATTGTGCTAACCTTGGATCGCAGATATGCTACGCCTAAGTGGCACACCCCAGGAGCAACGGCTAGGCCGAATGCGCCAAGGCAGAGGTCCTGAGAGGCCTCAAGGCAAGAACCTTCAAGAAGAAGCTCGAGGCATGCGGCAGGGGCTGGCTGGACGAGCTCCAGTCCATGCCACGGTCCATCCGCACCACCGCAACCAAGCAAATAGGCGATACTCCATTCTTCCTCGTCTATGGAGCCGAAGCGGTTCTCCCTCATGAGGTCAGGCATTGCTCCGCGCGGGTCTTGGAGTTTGACGAGGCACGCCAGGATGCCTCGTGGGGGATGGACCTCGTGCTGGGGGAGGAACGCCAGCGTCAAGCCGTGCTCCGAGCAGCAAGGTACCAGCAGGCGCTGCGGTGGTACCACTGCCGCAGCGTCCGCTCCAGGATGCTCCAGGTGGTTGATCTCATCCTGAGGCGGGTGCTCTCCAGGGAGGGGTTGCATAAGCTTTCACCCATGTGGGAGGGCCCGTTCAGGAACACCCGTGTCGCCAGGGCTGGCGCCGTGTGCCTGGAGACACATGAGAGGATCCCCATCCTGAACGCCTGGAACATCCAGCACCTCTGGAAGTTCTACCCATGAAGCAAGGCCCCATGCCTGTGAAGGTCTCCGCTCGTGACACTCTCACATAATAAAGAGTGGGGTTGTACATGCCTCGGAGTCTCTAGAGTGCCACCCTCGGGCCTTGGGGGCTCCCTCCCACGTCCTAGTGGTAACACTTAGCTCCGCGTAGGTGAGAAGACTAGACTAGGTGCAGGACGCGGCTGTTCATTTCCTTGCTTTCCGTAGCTGGTTTGCAACTTCTTCATGGAATTTGGAGTTCTTGCGTTTTTTTGATGGACAAGTTGAATTCTCCCCTTTTATTTATCTCGCATTTTAGTCTTGGCTCAGGGGAGCGGCAGTTTCCCATTGCTCCTCCTCGCCTGTCTCTCGCGTGGGGGCTGGGCTGGGCAGGTGTGTGCGCGTGTTGGGTTCGCCCAAGCCGCAAACACACTTCGCCAAAGCCCTGTCACCCCAGAGCCTCAACTTCCAGGGCTTCAGCTTCCTTGATCCTCGCGAGGCGCTCTCGAATGAGCTCGTGGGCCTGAGCACAATCTAAGTCTGTGCCCCTCGGGCAGCGTGACGCGGTGCACTAAGCCACAACTAACTCATGCCTGGGGGGCTCGCGCAAGGAAGAAAAAGGCACCCTGTCAGATTTTCTAACATCTCTGGAGCTCAACAACATGTCCTGAGGCCGATGGCTCCTGAGTTGTCGGGAAGGGAGCTTCACCAGATGCCAAAGGGCGCGCCCTCGCGGGATGGGAAACTAAACTACCGCGAGCCTGCCAAGCTAAGTTACCCAAACCACGTCTATTCGGAACATAGATAGCATATCGTAACATCAAAATAATAAGCATAGCATAGTGGCATAAGTGCCGCAGTTCATTACACACCCTAGCGGGGCCATCTACTTTTTCTCAAAATGTAGGAAAAAGGAAAGGTTAAACAAAAGTGCCCCACACGGCCACAGTAGCTCCCGAGCCAGGCTCCAACAGCCGCATGCTCCGCGGGAGTCCTCCTCCCGCTTGACCGGAGCACGGTGGCGGGACGACCCGTCGCGTTCCCCGATCCGAGCCCGGCAGCGGGGCGGTGATACATCTCCAACGTATCTATAATTTATGAAGTATTCATGCTGTTATATTATCATTCTTGGATGTTTTACAATCATTTATTGCAATTTACATCATTTTTTGGGACTAAACTATTGACGCAGTGCCCAGTGCCAGTTGTTGTTTTTTGCTTGTTTTTTACATCACAGAAAATCAATATCAAACGGACTCCAAACACCGCGAAACTTTTTGGAGAATTATTATGGACCAGAACACCCAGGATGGGCCAGAGCTGCACCTGGGGGGGGGGGGGGTGCCCCAAGGGGGGCACAACCCAGCAGGGCGCGCCCGGGGGGGCCAGGCGCGCCCAGGTGGGTTGTGCCCACCTCGGTGGCCCCCGCCCCCCTCTTTACCCTATAAATAAACAAATATTACAAAAACCCTCAAGGTGAACCTAGATCAGAAATTCCACCGCGGCAAGGCTCTGTAGCCACCGAAAACCAATATAGACCCCGTTCCGGCACCCTGCCGGAGGGGGAATTGTCGGTGGGAATGACACCTATGGGATCACAAGAATCCCTACTACGGTTGCGGGGCGCGGGGTCATGAGAAGAGCGGATCAAATAGATAGCACACGGTTCGTTTATCCAGGTTCGGGCCGCGGGGATGCGTAAAACCCTACTCCTGATTTGGTGGATTGTATATCTGTGTTCTTGAGCTAGCTATGGGCCGTGAGGAGCTCCAAAGAGCTGAATCCTCCTCCTGGTCGCCTCGGGCCTCCTTTTATAGGAAAGGGGTTGCCACAGTAGCACACAGGAGGTGGAAAGGGTACAGTGATGTGAGGTTATCCCTCGCATTACATGACAAGGCGCATTTAATGCGTCTTACCCAGGTGTCCTTGCTTTATCGGGGACGGGGGAGAGCCCTGTCTCGTCCGTCGCCGCTCCCTCTCGCGTCGACACGCGCCCTGGCAGCGGCGCCCGCGATGCCATGTAGGCAGGCAGGTAGCTGAGGTGGCGCAGTGGTGGGTCTCCATGAAGATCTTCATGCCGCCACGTAGGTGCCTGCCCAGCTGGATGGGTCGGCAGCTGCATGCGAACGACGGTGGAGGTTTGACTGGTGTGGGCCTGATGGTGGCCCTACGGGTGTTCTTGGCAAGGGCCTTGCCGGGGCCCCGCAAGGGTCTTGCCGTGGCGCCTGCTGTCATCCCCGGCAAGGCTCTTGCCGGGGGCCTTGTGGTCCTCCTTGGCTGGGATCCCGCCAGGGATCATCATCTCCTAAAGGGTGTATCTGATCTTGAATGTCTTCACAAAGATCTGCAAGCCACCACGGGGATGTCTCCCGAATCCTTGCCCCATGGGGGCAGTGGACTCAAGGGTGACTCACTCCATAGGTGTGGGGCGAGCTGCCATGGCAAGGGTCTTGCCGGGTTTGGTAAAACCGCCTCCCGGCAATGATCTTGCCGGGGGTCCGCTTCGTCCCCTTTGCTCTTTGTGGTCTTTGTCTTGGCGTCGTTCTGCTTCTCCTGAGCTTCGGCCTTACCTAGGCTCACCTCCCTTGCCTTGCTCAGTGTGGTGGTGCCCATGGCTCAGACTGCCCGTGCATAGTTATAGGGGTACACAGGAGCCCCCGGTCCTGGGCCACAGGTAAGCGCAATCGCGTCGTTGGGCTAGGCCCAAAAACGGTGTGCGGGCAGGCGGGGCGGTTTTTACCGCGGTAAGTCTCTTCGCGCGTTGCGCTTCCCATGCTTCCAGCGCATGGCGCGGCGTGGGGAGGCATGTGTGACATGGGCGGCATGCGTGGGGTTGCTTCCCGCGGGCATGCGTCACATCACAGTTAATGTGAAAGGAGGCGGCCCACATTTTTCCCCCATAAGAAGGAATAACCGTGGGTGCGCTGCTCACTTCCCCTTCTTCCCTTGTTCCTTTTCCAATCTCAGAGCCGCCGTTCCCTCTCTTCCTTCCTTCCTAAGCTTTCGCTGTCGCCCACCGCCGCTGCTTTGCCATCCCCCTTCCTCAGCCCTCTGAACTTCTTGGTCGCCATGGCTCCCAAATTCGCCAAGGGCAAGGGGGTGGCTAAGGGCGCCGGGACGGTGGAGCCGCCGGAGAGCGCGCTGTCGCGGGACCGGACGAAGTCCGCCTTCTTCTTCCCCTTGACGGTTGATGTTCAAGAGCTCCGAGCCTCCTTCAAGCCCCTATGGGGAGTGAAGACGGGGGGAGAGGATTCGGGACACCTGGCGACACGCATCATTCCTGCTGCTTGCGCTGATCCTGCCTCGAATCGGTACCCCTTCTTCGTTGATTACTTTTCTTGCGGGTTATGTCCTCCTTTCTCCGATTTCTTCTGCGACGTTATGCGCACCTTCGGCTTTCGCCTCTTGGGTTTTACTCCGAATGCGGTGGCGTGCATGGCTTTCTTCGCGCATCTTTGCGAAGGCTTTGCCGGGGTGCAGCCCAACACGGCGCTCTTCTGCCATTACTTCTTCCCTCGAATCCAGCCGGGAGGAGCCGTCTCCGGTTGCGTCACCTGGATCCCAAGATCCAAGGGGGCGTACCCGAACGGTGCCGTGAAGGAGAGGTGGGAGGAATGGCGTGGCCGGTGGTGCTGGATTGAAGATGAAAACCCGCCGGAATTCTGCAAGGTCCACCGAGTGCCGCCGGTCCGCGGCAGCGATTGGAGCGATGTCGACGCCGCCGACAGGAGGCTCACCGTCGCCACCACCAGGATTCTCCGGCTCACCCAGGCCGGACTCACCCTTGAGATGATCGGCGCGGACTTCATTCGCCGCCGGATCGCGCCGTTGCACAGCAAGGGGAGGCCAGCATGGCTCTTTACGAACCCGGCTGACATTATGAGACTCCACTCCGGCCTCGATCACAACTTCACAGTGCTGGCGCATGCCCACTTCTGCCAGCGACTTTTCCAGCTTGATGTGTGTCGTGATGGCGAGGTCGAGCAGACCGGCAATGTCGTGAGGGCTGCCGCAAAGGTTGGCAAGGCCCTCAAGGGGCCATTTTTCAAGCTGCCAGTGGGGGTGGTCCCGTTGTGCAACAATTCGCGTTGGTCCGAGATCATCGCGATGATGCTGGATTGTAATGCGCACGGCCCTGCCCCGAGCTGGGAGGAGCCGAAGGACGAGGATGTGCAGCAATTCTTCGACACCCTGATTGAGGTGTACGTCAATGCCGACGCCGAGCGGTGGATTATCATGGCCACCACCTAGGCAGAGCTGGACTACATCGCCATTAGGGCGAGGGAGGCACAGCTTGCCATGGAGGCCGGCAGCGTCGGGGGTGTGGAGGACAAGGCCGCAACGGGGGCAGAGGAAGAGGAGCTCACTCGGTGGGCGGCGGCCCCCGGGGAGGTCAGTAGCTCCGACACCGGAGCTCCTCTTGGCGAGGACGCGGCCGACGAGTCATCGGGGGAGGAGGAGGACATGGCGGCGGGCTCGACGCCAACCATGGGAAGAGGGCAAGTCCCGCGGCGGGCTGGCTTCGGTGAGATGGTCCCGCCCGGCAGGGCTGCGCGGCCTCAATTGACCCTGGAGGGGTCTGGGCGCCACATCAGGGCCACGGTAGCCAAGAGGCTGACAAAGGCCGCTGAGAAGAAGAAGACCACAGCCCCTTCCTCATCCGGGCGTGCACAAACCCCGCCGCCTCCTTCGCCTCCTCCGGCAGGCGTCGACTCGGATATTGATGTGGAGCTCCGTTTTGATCTCGGGCCTCTCAGCCCGGAGAGGAAAAGGAAACTGGTGGAAGAGGAGGAGACGGATGACGGGTAAGTTCTCCGTTCCTTACTGTCATTTCAATTTCGTCGAATTGGGTCGCTTGTCTTGATCCATTTTTGCTTCCGTAGGGAGACAAAGACGTTGGCCCAGAGGGTGAAGAGGGCGAGGACCTCGGCGAGCAGCCAGCCCCCGGCTGGGGCTTCAAAGACACCACTGGTGGTGCTGAGCAGCCCGGACAGCAGCCCCCGGCACAGCCCCCAGCGTAAGTTCGTCACCCTCTTCTTACTCGACATGTGGTAGGTGCTCGATGTTATGGTGCTGACCTTGCCGGGTCTGCAGGAGGGGAGTGGCAGCAGGAGGAGCCACAGAGAGCTACTCCTAACACACCACCGCCATCGACTACGCCGCCGCAGGGGGCGTCCCCGGCAAGGGCATCAGGCACGGAGCCCACACGCATGGAGGAAGAGGGGAACTTGGGCGCTGGTGGCTCTGTCGTGGCGCCAAATACTGGCGGAGAGGGGACTTCTGCTTCACAGCCTGGCACCGGTGAGTCGCCTGTCCTTCGTCTCTGTTTTTCCCTTACTCTTTTCTTGGCTTCATTGCTCCCGTTGTTGCCTAGGCCCTCCTTCAACAGGTATGGAGGACATGGATACCGTTGCTGGGAGCATTGCAGAGGAGGCCGCCAAGGATGCTGCCGAGGACACCGCGGCGGGGGCCGCCAAGGCGACCGGCGAGGCTTCTGCCGAGGGCGCCAGCGGTGGACCTGCCGGTGAGGCCGGCAAGGCCTCCGCTGAGGAAGAGGTAGTGGGTGACCAGCCTCCCTCCTCCTCAACCTCGGGCCTCGGCAGATATCTGAAGGTGGGCGACGATCTCTTCGTCCACCTCCCAGGGGCGTCAAGCCGGGCGCCCGCCGAAGGGGAAGTTTTCGACGGTGAGGTGCTTGCCGCCACCGGGCTCGAGGTGGTTGATGAGCCGGGCGTTGGTGGCGACGGTTCTCCAGAAGAGCAGCTTTTTCGTGCCATGGGGGCCAATTTCCGGAAGCTCCAAGTGCTCTACCATGCTCGCCTGGACAAGGTCAAGTCCAGGATGGCAACGGTGGACAACGCGGAGGTGGACTTCAAGGCGCGCGGTGCCGAGAAGCAGACCTGGTTCCCCCAGGCTCGCGAGGAGCAGAGGGCCTTTCAGGAGAAATTGGCCGAGCGCGATGTGTATCTCACCATGAAGATGGCCGACATCGAGAAGGCCCAGGAAAAGGCGGAGAACTTGGCTGCCGCGGCCGAGGCCGCCCAGAACCAGCATCAAGCCACCTTGGATTCCCAGGAAGAGGACCTCGCCGCGCGTGAGGCTAAGCTTGCCGCAGCTCTCCGTGGCAAGGATGAGGAGCTCGAGGCCCTTGTCGCGTAGCGGACTCGCGAACTGGAGTAGAGGCACAAGGAGGCACTCGATGCCCAGGCTCTGGCCCATGCCGACAAGGTAAGGGAGTTGGAGGTGGCGCAGGACGAGCTGAAGGAGCAGGCCCTCAAGTTGTCCAATGAGAAGAGCACGCTCAACAGTGCCTTGGTGGAGGCGCAAGGAGCGGTCGTCAGCAGGGCTGGGGAGCTCTCCGAAGCACAGAACTCCGTCAGAGACCTCAAGCTAAAGCTGGAGGATCTCGAGAAGATGCTATCGGAGAGAAGGGCTCGGGAGGAGATCCTGACCAGGAGCCTGGAGGAGGAGAAGCAGCTGCGGGCGAATGAGGCCGCCTCCCACTAGGATTATGTGGCGGGAGAGAACAGATGGATCAGCCGTCTGGAGGACACTACTAGAAAAAGGGCTATAGATGGGATTGACACTAATGGCGCACCAGACAAGCGGTGTGCCATTAGTATATACTAATGGCGCACCACCTTCCGATACGCCATTAGAGCTGAAACTACTAACGGCGCACCTGGTCCAGGGTGCGCCATTAGTATCAAAAATTTTTTTTTAACTAGTGCGCCTGTCCAAACATACTAATGGCGCATCCAGACACAGTGCGCCATTACTAGTTGTAACTAGTAATGGCGCACCAGTCGGAAAGTGCGCCACTAATGTTGTTTTTTTATTATATTTTTTTATTCCTTTTTTTGCAAAACTACTAATGGCGCACTGTGGAACAGTGCGCCATTAGTATGTTTTTTTTTGCAAAACTACTAATGGTGCACCACCAGAAGGTGCGCCATTAGTAACCTGGATTACTAATGGCGCATTTAGAGTTGGTGCGCCATTAGTAAGTGGGCAGCAACAAGACATTTTGGACAGCCTCTCCTACCCACACTCACTTTATCCCCACTTCATTCTCTCCACCTCCTCCTTGTCTCGGGTGCCTCCTCTTTTTCACCTCATTTCCACCATAGATTCATTCAATTTATGTGGTTAAATTACCTTGTTTTGATAGGTAAGTAAGGGGGGAAGCTATATTTATGTTGTTCTCCCTACAACAATGTGCACATGCACTTTTTATGGCCTAGCTAGATCTATGTATGTTCGTGGTGTTGCATATGTTTGTGGTGTTGCATATGTGTTTGTGTTTGGAGGTGTACCGGTATTTGAAATGCGATAGTTGCCAATATTTTGCCGGAATGTTGATTCATTTCCGTTTCGGCGAGAATTTTGGCATTAAGCATTCTTTTTGGTCCTATTTTTAGGGAAAGTCATGCCAAATTTTTTCTTGGTTCTAAAATATCGTTTTGCTCTACCCCGCAGGTGACCATGGTCCGCACGATGACCGAAGGCATCGTGAATAGGTTTTTGAGGTCCGCGAAGGCCGAGATGCTTCAAAAGAACGAGACGGAGATAAGATGTCCGTGTCGAAGATGCAAGCTGAAGAGCCTTATTGTGGACCCGGAATCTGGGCAGGTGCGGGACCACCTGCTCTTGCGTGGTTTCATGGATGGCTATCGGTGGCAAGGTGATGAAGATGACTACGAAGTCGTCCATGGGGGCCGGGCAAGAAATGAGGAAGGGCAGCAAGACAACCACCGCAGCTCGGGCAGGCGAGAAGGCAAAGAATCCCCAGGAGATGATCATGACGGTGATGCTATACACGGTCATCATGTAGAAGATGCAGGACATGATGATGAGGAAGATGCCGGAGCAGACGACGGGCATGATCATGAAGATGATGATGCCGGCGGAGCAGACGACGCTGGACCATCGATGGGCTGGGTGCAGGACCCTCATATTCAAGAGCTGCTTCTCATGCAGACGGATAACGCAAGAGCTGCCGCCCGAGAGAAAGCCAAGATGGATCAACTTGAGTTAGACGCGGTTACTCCATTGTATGAAGGATGCAGGCCCGAGGATACCCGCCTGAAAGTAACGCTCATGGCTCTGGAGATGAAGGTAAAACACAAATGACCGACGCATGCTTCGACGAGAACATGTCATTCTGGCACGAACGTCTTCCCAAGGGGAACAAGTGCCCGACCTGTTTGGAGGAGGCGAATAAAATCGTGTGTCCTCTGGATTTACCACACGTGAAATACCATGTGTGCATGAACAATTGCATCATTTATCGGGACGAGCACGCGGAGTCTACCATATGTCCGGTGTGCGGCGTCACTCGGTACAAGAAGAGGAAGAAAGCTCCTCGAAAAGTGGTGTGGTACTTTCCGATCACTCCTCGTCTGCAGCGGTATTTCGCAGACCCTAAGGTAGCAAAGCTCCTCCGTTGGCACGCGGATAGGGAGGAGAAGAAGCGAGAAGACGACGCAAATGATCCGGAGATAGATAAAAAAGACAAGATGCTGAGTCACCCTAAGGATGCGAGCCAGTGGCAAGCGTTGAACTTCGAAGACCTAGAATTTGGGAATGATCCAAGGAACATCGTGCTGGGAGCGAGCACCGATGGAGTCAATCCGTTTGGCAGCCAGAGAAGCACACATAGCACCTGGCCTATGTTTGTGTCGATGTACAACCTTTCCCCCTGGTTGTGCATGAAGAGGAAGTACATTCACATGAGTATGCTAATTGAAGGACCGAAACAACCAGGGAACGACATCAATCTTTATCTGGGGCTGCTGAAAGAGGATCTTGACACGCTGTGGAAAACGCCAGCCAATACGTGGGACGCCGCAGAGAAAGAATATTTCCCTATGAGAGCCGCGCTGCTCACGACGGTGCACGACTATCTCGGTTACGGATATGTCACGGGGCAGGTGGTCCACGGATTTTCTGGATGCGTCAGGTGCATGGATGACACAACGTATCGCCAGCTAGATAGAGATCCCGGGTCTTCGTAAACCGTGTTCATGGGACATCGAAGGTGGCTTCGCGACGATGACCCGTGGAGAAAACGCAAGGATTTGTTCGATGGTGAAACCGAATCCTGAGGACGCCCGCGTACGAGGAGCGGCGAGGAAATAGACGAGCTGTTGAAAAATTGGAAAGATTGCCCACTGCTAGGAAAGAAGCAAAAGGCGCCAGAGCCGGGAAAGAAGCGAAAGGCGCCAGAGCCGCTGGTGAAGGTATGGAAAACGAGGTCTGTTTTCTGGGACTTGCCATACTGGAAGATCCACCATGTGCCTCACAGCCTTGATGTAATGCATATCACGAAGAACGTGTGCGAGAGTCTTCTTGGTACCCTGCTCAACATGCCAGAGAGGACCAAAGATGGGCAAAAAGCAAGGGCAGACTTGAAATCAATGGGCATCAGGCAGGAGCTTCACGCTATATATATGATGATGATGATGATGATGAGGCGAAGCAGGACACGGAAAGTCGTCGCAAAGGCAAAAAGGCCAAGAAGACCGGAAATGACTACCCTACCGCGTGCTTCACTCTAAGTCAGGAGGAGATCGAGCAGTTTTTCACCTGCCTCCTAGGAGTAAAACTTCCTTACGGTTACACGGGGAAGATAAGCAGATACCTAGACCCCGCGAAGCAGAAGTTCAGCGGGATGAAGTCTCATGACTGTCACGTGCTGATGACGCAGATACTTCCAGTTGCAATCCGTGGGATCATGGACGCGCACGTCTGTGAAACGCTATTTGGCCTATGCAACTTTTTCGACGTCATCTCTCGGAAGTCTGTTGGCGTGTGGCAACTCAGAAGGCTACAGGAAGAGATCGTGGTGATACTATGCGAGCTTGAGATGTACTTCCCGCCCGCATTCTTCGACATTATGGTGCATCTGCTGGTCCATATCATGGACCATATCATCCAATTCGGGCCGACGTTCCTGCACAGCATGATGCCGTTCGAAAGGATGAATGGTGTCATCAAAGGATACGTTCGCAACATGTCACGTCCAGAGGGAAGCATAGCCAGGGGCTTTCTGACCGAAGAGTGCATCTCCTACTACACGAATTATCTAGGCATCGAGAACCCCGTTGGTCTGCCCGTCAACAGGCACCTCGGCAGGCTCGCTGGATGGGGTCACTGTGAGGGTCGCCGCGAAATGCATGTCGACTTCGAGGGTCGACTCGCCGACTTTGAAAGAGCAAACCTAGTCGCGCTACAACACATAGACATGGTCGATCCTTGGGTGGTAGAGCACAAAACCTTTATTAAGATGACGTACAATGACCGAGGCCAACAGAGGACGGACGGAGATATACCCTCAGATTTAAAAGAGCACAACTCATGTTTCACGTGTTGGTTCAAGCAGAAGCTTCTGTCGTACCCTTTACATGAGGATTCTTCCACGGAAGAACAACTCATATTCGCCTTGTCACAGGGCGCCGAGCACAACCTGATGACCTATGAGGCGTACGATATCAACGGCTACACATTCTACACCGAGGCCAAGGACATGAAGAGCGATGGTTATCAGAACTCCGGGGTAACGATGGAATCCTACACCGGTAATGACAAGGACAGATACTACGGAAGGATCGAGGAGATCTGGGAGCTGAGCTACGCTGGAAAGAAGGTCCCGATGTTCCGTGTCAGATGGGTGAAGAGCGTCCTAAAAGAAGACCGATATTTCACCACCATGGTTATACCCGAAGCCAAATCCAAGACCGCGGGCGCAAACGTCACCGCGAAAAATGAGCCATGGGTACTGGCTTCCCAAGTGGACCAATGCTTCTTCATTACCGACCCGTCAAAGCCCAGTCGTGTTGTCGTGAGGAGAGGCAAAAGGAAGATCATCGGAATGGATGGAGTAGCCAATGAGCAAGACTTCGACAAGTACGGTGACCCGAGGATCGAACATGACGACGATGATGAAGTAGCAGCATACACCACAAGAAGAAGCAGGACCACCCTACCTAAAGGACGTCCGTTCCACAGAAGAACTCCATTTGCGAAAAAGAAGGGCAAGAAGATTGTGAACAGATAGCTAGCTAAGATCGATTGTATTTAAATCATAGCCTTCATTTCTCGATTGTATTTCATGGGCACTTTTTGAACTATCATGAATATTTTTAAATTTCATGGACACTCGATCTCGATCCCCCTCCATCTTGATCGCTATCCCACCTCGCCAGATGCGGTCCCCCTCGCCGCCGAGCACCCCCCGGTCCACCGGCCGCCGCCGCCGACCCCCCGCACCCTCGATTCCCCTACTCAACCGCCACCGCCGACCCCCCGCACCCCTCCCCTACTCAACCGCCGCTGCCGACCCCCCGCACCCTCCCCCGCTCAACCGGCATTACTGTTTGATGATATTTTTTAAAAAATTATTACTGTCTTATAAAAAAAATATTACTGTTGCAGTAGCCATCTTATAAAAAAATTATTACAGTCTTATAAAAAAATTATTACTGTCTTATAAAACAAGTTTGAACATATTTAAACACAAATACTAATGGCGCACCGGGGTGAGGTGCGCCATTAGTATGGATGTACTTATGGCGCACCAGGGTGAGGTGCGCCATTAGTATGGATGTACTTATGGCGCACCGAGGGGTGGTGCGCCATTAGTATTTTGCCGCCCCCATCCATATTTCCACCCTGGCCCAAACCTATCCCCTCTCTCTCCCTCACCCTCGCCCTCGATCCCCTTCCCCTCTCCCCCGACGCCGCTGCCCCGCCGCCTCGACGCTGCCCCGCCGCCTTGACACCGCCCCGACACCTATTAGACTCCGAGTCAGGTCCAAACTAATGTTGAAACTTCAGTTTTTAAATGGTTGTGGGGTACATATTGGGGCAGCAATCAGTACTATCTGTCTACTATCTGGTTAATCTCGGGTGTGTACTATCAGTTTCATATTGGGCTCAAACAAACATTAAAGGAGCCATTATCTGTATTTTTAACTAAAGCTATTATCTGCCTGCTATCATTGGTTTTGGGTCTATCCATAGTTTGCTACCATCACTCTGGATTTGTGCATGCACTCCTTACGTAATATCACTATGTTTTATTCCTATGCATGTCAGTTATTGTACACAATGGAACTGAACATGTAGAGCAAAAGAGACGAGCCTTGTGTGGCAATAAAATTTCATGCAGACGTCGCTCCACGGTGGGCGCAAAGGGAGCCCCCCTCCACCCATTTCGGATTGTAATCAAGAGGAAGATAACTGTTCTGAGGGGGATTCAGAAGGAGACGACCACTCCTATTTACCCCCTAAGGTCTTCACTCTAACATGGCATGCTAATGTTGGTAATATCATGCATATGGTGCCTTGCATTGCTTACTTTATACATAAAATATGTCATCTGCTTAGTTTAGACATGCTTTGTGTGAATGCCATCTTTTTAGTTTCTTTATCGTATATGTGAATCATGCAATGCCATCTTGTTTAGCCAGGCATCATATATGTGAATTTTGCAATGCCACCCCGGTTAGCCAGTCATCTTATATGTGAATTATATCATGCCATCATTTTTTTATTACGTGTTAAATTTGTCAACAATTTTAGTACATTCAATTACTCTTCCTGTGCATCAGCCATTTGGCACGTCATGGAAAAATCTGGAGTGGAAACAAGGTCTTCAGAGCAGACAATGCTATTTGACGAAGCACATGTCTTGCTGGTTACAGATAGCTCCTCAAAGGAGGATTCAGAGACAGATGACCACTCCTATTTCCGCCCAAGGTGCATGCTCTAACTTGGCAGGGTTATGTCGCTCATATCGTGCGTATGGTATCTTGCATTGCTATGTCATTTGCTTAGTTTAGACATGCTTTGTGTGAATGCCACCTGTTTAGTGTCTAATTACCATATATGTGAATTATGCAATGCCATCTTGTTGCAAGACATTATATATGCAAATTATGCAATGCTATCTTGTTGCAAGGCATCATATATGTTAATTATGCAATGCCATATTGTTTAGCCAAGCGTCATATATGTGAATTATATCATGCCGTCCTTTTTTTCTATTTCTCGTTGCATTTGTCGACAATGTTTGTATATTCAAATGCTCTTCCTGTGCATCAACCATTTGAATTGGTGATGGAGAATTCTGGAGTGAAAACAAGGTCTTCAGAGCAGATAATGCTACCTACTGAAGAAGATATCTTGCTGGTTACAGATAGCTCTTCAGAGGAGGATTCAGAGGCAGATGACCGGTCCTATTATCCCCCTGAGGTGTATGCTCAAACTTGGCAGGGTTATATTACTCATATCATGCATATGTTATATTGCAATGCTTTGTTTTTTACATCATATACACAATATTGAATGCCATCTCCTTAGTTGACACATCATATATGCGATTGCCCTCTCCTCACTTGCTTAGTATATAAATCATATATTTGAATTATATCATGCCATGATGTTTACCTAGACATCATGTATCTGAATTATGGCATGCCAACCCATTTTCTAAAGACATAATATAGTTATATCGTCTCATCCAGTTTATATAGTCATCATATTTTGAATTATGTCATTCTATCGGTGAATTATATCATGCCATCATGTTTCCATTGATGACAGGTTTGTAATTTATCGCATGCCAAACACTTCAATAGACAAATTGTATAGTTATATCATGTCATCCTGTTTACATAGTCATCATATTTTGAAGTTTGTCATTCTATCCTATTTAGTTAGCCATCATACATGTGAAATTGTGTCATGCTATCCTGTTTAATTAGCCATCATATATGTGAAATTATCTCCTGCTATTCTGTTTGGTTAGACAACATAAATGTGAATTATTTCATGCCCTGTTTTCTTCCCTAATATCCATTGCACCTGTCTATCTTACAATGTCTGTACATTCAATTACTTTTCTTGTTTATCAGCCATTTCAATTGGAGGGGGTGATGGCAGTATATGTGGGAGTAAAAACACGGTCTTTAGAAAAGATCGTGCTACTTTTTGATGTAGATAGAACCACGATTGTACATGCCCAAGAACCAGCCCCACCACACATAACCCAGACTCACGTAGATTGTATCCCTACCCAGTTGGACAGAGAACCAGCTACACCCCTTCTAACCCCAACCCTAGAAGATAGTAACCTAGTTCCAATTGACACAACACCGTCTCCACCACAGAGCACCCAAACACGAGCAATTAGTAAGGCAACTGCAGTGCCCAAAGCATGATGACCACCACTCCGAACCTCAAGTCAACGCTTAAAGCAGAAGAAGAATTTCTCAGGTCAGGTTCCGTAGCTATGGTTCATACTACTTTGCTCTTGCATCACTGTATTTACTCATACCAACTAATTTCATATTTGAAGGATGCAATTGAAACTCCAATGGTGCAACAGGTATGTTTTAAACCTGTTTATTTAATGTGTTTGCTGTTGTAACTTGCTCTATGTTGATTTCAGTTTCAATTGAATAAACACTTATGTTCTCATGCCATGCAGATTACAAGTGTTGTTATTGCTGTGTAGTTTCCCACACTTAAATTATGTCTATGTTGTTTTGTCTTAAATAGATATGATTCAAACTGTCTCTATCTTGATTTGGCAACATAAACTACAATGATATAGACCATATAATGACCATACTACATAGATATATGTTTGTTTCATGCTGTTATCCTATCCACCTTACTACTGAACTGGTTTACCAAACATAGTAAACCTGTGATGTGTTTGTTTGTTTCTCTTTTAGAACGCAGATAAAATATTGGAGAAGAGTACCCCGTTATGCAATGGTAAAGGAAGTGATGCAGATGATGTTCAAGATAGTGAGACATCCCTGTTGGTCTCCAAGAAAGCTGATGAAAACTATATTGAAGACACTGAGACAACCCCAAAGTTCTGTCTTGATGTAGTGTTTGAGTTACTGGCTACTACTACTGGCACCAGCTCTTAGAACTCGCTGCCTGAATCAGTTTGGCTTCTTGAGTCTCAACTTCAAGTTCAAAGACATCGAGCGGATGTTATGCGATAGGAAGCCGAAGGACTGAGGAAGTCCCAACAGAATTCAGATGCATACTTTCTGGTGCAACAACAAGTGCTGGAGGATTTAAGCGCCAAACAAGAGAAAGTTAATAAGCTTGCTAAGCATCTTGCCAGCATTATGGGTACCCAGGATATTGTTTCTTGAGCTCTTCTGAAGAGGTTTCAGTTCTGGACTTGTTTTGCTACGGCGTTTATTTGCACTAGTCGCCAACTTTGACAACCAGTGTATATGATATGCTGTTTTGTTCCCTATATTTGCACTGGTGGCGAACTTTGATGCCTAGTGGATGTAATATGTGTTACAGCCATGATAGCCTAGCATAAGTTGCTTTCTTATTTATTTCCTTGTTGTCTTGTTTATTTGTTATTTGTAGTCAGTGCAGTTCTTTTTCCGCGGTTTGCTAGTGGCCGCAATAGCCTATTTTTTAAAACTAGGCCATAATAACCATGGGCAACATATTTACTGTAGTTACCATGGGCCTCCTACGGGCCGTAGAAGCAATGGGCCTTCTAAGGGCCATAGAAACAATGGGGTTTCTACGGGCTGTAGCATCAATGGGCCTTGTACGGGCCGTATGATCGATCGACCAAACATGGGCCAATAACAGACCACATTATGGGCCGTAAACGGGCTAGATTTTGAATCGTCCGTTCATGGGCCGACAATAACAGGCCATCATTAATCGGCCATATTTGATGATGTTGTGAAAACGGCCCAACAGATTAATGGGCCGCAAACGGGCCGATTGTAACCACGGGCTAAATTTGGCCCACAAGGAGAAAAGGCCAGTAACGGGCCATAAGTAACCGAATGCTGGAAATGAGCCCAAGAATAAATGGGCCGTGAGAAGGCCGAAAGATAACACGGGTTGGAAATGGCCCAATGAAATAATCGCCCGTTAATGGGTATAAAGCGGTACACTGTTTATTGTGGGCCAGATTCACCACGGGTCGTTAATGGGCCAAGAGTTACAAATGGCCTCGTATGGGCCGAAAGACATCATGGGCCATACATGGGCCGGAAGTTACATGGGGATGGAATCATATTGGGCGGCCCAGATGGAGCTACTGGCTTAATTCCAATAGGCCGTAACGGGCCGTGAGTTAGCGGGCCATAAATGGGCTATATACAAACAGGCCGTTAACAGGTTGTCCGTGGGCCGGTCCATTACCTTTTGACCAAGTCAAACGGGCCAACCTTTTCACTTGAATGGGCCTTATTTGGGCCGTGCCACGTGTGGACGTATCATAGGCACCTCCTGTCCAATTAATGGATGACATCTGTCCCAACGATGAGCCAACACGTGTTTCCTCCGGCCAATGAGAATTTTACACGTGGAAAATCCTCATTGGTCCGGGCTGTTAGCGGGTTATCGGATCCAAAACCGGAGTCCATAGCTTAACGACGACCCGTTACGGTGGATGCCATGTGTCGGTCACCCTTGATGAAAGCACTTCCTTGTTGTGCCATTTATCATCATGGAAGTGGAAACTTCCGTGATGATAATTTTGGTAATGTCATGTAACACTTCTATGACAACACAGGTATGACTATCTTGATTCTTTCATAAAATTGTCATGGATGTACATGCATGACAGAAAACATGACCTACTATGACAAACACGTATCATCATGGAAGTGTATTTTTTGTAGTGCATGGACTCAACATTAGTCATAAAGAACTCACATACTTATTGCAAAAATCTATTAGTCATTGAAACAAAGTACTGCCGCATGCTCCTAGGGGGATAGATTGGTAGGAAAAGACCATCGCTCGTCCCATAGGGAAGACAATCAAAAAATATCTCATGCTCCAACTTCATTACATAACGGTTCACCATACGTGCATGCTACGTGACTCACAAACCTTAACACAAGTATTTCTCAAATTCACAATTACTCACTAGCATGACTCTAATATCACCATCTTTATATCTCAAAACAATCATAAGGAATCAAACTTCTCATAGTATTCTATGCACTTTATATGAAAGTTTTTATTATATCCCTCTTGGATGCCTATCATATTAGGACTAATTTTATAACCAAATAAAATTACCATGCTATTTAAAGACTCTCAAAATAATATAAGTGAAGCATAAGATTTCATCAATATCTATAAAATAAAACCACCGCCGTGCTCTAAAAAGATATAAGTGAAGTACTAGAGCAAAATTGCCTAGCTCAAAAGATATAAGCGAAGCACATAGAGTATTCAAATAAATCACGATTCATGCGTGTCCCTCTCAAAAGGTGTGTACAGCAAGGATGATTGTGGAAAGTTAAAAAGCAAAGACTCAAATCATAGAAGACGCTCCAAGCAAAACACACATCATGTGGTGAATAAAAATATAGCCTCAAGTAAAGTTATCGATAGACGAAGATGAAAGAGGGGATGCCCTGGCTCTTGGTTGTCCTTGAATATTAACTTGGGGTGCCTTGGGCATCCCAAGCTTAGGCTCTTGCCACTCCTTATTCCATAGTCCATCAAATCCTTACCCAAAACTTGAAAACTTCATAACACAAAACTCAACAGAAAATCTCATAAGCTCCGTTAGTATAAGAAAATAAATCACCACTTTTGGTACTATTGTGAACTAATTCTTTATTTATATTGGTGTAATATCTATTGTATTCCAACTTTTCCATGGTTCGTACCCCCCAATACTACTCATAGAATCATCAAAATAAGCAATCAACACATAGAAAACATAATCTATTGAAAACAGAACAGTCTGTAGTAATCTGTAACTCTAGAATACTTCTGTAACTCCAACAATTATGAAAAATTAGGACAACCTGAGAAATTTGTTTGTTAATCTTCTACTAAAAGAATCCGTATTTTATCGAACTTCTTTTAAAAATGAGAATTGTTTTCCTGAGTGCAAAAGTTTCTGTTTTGCAGCAAGATCAAATCAACTATCACCGCAAGCCATCCCAAAAGTCTTACTTGGCACAAACACTAATTAAAATACAAAACCACATCTAACCGGAGGCTAGATGAATTATTTATTTCAAAACAGAACCTAAAAAGCAAAAACAAAAATAAACTTGGGTTGCCTCCCAACAAATGCTATTGTTTAACGCCCTTAGCTAGGCATAAAACATGAATAGATCTAGGTGTAATCGTAATAATGGTAAGGCAAATCTCTAAAACTCTCATACTCCCTTCGTTTAGCAGCAAGTTTTCTTTTTGTTAAGCAAAAGCAATGAAAATGGCTAAATTTAATGGGATAAGAATCCCCAAGATCATGTTCGGGAGGAATTGGTTCCACCTTTGGCCCCTCATATTGTATGACCAACTCATCATTATAAGAATTCTTTTGGCGAAAAGTCATGAGCTTGTGTCCAAGAGAGAAACCCAATCCGTTGTTTTGTATAGAAATATTATCATTATGCTCGGAAATCTTATCAACTAAAACATCGGCAGTGACCCTCTTTCTTAAATTTTCGTTATAAGCAACATGATCTAAAGAACGTAAATGCATTATGTCCTCTTGGTTAAAAAGAATTCCCTCTATGGGAGGACGACCACCATCTACTTCATAATGCGCAAATATTTCACTAGCTTCTTTCATAATAAATCTGAACTCGTGGGCTAGAATTACAGTGGCGGCGCGCTTAATAGAAGAATGCTCAATATTAGAAAACTCTAGAAAAATCCTTTGTATGGATGGATCCATATGAACAAATTGTCTTTCAAGTTCGACTATGAGCGAAGATATAGGATCCACAAGACACTAGTTTTATGGAGAATGGATCCACCCAAAGCGGGAAGCGCACCGGCACAAGTAAAGAAGTCTTGAATAACCCCTTTTCCAATAATATTGCCGCTACCTATGAGAAGCCTTTTAGTGTGTAGAATAGTAGATTCTTCATGAGGATTAGTATTAGAAAAAGCATCAAAGTTTCCCCCATCGTTACTATATCCTTTTCAGTGATAACCTCCCCAATTTCAGATATGGTGCCAACAAACCAATCTAGCAAACGAGCAACCCGAAAGAAAACAAAAAAAGATGAACAAAAGAATGGCGAAGAAAATGCAAATTGTCAGTGTCAAAACCGGCGGATCTCGGGTAGGGGGTCCCGAACTGTGCGTCTAGGCCGGATGGTAACAGGAGGCAGGGAACACTTTGTTTTACCCAGGTTCGGGCCCTCTCGATGGAGGTAATACCCTACTCCTGCTTGATTAATATTGATGATATGGGTAGTACAAGAGTAGATATACCACGAGATCAAGGAGGCTAAACCCTAGAATCTAGCCTATGGTATGATTGTTGTGTATGGAGTCGATTGCCTACAGACTACAACCCTCCGGTTTATATAGACACCGGATAGGGTTAGGGTTACATGGAGTCGATTACAATGGTAGGAGATCTTGAATATCCGCATCGCCAAGCTTGCCTTCCACGCCAAGGAAAGTCCCATCCGGACACGGGACGAAGTCTTCAATCTTGTATCTTTATAGTCCAGGAGTCCGGGTGAAGGTATAGTCCGGCTACCCAAACACCCCCTAATCCAGGACTCCCTCAGTAGCCCCTGAACCAGGCTTCAATGACGACGAGTCCGGCGCACAAATTGTCTTCGGCATTGCAAGGCGGGTTGCTCCTCCAAGTCCTTCGTTGAAGATTGTAACACCAAGAGTAGTGTCCGGCTCTGCAAAATAAGTTTCCACATATTGCCATAGAGAGAATAATATTGACACAAATCAAATCTGCTGACGTATTCCGCAGTGCGTCATCACACTACGGCCAAGTCCTTTACTCGAATCGTTTTTACTTTTCCACCTCAGCATGTTTTGCGAGGCGGTTTCCTTGGCACGTCTTGTCAAAGCAGAGATCATGTACCCCCTTTACGGGATTCTCATCAATACGGACGTGGATAACCCAACTGCGCCATTTATCACGGCGCTTGGGAGGCAAGCGAGTTTTACTAGGCAGGTGGGGACGCACAACCGCATCCGCCCATATAAGGGGATAAGGATCCACCTTTTTACCTACGCCTTCTTCCTCCTTTGCCTATCCATCTCCTGCTCACTCGAGCTCCAGCGCCCAAGCCCGCACTTCCCACCTCAACCTTCTCCAGCAATGTCCGGAGCGGGAGGCAAGTGGATGGTCTCCTCCGTCATGGAGGGCCATGTCAAAAGGCTAAGGAAGGCCGGATACTTGTCCAAAGACATCGCGCACCGGCTTCCCGAGGAGGTGCAGTTTCTCCCCACCCCAAGGCCCCATGAGAGGGTAGTATTCCTTCCCCACTTTCTCCGCGGACTGGGTTTTCCACTCCACCCATTTGTCCGGGGCTCATGTTTTACTATGGCCTGGATTTCCACGATCTGGCCCCGAACTTCGTCCTCAACATCTCGTCGTTTATCGTCGTGTGCGAGGCTTTCCTCCGCATCTGCCCCCATTTCGGCCTCTGGCTCAAGACCTTCAACGTCAAGCCCAAGGTGGTGCGCGGCAGCCAGACGGAGTGCGGAGGCGCCATGGCGGGCAAAATGGCCAACGTCCTATGGCTCGAGGGCTCCTTCGTGGAGACCCTGAAGGGGTGGCAATCGTGGTGGTTTTACATCACCGAGCCGTGCGATCCGAAATGGATCGCAGCCCCCGAGTTCCGATCCAGACCCCCCACACGGCTTATGTCCTGGAAAGAGACTGGCCTGTCGTGGGGCGACGAAAAAGAGCTGACCGGACAGCAGACATGCATCCAGTCCCTGGTGAGCAAGCCGATCAGGCTCGTCCGCCGGATCCTCCCATGTCAACAACGGGACTTTAATCAGTGGGAGTTCGACCCGGCGCAGCACCAAACCCTTAACAGGCTCTTCGATACGACGTGTGAAGACGTTTGGAAGGTGCTAACCAAAGGCGCCGAGGCTCCCACATCCGCTTCCGAGGACCGCGGATACAGCTCGCAGCGTCACGCTAGCGAGGTAAGCCATTTTCACCTTTTACAGGATGTCAAGTTTTTTCATAGTTTGACTCTATGCGGGATCTAAACTCCCTTACCTTTGACAGGCTTGGCGGGCGAAGTCTGGATCGATTAACTATCCGGCTCCCTTGCCGTTCATATGCGCTAAGCAATGCTTATTGAATTTAAAATATTATTTTCTGTGCGGCCGTTTATTAAAAATTGAGAGATGGCCAGTCGTCGGCTTCTACCCCCATGCCACTAGTGCTGGGGTCTTCGGTGATAAACCTGAGCGCTCTTTTTCCCATGTTTGGGTCCTTCGAGGGAGGCGCTCAGCACGACGAACCAGGCAATCGGACTATAATGCTTGAACACTCTCACTTAGCCATAGAACTTTATAATTTTAAATTTCGGCGAAGCCCCTAGTTCGGAAGACCGAGTTCGGGGTGCTATCCACGCCTTGGCCGGACAAATCCGGCTCCTCGCTCGAAGCGGCATAAGTCTTTAGGGACTCAAAAAACCTCTTGAACAGCGACTGGTCTCTCGCCTCATCATGACAGTCAGTTTTAGCTTTCTCCACTGAGGTGCTTAACCCAGCTCAACCGGGGCACAATCCCAGTGGTTCTCCTAGTGCTACCTTAGCCGATAGAGCGGAACGTAAGGCAACAAAACATAGGAGCCGGGCAAACCCAACTATTGACCCAAATCATGATTCGGAGCCGATGCATATAGTGCTATAAGTTCGGGGTGCCGCACTTGTGAAAGTGTACGGACTTCTCATACCATATTAAAGGGTACTGAAGCCCCTGGCGTAATTGCCGTACCACAGTGTACGGGTGCAACATGTCATTAATGAACATATATAAAAGAGAGTAATGTAGAAAATAGACAAAAGCTATGCATTGTTTATAGAGAGGCTATTTATCAAAGCCGAACAATACAAGTAGTGCGATAAGAAAAAAGATGTTGGACTATTCAGTATGTCCTGACCAGGGGGAGGCCGCGGAATTGTATTTAAAACAGGTATACCGCTCGTAACAGAGACCACCTGATAGTTCCATAATGCGGCATGGCTTGTCTACCTCCCTGGATCTTGCGTCGTTTGTGCGGTAGTCGAGTTGCCGAACAGGTCGTCCGAAGTATGGAGTCCTGAAAGTAAGAAAAAATTAAAAAAAGAATCCGGCAGCCCCTAGTACGTTTTAAGCCGTATTTTGGGCATGCCGTTATTGTGCCCCTTCCCCTGTGCCCATGGTATTTCAAGGGCGTAGTTATGTACGCTAGGTACTGGTTTCGCTATGTCGCGAAAGTTGGGGTTGGGGCCGCATTGCTACGCTTCCTCAGAGTGTGCCAGGCGGTCCTTCTGTGGGTTACTCCGGGCGCGCTTGGCAGTGTCTGGCTTTTTAATGGCCGGACTAGAGAATTGCCTGAGAAGGCTACTTTGTACCTCCGCTGCGAGAGCCGCCGTATGCTCCTCCGTACGGAGGGAGCGTTCGGTGTTTCCGTTGACCGTAATTACTCCTCGAGAGCCTAGCATCTTGAGCTTGAGATATGCGTAGTGCGGCACCGCATTGAACTTTGCGAATGCGGTTCATCCGAGCAGGGCGTGATAGCCACTGCGAAATGGGACTATATCGAAGATTAACTCTTCGCTTCAGAAATTGTCCGGGGATCCGAAGACCACATCAAGTGTTACTGAGCCTGTACAGTTGGCTGCCACACCTGGTATAACGCCTTTAAAGGTCGTTCTTGTGGGTTTAATCCTTGAGGGATCTATGCCCATTTTCCGCACTGTATCCTGATAAAGCAGGTTCAGGCTACTGCCGCCGTCCATGAGGACTCTTGTGAGATGAAATCCGTCGATGATTGGGTCGAGAACCAATGTGGCGAAGCCGCCATGACGGATGCTAGTGGGATGGTCCCTTCGATCAAAAGTGATCGGGCAGGAGGACCATGGGTTGAACTTTGGGGCGACTGGCTCTATCGCGTATACGTCCCATAGCGCACGCTTCCGCTCCCGCTTGGGAATGTGGGTTGCGTATATCATGTTCACCGTCCGCACTTGTGGGGGGAAGCCCTTCTGTCCATTGTTGTTCGGCGGCTTGGGCTCCTCGTCATCGCTGTTCAGCCCCTTGTTTCTGTTTTTGGCCCTTAACTTGCCTGCCTGCTTGAACACCCAACAATCCCTGTTAGTGTGATTGGCTGGCCTTTCGGGGGTTCCATGTATTTGGCACAAGCGATCGAGTATTCGGTCCAAACTGGACGGGCCCTGAGTATTCTTTTTGAATGGCTTTTTCCGCTGACCGGATTTATAGCCTTTGAATCCGGTGTTGACTGCCTTGTCTTCATTGCTATCACTATTAACGCGGCGTTTTTGCTTATTCCGACGTGTCCTGCCACTTTTGTCCTTGGTATCCAAATTACCAGGGTTCTTTGATAAGTTGTTAATGTGAGCTAGCCAGCTGTCTTCTCCCGCGCAAAAGCGGGTCATGAGTGTCGTGAGGGCTGCCATGGATTTCGGCTTTTCCTGTCCCAGGTGCCGGGCAAGCAACTCGTCGCGGATGTTATGCTTGAAGGCTGCTAGGGCCTCTGCGTCCGGACAGTCGACTATCTGGTTTTTCTTTGTTAGGAACCGTGTCCAGAATTGTCTAGCCGATTCTTCTGGCTGCTGAATTATGTGGCTTAAGTCGTCGGCATCCGGCGGTCGCACGTAAGTGCCCTGGAAGTTGTCGAGGAATGCGCCTTCCAGGTCCTCCCAAGAACCGATTGAGTCTGCTGGCAAGCTGTTAAGCCAATGCCGGGCCGGTCCTTTAAGTTTGAGCGGGAGGTATTTCATGGCATGTAGATCATCGCCGCATGCCATGTGGATGTGAAGGAGATAATCCTCGATCCATACCACCGGGTCTGTTGTGCCATCGTATGATTCGATGTTTACGGGTTTGAAACCCTCTGGGATTTTATGATCCATTACTTCATTCGTGAAGCATAGTGGGTGTGTGGCGCCTCTGTACTGGGCTATATCACGATGTAGCTCGAAAGCGCTATGTCTGTTGTGTTTGGCCCGGCCGGATTTGTTGTATCCGGAGTGAAGATCATTGTCACATGCCGTATGGTGCCTGCGCGATCCGTAGATCGATCTTGTTTGTCTTGCCTTATCCTCCAGTATGTCTCGCAGGTCGGGCACATTTTCCCGTGCCTTAGTTGAGCGGCGTCAGGGCATGGCTTGGGTGGAGGGCTGAGAGGCCTCTCTATCGCGGCCGCGAGGTGGCCGGTCTGCTATGTCATGCACTGGTGATGTAGGTGCTTCCTCCTCTGATCGGGGTAGCGGCCTGTGCTTCGGGTAACTCTTGGAGGGGCGTTCAAGTTCATACTCTTCGGCCGTAAGGACTTCAGTCCATCTGTCAGCTAGCAAATCTTGTGCAGCTTTAAGTTGTTTCTGCTTTTTCTTGAGGCTGCTTGCCGTGGCTAAAAGCCTGCATTTAAAACGCTCTTGTTCGGCGGGGTCTGATGGTATGACGAATTCGTCGTCATCGAGGCTTGCCTCGTCTTCGGAGGGAGGTGTATAGTTATCATCCTCGACCTCTCGATCTGCCGCTCTCTCATGAGGGCTGGCTTCTCCATCTTCCTGCGCTGAATCTTGCTGAGGTGGGTGTTCTTCGGCGTTATCCGGGGTAGTATTATCTCCCGTGCCGGAATCACCGTTTTTACTTTGGCGGGATTTAGAGCGGCGCCGCTGCCCCGGCGCTGCTGACTTCGGCTGTTTCTTTGGGGCGTCATCCCCCACTGTTCCATCGTCATCTCCATCTTTTGGAGTATCCACCATATATATGTCATATGATGAGGTGGCCTTCCAGCACCCTACAGGTGCTGGTTCCTGTTCGTCTCCTACATCGTCGTCCATGCCGTCGATGTCTTCGGAGCTGAAGTCAAGCATGTCGGTTAGATCATTGACAGTGGCTACAAAGTGGGTGGTGGGTGGGCTTTGAATTTCCTCATTGTCCGTATTCCACCATCGCTGACCGTAGTCCGGCCAGGGCTCTCCTGATAAAGAGATAGACTTAAGAGAATTCAGGATGTCGCCAAAAGGCGAATGCTGAAAGATGGCTGCGGTGGTGAACTCCATTATCGGCGCCCAATCGGATTCGACTGGCAGGGGCGAAGGGGGTTCGGAGTCCGGGGTAGAGTCCGGATCCTCGGAGTCACGGATAGTGCAGAGTGCGGGGCTAGCGTTCGGCTCGATCGCCTCTGAGATCGCAGCCCCTGAGGAAGCGTCCAACCGCTGATCCTCGATCGGCGCAGTAGGCTCCAAATCAATGGTCGAAACCAATGCGTATGCGGCCTCCAAGGGCTGTTCGGTGGCAGAGCTATATCATGCCCATCGAGACAGTGCGGCGCGCTTGGCTGTAGCTCAAATCCGTCGAATATCAAGTCCCCGTGGATGTCGGCTGTGTAGTTTAAACTTCCAAACCTGACCTGATGGCCAGGGGCGTAGCTTTCGATCTGCTCCAGGTGGCCGAGCGAATTGGCCCACAGAGCGAAGCCGCCAAAGACGAAGATCTGTCTGGGGAGAGAAGTCTCACCCTGGATAGTATAGTTGTTGATGATCAAAGGAGCCATCGGGCCTAAGGGCGACCGCACAGAGGAACTCTCAATGAAAGCACCAATGTCGGTGTCAAAACCGGCGGATCTCGGGTAGGGGGTCCCGAACTGTGCGTCTAGGCCGGATGGTAACAGGAGGCAGGGAACACTTTGTTTTACCCAGGTTCGGGCCCTCTCGATGGAGGTAATACCCTACTCCTGCTTGATTAATATTGAAGATATGGGTAGTACAAGAGTAGATCTACCACGAGATCAAGGAGGCTAAACCCTAGAAGCTAGCCTATGGTATGATTGTTGTGTATGGAGTCGATTGCCTACGGACTACAACCCTCCGGTTTATATAGACACCGGATAGGGTTAGGGTTACATGGAGTCAGTTACAATGGTAGGAGATCTTGAATATCCGCATCGCCAAGGAAAGTCCTATCCGGACACGGGACGAAGTCTTCAATCTTGTATCTTCATAGTCCAGGAGTCCGGCTGAAGGTATAGTCCGGCTACCCGAACACCCCCTAATCCAGGACTCCCTCACAAATCTTTTCGAAAATCGTTTTTGTCGGCATTCTGGGAACGAGGGTCCCCAGACTTGCCTGCCTGCGGACTGCGGCGTGGCTCAAAAGGGGGCCCAGCACAACCCATCTTCACCAACACAAACCCAAGACCCTCGCGAGGGGCCAAGCCTCGCGGGGCAGACAACGCGAAGCCTCCTCAGGCACGGCCTCGTCAGGCTGGCTCACGAGGAGGCGGAGAGATCAAGGCGGGGTACCTCACGAGGTGCCCATGACGCAAGCCGTGACAACTCAGGGTGCCAGGCGGGTGCCAGCCCGCGCAGCGTCCTCCTTTCCTCTTTGGTGCAAAGGGGGCAAGCTCAGCTGCAGAGTACCGAGGCATCAGGCAAAGGTTGCCATTTCGGTGCAACAAGACCAAGACCAGGAGGACTATGAGACGGAGGTCACCGTGGAGCCCAAGACGGCGTCATCACCAGAGCTTTGCGCAGGCGAAGACTACTTTTGTCAGGATAGCTGATACTTGCTGTCCCCCTTCAAATTAGCCCGCCATTGTTGGCTCCCTTCCCGATCAATATTCGGGCATAGGACCAGGGCCACTATAAATAGGACCAGCCACCCACATGGCTGGGGAGGACGAAAAGGAGGAAGGAAAGGGCTCGTTAGAAGGGTCGGTCAGAGCAGATCAGAGAGAGAGAGAGAAAGGTGGCTGAACTCCTCCCAGCAGTTCATCTCCTCAGCCAAGAACAGACCCTCGCGAGGCTGTTCTTCCTTGTATTGTTCATCATCATCAGCCCAAGGGGCAATCCACACACCACACACTGGAGTAGGGTATTACACCACAACGGTGGCCCGAACCAGTATAAACCCTGTGTCTCTTGTGTTGTTCTTTCCTTAGTTTAGATCCTAGCATGGCAGAGGGGTGCAGGTAGGTAGGAGGCGAAATCTCCGCGCGCACCCCAGTGTTCGAACCACAAGGGTCTGCCGGAACCCGAAATCTGACATTTGGCGCGCCAGGTAGGGGTGCGCCGGAATTCGTCTTCCACCGCTCCGTGCCCCGTCGCGTCGTCATCACCATGCCCGGCGACCAGGAAGGCAACCCAGACCCATGGGCGGCATGGCCCGCCCGTGCAGAGCCGCTCGCCTCAGGCGACCCCATGCCCAGGCAGCTCGCAGTCCGCAGGGCGCTACAGGCCTCGGGCGACGCGGACAGGCTTCGACAGCTCTCACACAGCGGCAGGCGCGGTCGGCAGCAAGGGCCTCCAATCACGCCGCGACCACGACACCGTACACCTGCCGGGAGCAAGCAAACTCGAGGGCCGCACTCACGGTGGCTCGAGAGCTGCTGCAGTGCAGATTGCTGGAGGGCAGCCATGACGTGCTGCTGGAGCGGGTGGCAAAGCTCCTGGGCTTCGCCGCCTCGGGGGCTCACCCCTTCTACATCCAGCTACCAGCTCCAACCCAGGGCGGCCCGCACGGGGGCCCCGCGCGCGCCCGCCGGCTCCAAGGCTACACCAACACCAGCGAGGCTGTTAGCACCGGACCGGCAGCGGCACAGCCCCCGCTCCTGGTCCGCGAAGAAGAAGGGCTCGACGCGACCCGCGGCCCTAGTGGACAGTCGCGCTGCCACCCCATGGTAGGCGCGTCACGCAGGACCGCATGGCGCGCAGAGCACTACGGCGTGGCCTTCGGGGTGGCGGCGCTAGAGGAATACGTGCCCCTCATGATGGTTCAAGGACACTCACGCGAGGGCGAGCCAGGCTCGCTCCTCAGCCCGAGCCGGGGGGACGAGGCGCCAGAAGCTGAGCCCTTCCAGGATTCTCGGGACGGTCCCACTGGGCATGCTGGAAGCAGCGATTATCGGGTACTACTAATTCTTCAATAGGCATACACTAACCATGGATCGCAGGAGGTGCAGGTTGCCGCAGCGGGCAGCTGCCCCGCTCCCACAGCCTCCTAGCCCTCGGGAGGAGGACGCAGGGGGCTGCAGGAGAGGGGCAGGGATTCGACATCACCACCGCGGCGTTCGGAGCAAGGTGTTCTCAGGAGGTAGGCCCTCCGCTGGGGAGGTGCCCCAGGGCCTGCCCCCGGCGGAGGACCCGTGGTCGTCGGGGGAACCGCTGGCGACCGCTCTACCCCATCGGCGGCGTCCTGGTTTCCGGTCGTCGTTGATGGCACTAGAGTGTGGCGCAAGGCGGGGCCCTCATCTGGCGATATGAAGCAAGGCCAGTACCTGTGAAGAAGGCCCAGTGCCTGTGAAGCTCGCCGCCCTGTGACACCCTCACGTAATAATGAGTGGGGTTGTACACGCCCCGGAGTCTCAGGGGTGCCGGCCTCAGGCCCTGGGGCTCCCTCCCACGCCCAGTGGCAGCACTTAGCTCCGCGCTGGTGAGAAGACGTCCAAGACTAGACTAGGTGCCGGACGCGGCCTTTTGTTTGCTTTTGTTGCTCTTCCCCTTGGTTGTCGCTTTTCCCCGCTGGATTCAAGATGGATTCGAATTTGAGATTTGCGTGTGTTCGGGGAGGGGTGCTTAGTCTCGTTCGAGCAATTTCTCGCGTTTTGGTTACCACTTCGCCTCAGCCGCCTCCCCTCGTGAGCCCCTCGCGAGCCGGGTCAGGCCTAGCTTGCGCGCAGCCCAGACTGCCACCGCCGCGTCCTCTCAGGAGGGTGTTTTATTGCACATCCTATGGATTCAATCAGGGGACACTCAGGACACCACAACCCCCGCAGGCTGCCTCAGGGCTAGCGTGGAACAAAGGTATACTAGCCGACCAGCGCGTCACTTAAGCTAGCCACTTGGTGTGGGCGCATGGGCGATGTGGCTTCTACTGATACGATAAACACAAGTTTTACAGGAGGGGCCCCCCTCCAAAATGCTCTCATAGTCATCAGGCCAAAACCTGAGTTCTATTCATGCAGGGTAAGGAAGCAGGAACGATGTACAGTCAGTCGGATGAATCCCCCAATGCGTCCTTAGGAGCACCACCTGGGCCATTGCTGGCACCGCTGAACTCGCCATCGCTGTCCGCGTCGCCGCCAGCGGCATCAGGGCCGCCCATCGCGCCGCCCTCATCGACCGCCACGATTGCATCATCGTTGTCTGAGGCAAAGGCCCTGATAAGAGCGTCCACATTGTCCTCCACCCAGTGCGCCAGGTCGCCTCGGACAGCCTGGGGGACTGGGGCGATGGCGGCATCAAAATCAAAATGGGGATCCATGTTCCGGAGGTGACTAAAGACGCGGGAAAAGGCGCGCCTGAGCAGGGCGCGGCTCCTCTCCTCCACCAACCTGTCAGCCCTGGTCGACCGCGCCTCCAGCTGCGTCACCACATCAGTGAAGAACTGGAGATTGCCCGCGTAGTTGATTGCGTGCGGCTCACCGACGGCCTCCTCGCAGATGTTGCCCAAGGCCGCGTTGGCTCTCTCCCGGAGAGTGGTGAGCATGGGGCCGTGCTCATGCTCCAAGATCCGCCGCTGACGTATCTCGTCCGCATTTTGACGCGCGACGGCCTCAGCCTCCTCCGCCCGCTGGCGAAGAAGGAGCACCTCTACCTGGGAGGCGGTTAACTCACCTCGCGCCACCTCAAGGGCGGCCCGGGAAGCATCGGCCCGCCGCACCGCCTCCTCCAGCTTGGCCCTCAAAGCGGCAGTCCTGCCTTCAGCTTCGGCCCGGATCAACCCCAGCTTCTCTTCGAACTCGTGCTCGAGGTTCAAATGCGCCATCGCCACTCGACGTCCGAGCTCCTCCAGGACGCGGGCTTCCTGTGCAGCAACATCATCCTCCGCCCGCTCCCTCGTCTCCAGACGCTCGTACTCGCGGGTACGTTTGGCAACTTCCAGTGTCAGTTGAGTCGCCAGAGGCCACCTTCATCAACGCGAGGGCTGCCTCGCGTAGCTCCACCTGCTCCTCCAGCGAGTGGCACCAGGCCAGAAGCTCCCGAGACCGCTCCTCCGCAGCCGTTCTCCGCCGGTCAGCTTCCCGAGCCTCCTTAGCGGCACGAGACCGGGCCTCCCGAGAGGCCACCAACGACGCCTTGGACTCTGATTCATCAAGATCACGCTCACAGCGCGCAAGGGCGATGGCGCCCTCCAACGCGCGCCTCTCTGCAGCCAGGCGCAGGCCCTTGGCCTCAAGGCGCGCGTCTTAATCAGCAAGCTCCGCACCAAGCAGGCTCACTGTGTCAGTCGCCCTTCGAAGGAACCCTTGGCGGAGAGCGCGGCGCTCCCGGGCGCGCTCGAGCACGTCTTCCACACCATCATCCGCCCCGAGCAAGGGCTGGGGGCCATGAGTCAGCACTCCCCCTCCGGGCTGGGGGCTGGGGGCTGGCACCCTCGCGACGGCCGGGCACGCCGTGTCAGAAGCCCGGCTTGGGGCCAGCCCGTCCTCAAGAGAAGAGCGCAGGAAGCGCCTCAGCCAATCACAGTTCACGACCAGGCGAGAGGCCCATGGCAGGCTGGCTACGCCACGAGAAGGACCGTGAAGGAGGATCGCGAGGTGCGCGGGGCCGCGGTGCGCCTCGGGATGGTTTGCCTCTTCGATCGCCCTCACCACAAGGGCTCCGCTGCTCGGAGCGCTCGAGGACGATGGTGGGGGCGAAGCCAAGGGGGACGGCTCCTCAGCCGTCTCTGCAAGCTCGGCTGGAAAGGGCCCTGCGGAGCAAGGGTCAGTACAAGTAATAGAAGGATCGGGAGCCGGGAAAGGAAAAGGCTTACTCATCAGTGGCGAAGTACTTCCTACGCTTCAGCAGGCGACAAGGGTAATCGTCGCCCAGGGCCTCCCTTCTCTTCTGGAGAGCCTCGAAGTTCACGCGGAAGCAACCCAAGAGTTGGGCGCATGGATCAACCTTCGACGAAGACGGAGCGACAAGAAGATCTGCGGTAGGGGCACCTGCCTGGTGTGCGCTGCCAATCGCCTCCCCAAGAGACGCAGCTGGAGCCCTAGGGGCCCCAGTAGTAGGCACTGAGGGCAGCTGCTCGCCACCCTCAGCCTCAGCGGCACGGGCCCCAAGAGCTGCTTCCTCATGAGCCACGCCCGGCGCTGTCACCGCGCCGGGAGCCCCCTCGGCCTCTGGCGCCTCGTGCCTCCCTGCTCCGCCACTCGAGGATGAGTCGCCTTGGCCGACTGGTAGGGCTGTCACCACCACTGGGTTCTCGCGAGGCCCTTGAAGGCCGGCGGGGCGCGGCCCCCACTCATCAAAGACAGGCATCTGCTTCACAAAGTCGCCCCTGCTCTGGCAGAGGTACAGCAAGGCCCCTCCCTGCCGGACACTGTCGGGGTTGGGGTCCCCAGCCAGGGTCAAGAGCGCCGTCCTCAGCATCTCAGGAGTCAGGTCCTCTTCCTGGAGCCTCATACGATCCTCGCGCCCATGGAAGGCCCACATCCGGCGAGAGTGGCGTTGAAGAGGAGCAACGCGGCATAGCAGGAACTCCTTCACCATCTTGGGCGCTGTCACGCCAAGCGACCTCAAGAGCGCGAAGCGGCGCCAGACGAAGACGAGCCGGGGGCTCTCAAGCGTCTCCTGACCCCAGCCCGAATTGGGGACGGCAGGCGAGGTCGGCTCCAATAGCAGGGGGCTGGGCACCCCTGCGTCCACATACAGCCACCGCTCGCGGAACCTGACCGCGGGCAGAGGAAGCTTGAAGTCAATCCCAGAGGCCGCCGTCTCAGGCGCGGCCACGAAGCTCACACAAGCCCAGCATTGGGAAGGGTCAACAAGATGCAACGAGAAGAAGTTGCACAGCAGGGCAACCGAAGGAGGGATGACCACCATAGCTTCACAAACAAATGCGAAGACCGAAAGGAGGGTGATGGATTCAGGACCCAGATGCATCATGTGGATCTGATAGTGGGAAAGCACGGCGTTGAAGAAATCAGAAAAGGGGGGAACCAGACCCGCCCACAGGGCGTCGGCAAGATACAGGACCTCGGTGGTTGTCCTGTCGATGGAGAAGTGGGACGCGGGCCAGGCCGTCGTCCTCCCGCATTCATTGAAGATGGTGGCCAGAGCCAAGCTGACCTTGCCCAAGCCCTCGGCGGGGGCCGCCGACGGCGGCGGGTAAGGCGGAGACACGGGTTTCTTCCCTCTCCCCTTCTTCGTCTGAGCCATGGCGATGGGAAGGTGGGAGGGAGGCTCGAGATTGAGTTGAAAACAGAAACCGGAGTTCGAGCGGAGGAAGGACAGAGGGCGCTCGAGCGATAAAAGGGGAACGGCTGTGTACGACTACGGGTCCGCCTAGCACGGCACAAGATAAGGAGGGCGTGGGGGAACAGTGCCGCCCACGTCCAATCAACCGCCATGCGGTGCCCAAGGCCGCAGGCTGTTTGGGACCGCGGCGCTTTGCCCTTGCCCTTCCGCCTCCCTACACGGCCAAGTCCGGGCGCGCCTTGGGCCCAGGGGCTACTGTCGGTGTTCTGGGAATGGGGTCCCCAGACTTGCCTGCCTGCGGCCTGCGGCGTGGCTCAAAATGGGGCCCAGCACGGCCCATCTTCACCAACACAAACCCAAGACCCTCGCGAGGGGCCAAGCCTCGTGGGCGGACGACGCGAAGCCTCCTCAGGCATGGCCTCGTCAGGCTGGCTCACGAGGAGGCGGAGAGATCAATGCGGGGTACCTCACGAGGTGCCCATGACGCAAGCCGTGACAACTCAGGGCGCCAGGCAGGTGCCAGCCCGCGCAACGTCCTCCTTTCCTCTTTGGTGCAAAGGGGGCAAGCGCAGCCGCGGAGTATCGAGGCATCAGGCAAAGGTTGCCATTTCGGTGCAACGAGACCAAGACCAGGAGGACTACGAGATGGAGGTCACCGTGGAGCCCAAGACGGCGTCATCACCAGAGCTTTGCGCAGGCGAAGACTACTTTTGTCAGGATAGCTGATACTTGCTGTCCCCCTTCAAATTAGCCCGCCATTGTTGGCTCCCTTCTCGCTCAATATTTGGGGAGAGGACCAGGGCCACTATAAATAGGACCAGCCACCCACATGGCTGGGGAGGACGAAAAGGAGGAAGGAAGAGGCTCGTTAGAAGGGTCGGTCAGAGCAGAGCAAAGAGAGAGAGAAAGGTGGCTGAACTCCTCCCAGCAGTTCATCGCCTCAGCCAAGAACAGACCCTCGCGAGGCTGTTCTTCCTTGTATTGTTCATCATCATCAGCCCAAGGGGCAATCCACAACGGTGGCCCGAACCAGTATAAACCCTGTGTCTCTTGTGTTGTTCTTTCCTTAGTTTAGATCTTAGCATGGCGGAGGGGCGAAGGTAGGTAGGAGGCGAAATCTCCGCACGCACCCCAGTGTTCGAACCTCAAGGGTCTGCCGGAACCCGAAATCCGACAGTTTTAGAAGTGGGGGAGATGAAAATGAGAGGCGAATGTCGAATAATGTAATGCAAGAGATGAGAGTTTATGATGGTCACTTCGTATGTCTTGACTTGGCGTAGATCTCCCTGGCAATGGCGCTAGAAATTCTTCCTGCTACTTCTCGAGCTTGCGTTGGTTTTTCCCTTGAAGAGCAAAGGGTGATTCAACAAAGTAGAGATAAGTATTTCCCTCAGTTTGAGAACCAAGGTATCAATACAGTAGGAGACAACACACAAATCACCGAATAACTGCACAGACAATCAAACAATTTGCACCCAACGCGATAAAGAGGTTGTCAATCCCTTCATGGTTACTTGCAAAAGTGAGATTTGATAGAGATAGATAAATGATAAAGTAAATATTTTTGGTATTTTTGGTTTATAGATCGGAAAGTAAAAGGTTGCAAAAATAGTAAATTGGAAACTTATATGATGGATAATAGACCCGGGGGCCATAGGTTTCACTAGAGGCTTCTCTCAAGATAGCGAATAATACAGTGGGTGAACAAATTACTGCCGAGCAATTGATAGAAAAGCGCAAAATTATGATGTTATCTAAGGCATTTATCATGAATATAGGCATCACATCCATGTCAAGTAGACCGAAACGATTCTGCATCTACTACTATAACTCCACACATCGACCGACTCCTGCCTATATCTAGAGTATTAATTTCATGAAGAGCAGAGTAACGCACTAAGTTAGATGACATGATGTAGAGGAATTAACTCAAGCAATATGATGAAAACCCCATCTTTTTATCCTTGATGGAAACAATACAATACGTGTCTTCCTGCCCCAACTGTCACTAGGAAAGGTCATCGCAAGATTGAACCCAAAGCTAAGAACTTCTCGCATTGCAAAAACCAATCTAGTTGGCCAAACTAAACTGATAGTTTGAAGAGAATGACAAAGATATCAAATCATGCATAAAAGAATTCAGAGAGGATTCAAATAATATTCATAGATAAGCTAATCATTAATCCACAATTCATCGGATCTCGGCAAACACACTGCAAAAAAAGTATTACATTGAATATATCTCCAAGAACATCGAGGAGAACATGGTATTGAGAATCAAAGAGAGAGAGAAGAAGCCATATAGCTACTAGCTATGGACCTGTAGGTCTGAGGTAAACTACCCACGCTTCATTGAGAGGGTAATAGAGTTGATGTAGAAGCCCACCGTGATCGAATCCCCCTCCGACAGGGTGCCGGAAAAGGTCCCTAGATGGGATATCATTGGTACAGAAGGTTGTGGCGGTGGAAAGGTGTTTTCGTGGATGCCTCTGGTGGTTTGGGGATATTAGGGAATATATAGGCAAAAGAATTAGGTCAGGAGGGTCATGGGGGGCCCACAAGGGTGGGGGCGTGCCCTACCCCCTGGGCGCACCCTCCATCCTTGTGGCCGCCTCGTGGCTCCTCCGACTTCATCTCCAAGTCTCCTGGTCTGCTAATGGTCCAAGAAAAATCATCGCAAAGGTTTCATTTTGTTTGGACACCGTTTGGTATTCCTTTTCTGCAAAACTCAAAAACAAGGAAAAAATAGGAACTGACATTGGGATCTAGGTTAATAGGTTAGTCCCAAAAATAATATAAAATAGCATATTAATGCATATAGAACATCCAAAATAGATAATATAATAACATGGAACAATCAAAAATTGTAGATACATTGGAGACGTATCAGAACTCAAGCATGAAGGAGCACGCACCTGCGATGGCCGCATAGGCCCTGTCTTGCGGCGACGAGCACGCCGCGGAAATGACGACACACGCACTAGGAGAGGACAGCCAACCAGAACACACAAGAGGTAGCTGGCGGAGATGAGGCACACATAAGACAGAGCAAGCAGAAGACGCGCCGTGGTGGCTGTGTCGAGAACATCAGGAAGGCCGCGCTCACGACGGCGGCATGCTGATTGGGCAACATGCACATGGCCCAGCGCTGTCCGAGGCGGCAGTGCACGCGTCAAGAAGGATCCTCGGAGGCTAGATACGTACTTTTATATCTCTTTTCTGTATCCAGGAGCCACGAACACATCTCAACCCGAGGAGGTAGAGAGCATGCACCGGCTGGGTTGAAGACGAGGTCGCCATGTACCAGGCGGGCACAGACGACGCACCCACCACAGCGGCGCTCTCACTAGGCATCAAGCATGGTGCTTGTCTTTGTCCGATGGTGGTTGTAACGAGGCGAAGCATTCGGGAAGGAAAACTCGGATGGCGCGTGCACTAATGACCAACAACTTATCTCTACATATATCTATCCCTCTTTGTATTCATAGGTACACACAACCGAGTAGAAAATCATGTGGAGAATCTAGGATGGAGTCATCCCGGCCGGAGGCGGCGGACGACGCACCCTATGGAGAGGAGCCCAGGATTCCAGAAGGAGTCCGGCGACGCCCTCGCACACACAGATGCATGCTAGAACAAGGAGGTCATCGCCCACTTCTTCCACCCTGGTGATAAGGAGACAAGAAACTCGCCGCAGCCATCGCCATCAAGCCGGTGCCTCTGAAGATGGCCTCATGGAGCTTGAGGGACGCCGCCGGCGTCCACTTCGTCAAGATGGTGCCTCGGAGGACGGCGATACAGAGCTAGCCCGGACAATGATCCTTCGTATTCTTCATCAAGCCGGCCCCATAGAGGACGGAGGCGTGGAGCTCGTGAAGATGCCGCCACCGTGCCATGGAGGATGGAAGGACGGAGCTCACCAAGATGACACCCATCATCAACATCATCAAGCTTGTGCCGCGTAGGATGGAGGCATGGAGCTAGCAGGACAATACCACCAAGGTCTAGCTTATCAAGCTGGAGCCCGCAACTTAGAGCCCATGAAGATGACACACGCCTTGGTGCTACCCGTAACATGGAGCCCGCGATACAAAGAAGATGGCGCTACACGATGACACGTCTTCACCGACCCTTACCACGATCCTGCGATGTGTATACTTTGTCTTCGCGGACTACCAAATATGGCATCGAGCCGAGATGAGGTGCACTCTTCATGGTGTGCAGGTATCAACGTACAGGTGGCGTGCTCCTTGTCTTACCAGACCACCAAATACGACGTCTAGCTGAGACGAAGCATCAACCACGCCCCTCCATGACACCATCTTTCTTTGGCACTTCGACGTTTTGCCCTTGTCTTGGTGGACCAGTGAATGCGGCGTCTAGCCGAGAAGAGGTGCACCCTTCATTGCATATAGGTCGCATCATCGTACGGGCGGCGTGATCCTTGTCTTAGCAGACCACTGAATAGAACATCTAGCTGAGACGAGGCATCAACCGCGCCTCTCCATGATGTCACCTTTCTTCGGCCCCGCAGTGTGATCCTTGTTTTGGCAGACCACCGAATAAGGTGCCTAGCCAAGATGAGGCATACACTGCGCCCCTCAAAGAAGTTACCTTTCACGGACTCGGGAGGCGGAGTCTTTGTCTTTGCAGAATGCCGTAACCCCAGCGTCTCATTGAGACGAGACACCAACCACACCGGCCATGCCGATGCAAGTGTGTGTTGGTTTTACAATGGCGCTGGTCTCCACAAAAGAATACTCCTACGAGGCAACCCCTTGCAAACACCAACGAAGCCGCTATATCGTCAAGAAGTCCAAGCCAAACTGGATCCAAGCTACTCCAACACTGACTACATCAACGCTGTCAAGACCGACGAGGCGCGACTGCGAGGCGGACGTGGCTAGCAAAGTCATGTTTTGAGTGGCACGTGTACCGGCAAGGACACGGGCTTTGCCACTGCCCGCATCTACACACACCATCATCATCATGCATGGAGAATGCGAAGAAAAGATGACGAAGAAGACCACACGGCTTAATCAGAGGTATATCGCGGAGCCTCCTGCGGGAGTAATTAACCGAGAGCCTTCCGAGGCCCCCAGGATCCAGTAGATCGCACATCGCTGCAGTTAGGCTGGCTTCGCTAGTAGGCCACGGAGCGCATTCATTTTATGGGATCTTGTAATTTTGTTTATCTGATGAGATTAATGAAATACTTGTTTCCTGTACCCCTTTTCTTTGTGTACTACGGTACACTGGCACACCCGCATTTTCTTGTCCCCGGCACATGAGAGAAATGCTTACTCCTTCTCTTCCCTTCTCACGGAGTCACCATAAGATTTTTCTCGTGTCAAACAAATTGGCACGCCCAGTGGAACATGGTTCTCCTCCCATCTTTGCTTTCTTGTGGTCGTCGAAATCGTCTTCGCCAATCTCCCAATGTGCACAACATGCTGGAAGGATCTCCGTCGATAAGACCTCTTTCTTGCAGGTGGGCTCTCCCATGCCAGCAAATCAGAGCCGGTGATGATCTAGCCCGGATCATCATGCATGGAGCTAGGGTCTACATGCATCAAGCCCAAGACCCCGCGCAGTTCCAAACTGTGCAGGCGAAAAAGGCGCTACGGCGGGAGGTCACCAAGGAGAAGAAGGAGAGTCGCGAGCTAATAGTTGAGGTGCGCCCCCTGTTGAAGGATTCAACGGGTGGTTATGAAAGGAGATGTGGAGGCAACTCAACACCTTCACATTAGGGTTGCCAACAGGCGAGAAAGTGTGGCTTCCCTTCATGCCTCTACCACGACCTCATGCTCGGAGCCGCCAACACCAACACCACGGCGCACTAAGGTCAAGCTGCAGGATGGCTTGGATGCCATCTCCCACGACCTACATAGGCTCATGGTGAACTCTTGTTTTTTGAAAGAGCACATCCCCTACGCAACTACAAGGGGAAGAATTACAAGGCCCTACAGTTTCCATCAACCTCGACGATACTCAAAGATGTGCATGGGCGCCATGTCTCCACAACTCGGCGGTTGATTAATTGATCACTCTCCAACGAAAATAGGTTCCCTGTCCTTTGCTTCAAGACATGACACCCAGGTACCACATATTCAAGGTGTGGATCTTCGCGTACTCCAGGAACACGTGAACCATATCCAGAGGCAGCTCCATGATCAAGGAGTGCCGAATACTTCATTAATGCAGGGTGTAGGTAGGATAAGGCACCAATCCCGATGTCATCATCCTCATCATGAGCAGCTCGATGACAGTGTTCACCAACTCACCACTTAGAGTGGGGGCATCCTAACATGCGCCCACATTGTAAACAATGGCACAATGCTACCTCTTGAGCATGCGTTGGTTTTCCCTTGAAGAGGAAAGGGTGATGCAGCAAAGTAGCGTAATTATTTCCCTCAGTTTTTTAGAACCAAGGTATCAATCCAGTAGGACACTACATGCAAGTCCCTCGTACCTGCACAAATAAGCAGGAACCTCGCAACCAACGCAATAAAGGGGTTGTCAATCCCATCACGGTCACTTATGAAAGTGAGATCTGATAGAGATAATAAGATAAATATTTTTGGTATTTTTGTTGTATAGATTGGAAAATAAAGATTGCAAAATAAACGGCGACAGAAATAGCTTGTTGACGGGAGAATAATATAATGGAGAATAGACCCAGGGGCCATAGTGTAACGCCCCGAACACACCCGCCGGTGGTCGTTACTCCTGGTGGGATCTAGACTGTCCCCACAGATCAATACTAGTCTTTTCTGCGCACTTTGTCCTCACTCATGCGCACCCGGGAGCAACTTCCCTGTCCGAATGGGCTACCGGAAAAGAAGGAATTCGTTATTGATATGAGTAGTCTATCATCCCTAATAAGCCAGGCCATCACATACACCCCCACTCAGAGGAACCGACGTCCTCGTCGGGCCACAGGAATGTTCCCTCTTGGCACAAACGTCTGTGCTTCCAGTCTGGTACATGTGCCATGCCGGGTGCCACGACGGGTCACAAACGTCATGAACAACATGACCACGCACCTGTCCACAACCATCCGTGTAACCGCGAGGGTCGGCTCTGATACCAACTTGTAACGCGCCGGACACACCCGCCGGTGGTCATTACTCCTGGCGGGATCTAGAATGGCCCCACAGATCAATACTAGTCTTTTCAGCGCACTTTGTCCTCACTCATGCGCACCCAGGAGAAACTTCCCGGTCGGTCACCCATCCTGACACTACTCCAAGCTGAGCACGCTTAACTTTGGAGTTCTGTCCGAATGGGCTCCCGAAAGAGAAGAAATTCCTTATTAATATGAGTAGTCTATCATCCCTAATAAGCCAGGACATCACATAGATACCAACTTGTAACGCCCCGGACACACCCTCCGGTGGTCGTTACTCCTGGTGGGATCAAGACTGTCCCCACAGATCAATACTAGTCTTTTCTGCGCACTTTGTCCTCACTCATGCGCACCCAGGAGCAACTTCCCGGTCGGTCACCCATCCTGACACTACTCCAAGCTGAGCACGCTTAACTTTGGAGTTCTGTCCGAATGGGCTACCGGAAAAGAAGGAATTCCTTATTGATATGAGTAGTCTATCATCCCTAATAAGCCAGGCCATCACATACACCCCCACTCAAAGGAACCGACGTCCTCGTCGAGCCATAGGAATGTTCCCTCTTGGCACAAACGTCTGTGCTTCCAGTCTGGTACATGTGCCATGCCGGGTGCCACAACGGGTCACAAACGTCATGAACAACATGACCACGCACCTGTCCGCCAACCATCCGTGTAACCGCGAGGGTCGGCTCTGATACCAACTTGTAACGCCCCGGACACACCCGCCGGTGGTCGTTACTCCTGGTGGGATCTAGACTGTCCCCACAGATCAATACTAGTCTTTTCTGCGCACTTTGTCCTCACTCATGCGCACCCGGGAGCAACTTCCCGGCCAGTCACCCATCCTGACAGTACTCCAAGCTGAGCACGCTTAACTTTGGAGTTCTGTACGAATGGGCTACCAGAAAAGAAGGAATTCCTTATTGATATGAGTAGTCTATCATCCCTAATAAGCCAGGCCATCACACATAGGTTTCACTAGTGGCTTCTCTCAAGATAGCAAATTCTACGGTGGGTGAAAAAATTACTATCGAGCAATTGATAGAAAAGTGCATAGTTATGAGAATATCTAGGCATGATCATGTATATAGGCATCACGTCCGTGACAAGTAGACCGAAACGATTCTGCATCTACTACTATTACTCCACACATCGACCGCTATCCAGCATGCATGTAGAGTATTAAATTCATAAGAACAGAGTAACGCATTAGGCAAGATGACATGATGTAGAGGGATAAACTCAAGCAATATGATATAAACCCCATGTTTTTATCCTCGATGGCAACAATATAATACGTGCCTTGCTACCCTGCTGTCACTGGGAAAGGACACCGTAAGATTGAACCCAAAGCTAAGCACTTCTCCCATTGCAAGAAAGATCAATCTAGTAGGCCAAACCAAACTGATAATTCGAAGAGACTTGCAAAGATATTAAATCATGCATAAAAGAATTCAGAAGGTTGTGGCGGTGGAAATAGGGTTTCGTGGTGCTCCTGGATGTTTTCAGGGTATATGGGTATATATAGGAGGAAGAAGTATGTCTGTGGATGTCGGGGGTTTGGTGCGACATATGCCAATAGATGGCTTATCATGGTGGGGGTGAGTAGAGCGTCGCTGGTGCCTGGAAACGGGATGAGGCGAAGGCATGCACGCCGGTGAATCTTACCCAGCTTCAGGGCTCTCCGGGGAGATAATACCCCTACTGATGCTCTGTGGGGTCTCCGCATGGTCACTATGGCAAAGCGTTTACACGGTTGCTCCTTGAGCTGTTTCTTGGAGGTAGGAGAGGGCAAGGCTAGCTCTCTCCCTTCTATATGATCTAGCCTAGAGCTAATGGGTTCCAACCCTTTGCATGGGTGCCCTGGGGGGTTTATATAGGCCTACCCCCCAGGGGTACAATGGTAATCTGGTTGGACGCGGGCCCAGCCGTCAGCGCCTCTGGACTCCGTCTTCTCTGCCAACTGCTGGGGCCCGCCGGCTGGCGGGCCCTGCTGACTGGCCTGGTACGGAGCCGACGGGCCACGTTCACCGTTGGCGGGTCTTGCCGGCTGGTGATTACTATAGCCGTGCTTCTGATGACGCGGGCTTGATCATGAGGTCGTGGCAACAGCCCCGCCGCCTGGCGGGCGATCACTATTGCCATTCCCCATTACATCTTGATTAATGGCGCGTGGGCCCCGGGGGAGGGCTCGGCCGACTTCCCCGTGCCGACTCCCGACGGGTCCGACTGGTGGTCCTCTTGCCGTCTCCTGAGGTCTCACCGACTGGTGGGACCTGCTGCCTCTAGGCCGTACAGACAAGCCGTCGTGGGTGCAGGATTCGGTCCTGCGGTGCTGATGTCAGGGCTGGCATGGCAACAGTGCCACGCCGCACGGAGATCTTCCGGGGTACGGCGTGCTGTAGCCATGCCATCCCTTGGTAAGGGGCAGGAGCGGGCTTCATTATTGCCACTCCCCCGTCTTGTCCCACTTGACGAGGTCATGGGGGGTGTTGGAGTCGCAGGCCGACTCCCCGAAGTCGGCTTCTCTGGAAGTCGTCAGTTAGGAGTCGGCTCTCCCTGAAGTCGTCCCTGGGACTCGGCCGTGAGTGGTCAGTCGGCCACCTTTGCCGTTGGCTTCTTGAAGGCGGCTCTTTGTCCTGGGGTCTTGAGGGGCGCAGCCTGCCCCGATGTCTTGAAAGGTTCTGGGCCTCGCGTCGGCCTACCCGTGGCCCATTACTCCAACAGTAGTCCCCGAAGCTGGTGAGGCGCCACGGACGATCGGCCGAGAAGCCTTAGCAGTTTCTCTTTCCGAGTGCTCAACACATGGTCTTTGATTGACTTTTGCCGGGCCGACTAGGAGGAGTCGGACTCACTCGATTCGGACTCACTTAATTCCGACTCGCACAATATTCCGAACGTCGCGGCAGGATCCAAGTGGCGTGCTAGGTAAGCCTCCAGGCCGCCGCCCGTCCTAGGCCTGTAACGCGATGGCACGTGGCTGGGCCGTCCTGCCAGCCTACGCGCACGACGGGACAGGCCCATAGGCGGGGCCCGCCACTACCACGCCTCGGCGCCCGAGCGGATCCGCTGCGGCCCCGGCAGACGGTTGGGATTCCCATGGAGTTACTGCGCGCAGTAACTTTATCGTGGAACGTGGGGGTCGTGGGGCCGTGGGCGCAGTAAATCCCCACGACGCCCCCTCGGCTTCGCAGCCCACGAGGCTATAAGTAGGGGGAAGAGGGGGGCACGCGCGCCCCTCCTTCCCACTACTCCTTGCTCTCTTCTTTCTCACTGTTCTTCGCTCTCCTCCTTCTTCTTCTTCTTCGCTCCGCCGCGTGCCCAAGCTCTGGCGAACGCCGCGGTGACAGCTCGCGATGAGTTCTTCCTCCGCCGCCGCGCCTCCCCCGGTGTGCTCCGGCACTTGGGACGGTTCCGAAGTCCACGACGACCACATTGAGTTCCTTCGCTGGACTCGTCGGCTCCTCGGCGAGGATCACGTGCGGGTGCGCCTCGCGCCGAAGGGGGAGATTTCCCTCGCGCCACAGGAGGGAGAGTGGGTCATCTTCCGCTCGCACTGCCTGCGCTGGTGGGGGCTCCCGGTGAGCAGTTTCTTATGATCTTTCCTGGAGTTCTACGGCCTCCAGCCGCACCACCTCACCCCCAACACAGTGGTGCTGCTGTTCGCCTTCGTGGCCTTGTGCGACGGCTTCCTCGGAGTCCTCCCCACCCTCGAGCTCTGGGGGTAATTCTTCTTCTCCAAGCTCGGCACCCAGGTCGCGGGCGTGCCGGCTCAATGCGGCGCTTTCATCTCGCTGATAACCCCTTCCCCTCCATCTCACTGATAAAGTCGGTGAAGATGTGGCAGAGATCCTACTTTTACGTCAGGAGCATCTCCGCGAGGGGGGACTGTGTCAACTTGCCGGCTTTCGAAGCCAGCCCGCCGGCTGGGCGACTGCCCAACTGGTCGTACCGGGCCAAGTCGCTGACGCCTGTGGGAGCCGGCACCATCGCGCGACTCCTAGTGCTGACGCAGTCGGAGGGTCTAACTGGTCCGGACCTGCTGGCCGCCTTCGTGGCGCGCCGAGTTCTCCCACTCCAAGGCCGCCCCCATATGATATGTCAGATGAGCGGGCACCGCGACCCGAGTCGGATGTGCACCAAGGACATGCCTCATGAAGAGGTGGCCTTCATGGTGAACTACCTCTCGGATAGCAAGCTCCTGGAGGATTGGCGGTTCTTCTAGGAGCCGTATTCCCACGCCAACCCCCCGCCCGTGGTGAGTCGCCTTTCCTTTCTTTCTTTGGATTGTCTTCTTTCTTGCCGAGTTTTGTTTTGGCCAGTCGGCTTTGGTTAGAATCCCCTCCTCCATTCTCCAGCCGGCACCTCGGGGCCATCCCGCGAGTTCCTCGCCGACCGGGCGGAGAGCGACGTCGACAACCCCGATCTGGGGGCGGCGGCTCTGGAGGACGACGCCGAGGGAGGAGGAGGAACAACAGGCGACTTCAGGCCTTCGGCCACTTTCGCCGACTGGCCTAACGATGACGTCGAGGGGGAAGTCGCCCCCCGCCATCGGCCAGGAGCCAGCCAGCCTGGCGCGGGCTCTTCTGCCGTGCCGGGTGCTCCAGGTGGTGGGAAGAAGCGCAGGGCCGTGCCGACCTTGTTCGGCAGTCGGCCGAAGAAACCCAAGGGTTCGGCTGCGGCGACCTGGCGGGACGAGGCGGCCGCGAAGGCCATCCGCTTCCGTAAGGAAGTGAAGAAGCCGCCATTGGTCTCCGCGTGAGTATTCTGTCTTAATGCTTTGTTCTTTCTTTGTGACTTTGTCTGAGTCTTTGCTTGCCCCCTTTCTTCAGGGTTCCCCTCTCTCTTGAGAGGGTCACCGCCGCCTCCGTCATGGGGTCAGTGGAGACGTCCGCCGCTACTCGGCGGATTGACCCTGCTGCTGACCTCCGGGAGGCGACAGAGCGGAATGCGCAGGAGAAGTGCAATGAAGAAGAGGCCGTTCGCCTGGAGAAGGCGGAGGCCGACAGGGAGGAAGCCGCACGCCGCCAATCGGCAGTGTTCGTCACCCCGTTGAACTCCACGCCGCCGCCTCCGGAGCTCACGGGGCAGACTGGAGAAGCCGGCGGGGAGAACCCCATCGTGGAGAGGGAGGGCGGCGACCCCTCTACGCCGGATGTGAACGTTCCACCGCCCCCTCCGCCGCCGTCCAAAGGTGCGCAGGGCGAGCAGCTGGCGGACCCTCCGGTGCCGCCGACCAAAGACGAGGCCGTGGCGAGGCTACTCCTCCAAGTCGGCTCGCCAATGCCCCGCCGTCTGGAGAAGGCGACTTCGGCACCGCGCCCCCTGGAAGCCGGCACTGCCAGCTCGGCGATCCCAGACGCCGAAGCAACGAGCGCCGCACCCATTGGGTGGGTGCGAGGAGGTGGCACGGGGCCGCTGAACCAGGCGCTCCTGGACGTCCAGGCGAAGCTTCGTGCTGAGGGAGACGCTCTCTAGAGTTGCACCAAGGCGTTCCTAGCTTCACGGGCAGCCATCCGGGTATGTTTTTTCATTTGGTTTTTGTTTTCTTGTTCCTCTCTGCGGGGGCGCGCCAGCACACCCACTGGGTGTAGTCCCCAAGTTTCAGGCTGGCTGCTGAGCAGGCGGCCCGGAACTCCAATTGATGAACTCTGGGTATTGACTTTTTGTCTGAAATGTTTGACACAGGATTACCACAACCTCCACGTCTCTACCTTCAACCGTAACGTTGAAGAGCTGGGCAAGTGGACCGCCGATCTGTCAGAGAGCCAGAGTAAGTCCTTTTCCTTCTTCGCGGGGGCGCGTTGGCGCACCCGCGGGCTGTAGTCCCCGAGATTCGGGCCGACTGCTGAGCAGTCGGGTCGGATCTCCCCGGCGACCTTCTTTACTGATGACTTAACGCCTTCTTTCTTCCTTCTTTTCAGGGGCCAACGCTGCTCTTCAATAGCAGCTGAGCGACGCCAACTCCGCTTTGCGCGCCAAAGAGGAGGAGTGCACCAAGCTCGCCATGGAGCGCGATCTGCTGGCTACTCAATTGGCAGAGCAGAAGGAGCTGCTTGCAAAGACGCAGAGGGAGGCGGGGGAGACGGAGACCACCCTCCTGGCCGAGTTCATGAGCGAACGCTCCACCCAGTCTGACAAGGAGGCGATGCTGGCCTCCGGCTTCCATGAGATCGAAGACATCGTTGATGGTGAGTTTCTTTATTTTCTTTCTTCGAGCTACCGATTTAAGTCGTGCCGACTCCTGGTTTTTGATTTGCTTCTTCGTTTCTTCCTGTCTTTGCAGACTTCTTTCCTGGGCAGTTGCAGGCCGCCATCCAAGCCATCGATGCTGACCATGAAGGTCGAAGGGCGGAGGGCGTAGAGATTGCCGCCGACGCCCCCCGAACTCTTCACGAGCACATCCTGAGCATCGAGGCTCGCCTTCGGCCGGCTCATCGGATGCTGCGCCGGCTTCAGCGTGTTGGTGCCCAGGCGATTGCCGCCCTGTGACCGGACTTGCAGGCTCCGCGCACCCCCAGCCTGACGGCCGACTGGCTAGAGGTCGCGGCTGGTCGTCTTGAGGCCTGGAAGGGCTCTTCGGCCCGAGCTGGAGCACGCCGGGCCTTGGAGTTTGTCAATGGTATCCGGGGCTGGATCTAGACCGGCTGGCCACGCTTCGGTTAGAGGCCCAGCCGGAGCTGGCAGCTGTGGAAGACGCCCTCGTTAAGCGTGCTGCGGAGATCACCGAGTACACCGACACCAGCATCTTCGTCCTCGAGCGGTCTGAAGACGGCGAGGAGGTGCCGCCAGAGTGGTTTGGGATGAACCCAGACTACGGCGAGGACTCGGCGGAGGTGATTGGCTCCAGCATCGAGGAGGAAGGCGAGGCGGAGGACGGAGGCGAGATGGAGGCACCAGAAGACGGAGCAGACGGCCAGCCTCAGCTCGACCGCGCCTCCAGCAACAAGCCGCGTGCGACCGACCCGACTGCCGTCGGAGGCGCTCAAGCCAAGACTAGCCAGCCGGCCGCCCCGACGCCTGACGCTGCCGCCTACTCCCACCCTCCGAATCCGTCTGCTGCTTCCTAAGCTATCGCTTTATCTTTATTTTATCTGCTTCAGTAGTCTTTGAAGAACTTGTTAATTCGCACAATTCCACCTGCGAGCTGCGGCTTCTGACAGAAGACGGTTTAGGTGTTACACACTACTTGTCCGGCTACAGGAAGCATTTCATAGTGCAAGGCGGCATGTCCCCGGGCCGACTTGTCGAGCCCGGTGCCAAGCGGCATGATGAAGAGTAACATACTTGTAGGCATAATTTTAATCATACAGACAAAAGAGGGCAGTCCCCGAGCTCGTCTCGGGGGGCCCGAAGTCTTGGTACTTTAATACAAAAGGTAGCGTGGTACATACTGCATCAACTGTAAAATTTCGGAGGAGATTTACATTCCATGGCCGCTCTGTCTCTTTGTCGGAGTCGTCCCTCTTGCGTGCTCGGGGCTTCTGAGCGTCAATCAGGTAGTAGGAGTCGTTGCCCAGTACTTTGCTGATGATGAAAGGGCCTTCCCAAGGCGCCGACAGCTTGTGCTGGCCGGTTGTTCGCTGGATCAGCCGGAGCACAAGGTCACCTTCTTGGGAAGATCTTGGCCTGACCTTCCTGTTGTGGTATCGGTGCAGGCTCTGCTGGTAGATGCTGGACCGGCTAAGTGCCAACAGTCGTCCCTCTTCCAGCAGGTCGACGCCGTCTTGTCGTGCTTCTTCTGCTTCCTCCTTGGTGTACATGGTGACTCGTGGGGAATCGAACTCTATGTCTATTGGGATGATGGCTTCGGCACCATAGACGAGGAAGAAAGGTGTGAAGCCAGTTGACTTGTTTGGAGTCGTGCACAGACTCCAGAGGACGGCTGGTAGCTCATCGAGCCAGCAGCCAGCCGAGCGCTCCAGAGGCTCGATCAGCCGGGGCTTGATGCCGGACAGGATGAGGCCGTTTGCTCGCTCCACCTAGCCGTTTGACTGTGGATGGGCGACAGACACTAGGTCCAGTCGGATGCCCTGTGTTGCGCAGAAACGGGCCAAGGCGCCTTTGGCGAAATTTGTGCCGTTGTCGGTGATGATGTTGTGTGGTATGCCGTACCGGATTGTGATATCGGCGATGAAAGTCACGGCAGTTGGACCGTTTTGCTTCTTGATTGGCTTCGCTTCTATCCACTTGGTGAACTTGCCCACCGTGACAAGTAGGTGAGTTAAGCCACCTCATGCTGTCTTGAATGGTCCCACCATGTCTAGACCCCAAACTGCGAAAGGCCAGGCAATGGGGATGGTCTTGAGTGCAGAAGCCGGCTGGTGCGGCTTGGAGCTAAACTTCTGGCACCCTTCGCATTTTTGGACCAACTCCTTGGCCTCTTCCAAGGAGGTTGGCCAGAAGAAACCGTGTCGAAAGGCTTTGGCGATGAGTGCTCTTGCAGCCGCATGGTGGCCGCACTCGCCTTGATGGATGTCTTTGAGAATCGCTTGGCCTTGCTCTGGCTCAACGCAGCGCTGGTAGACACCAGTGACGCTGCGGCTGACCAGCTCTCTGTTGACTATGGTGTAGGCTGCCGCCCGGCGTTGTATTTGTCGAGCTGAGGTCTCATCAGTCGGCAGCTATTTGTTCACCAGGAATTTGAGGATGGGCTGGGCCCATGAGGGTGCTGCTATTTCTTCGACTGCCAGAACTGCGACTTGGACGAGGGTGGTTGGGCTGGGAGGCGGCGGGTTGGAGTCAACAGCCACTTGCTGGGTTAATGAAGTCCCTAGGCCGACTGGCGCGTCCCTTCGGCCGAGTTCTGGAGTCTTCGAGTCCACCGCCGCTGTCCCCGGGCCGGGTTCGACTGTGGCGGCTTTGTAGTCATCCGCCAAAATCCCCGCACCGATTGCCGGGGCTCTGGAGTCGGATCCGACGTCTTCGGGAGGAGCTGGCACAAAAATGGAGTCTGATTCTGGTGAAGGCTTGACAGACGGCTTGAGGAGGCGTTGAAGGGCGACGCCAGATGGTATTGCTTGGCGGGTAGAGCCGATTCGTGCCAAGGCATCTGCTTGGTCGTTGTCGTTTCTTGGCACATGGAGGAACTCACACCCTTCAAAATACCCGCTGAGTCGCTGTACGAGGAAATGGTAACTCGCCATGTTTGCATCTTTCGCGTCCCAGTCTCCAGATGATTGCTGGACCACTAAGTCCGACTCGCCATAACGCAAGATCCGGCAGATGCCAAGTTCTTTGGCAAGCCAGAGCCCGTGAATGAGCGCCTCGTACTCGGCGATGTTGTTGGAGGCGGCAAAATGGATTTGTAGTGCGTATTTGAGCGTGTCGCCTTTAGGAGAGGTGAGGACGACGCCAGCTCCCAAGCCGGTGCACATCTTGGAGCCGTCGAAATGCATCCGCCAATGGGTGGAGTCAGGCGCTGGAGGTAGGTACTGGGTCTTGGCCCAGTCGACGAGGAAGTCGGCCAGTGCTTGTGACTTGATAGCGGTGCGGGGCTGATAGTGGATGGTGTAAGGAGCCAGCTCTATGGCCTACTTGGCCACTCGGCCAGAAGCATCTCGGCTACCAATGATCTCGGCAAGTGGGGCCGTGCAGACCACCGTGACTGGATGTTCTTGAAAGTAAGGCTTCAATTTCTTGGCAGCAAAGTGTACGCCATAGCACATCTTCTGGTAGTGGGGGTAGTTCTGCTTGGAGGTCGACAGTACCTCGCTGAGGTAATATACCGGTCTCTGGATAGGTAGTGCCTTGCCTTCCTCCTTGCGTTCCACTACAATGAACGTGCTAACTACCCGGCTGGTGGCGGCGATGTACAGGAGCATAGGTTCCTTGGGAGTCGGAGCCGCCAGGACGGGTGGAGTAGTCGGCATCTTCTTCAACTGGTGAAAAGCTTCGTCCGCCCTATGGTTCCACTCGAAAAATGTGGTCTTCTTCATGAGTTGGTATAAGGGGAGAGCTTTCTCCCCCAGCCGACTGATTAATCGGCTGATGGACGCCAAGCAGCCAGTGAACTTCTGCACATCCAGCAGTCGGCTGGGTACCTCCATTCTCTCAATGGCCTTGATCTTTACTGGGTTGCATTCTATGCCGCATTTAGAGACTAGGAAGCCAAGGAGCTGGCCGGCTGGTACCCCGAAGACGCACTTCTCGGGATTGAGCTTGATCTGGAATCGGCGCAGGTTTTCAAAAGTCTCCTTGAGGTCTTCTAGCAATGTCCCACGCTTTTCCGTCTTCACCACCACGTCGTCCACGTAGACGTGGGCGTTCCTGCCGAGCTGCTTGAGGAGGCACTTCTGCATGCAATGCTGAAAGGTGGCGCCGACATTCCTTAAGCCGAACGTCATGGTGAGGTAGCAGAAGGCTCCAAACGGCGTGATGAAGGCGGTCTTCAGTCTGTCAGCCGGGTTCAACTTGATCTGGTGATATCCTGAGTATGCATCCAAAAAACTCAACAGCTCGCATCCGGTTGTGGAGTCTATCACCAGATCGATTCTTGGTAGAGCAAATGGGTCCTTGGGGCAGGCCTTGTTGAGGCTCGTGTAGTCGATACACATTTGCCACTGCGTGTTCCTCTTCAGTACCAGGACCGGATTTGCTAGCCATTCTGGAAAGAACACTTCCATAATGAAGCCGGCTGCTAGGAGTCGGGCTATCTCTTCTCCGACAACTCTTCTCTTCTCTTTTGATAGGAGGCGCAGGGGCTGCCTGACTGGCTTTGCATCAGATCGGACATGTAACTTGTGCTCGGCAAATTCCGTCGGTACACCTGGCATGTATTTGGGGGACCATGCGAAGATGTCCCGATTCTCACAGAGGAAATCGACGAGCTCGCCTTCCTATTTGCTGTCGAGGTTCGCACCTATGACAGCGTACCTCTCTGGGTGCTCCTGATCCAAGGGTATCTTCTTTGTCTCTTTGGCCAGCTTGAACGAACCCTCAGCCTCCGACTCTTTGGGGTTGGGCGATACCTTAGGCTGCTTGTCGGCCATCGCCACAACTCGCTCAAGGAGCCGCTTCTCGGTCGCGATTACCAGGGACTCGGCCAACCGACTGCTCTCAGCAACGCAAGCAGACGACTTTCGGTAGTCCCCAGCCATAGTCAAAATCCCTCTGGAACTGGGCATCTTCATCTTGAGGTAGGCATAGTGGGGGACCGCCATGAACTTGGCCAAGGCGGGTCGGCCGAGCAGCGCATGGTATGGGCTCTCGAGGTCCACCACCTCAAACCAAACAGACTCTCGGCGGAAGTGATCTTTGTCTCCGAAGAGGACGTCCATCAGGATCTTGCCGATTGGTGAGCAGGAAAGCCCGGGAACAATGCCGTGGAACACAGTTCGGCTGTTCTGAAGTTGTCTTTGCTTGATTCCTAACTTCTCCATGGTGTCATTCTACAGGATACTGATGTTGCTGCCTCCGTCTATCAGAACTCGCGAGAAACGCGCGGCTCGTCTGTCCATAGCAAAGGTGGCGTCCAGGACCAAGGCATAGGAGCCCGGACTCGGCATCACTTCTGGGTGGTCAGCCCTACTCCAGCTGATGGGCTTCTCGGATCAGTGCATGAATTCTGGCGTCTCCGATGCTACGTCATTCACCTCTTGTCGCTGCATCCGCCTGCTGCGTCGATCATCAGCCATACTGGTGAACACCATGTAGGCTCCGTGCTCTTCAGGGTATTCGTCTTGTACTGTGCCGACTGGCCTGATAGCCGGCTGCTGGGGCGGAGGCGGAGGCGGCTGCCCAGCAGGCGGGGGAGGAAGGAGGCCGTCTCCCTTAGCGATCCTGGTGAGCAAGTGGCACTTTCGGGTGGTGTGATTCGACGGCTTCGCGCCGCTATGGAACTTGCAAGGTTCATCCAAGGTCTGCTCATAAGAGAAGGCCGGCAACCAGTTTGGCTTGCTGCCTTTCTATCGCTTGGGCGGAGGCTGCTCATCTGGCTGCTGGGCTTCAACGGTCGCGACTTGCCGGCTGCTGGAAGCCGGCTGCGGGGCCTTGCGCTTGTGGTCGCCCTGCTGTTGTCACCGGTTGGCGTCTGCAGCCGGAGTTCTTGGAGCTTGAGGAGCGACTTTGCCAGTTGTGCTGATTTGAATCTCTGCCTTCATGGAGGAGTCGGCCGTGGCGTACTTGTCCGCTATGATCAGCAGCTCGTCGAGGGTTTCTGGCTTGTCACAGAGGAGCTTGTGCTTGAGGAGGGTGCCTTCTCTGCACCCGGCAATGAAGTACTCGATGGCATGCACCTCATGCACGCCCTCAAAGGAGTTCCGAAGCTCGGCCCAACGCGTGAGGTAATCGCGAGTCGACTCGTCGGGGCCTTGCACGCACAAGGAGAGCTGACGGGGCTTGGGAGGACGCTTGTACGTGCTGGTGAAGTTGCGGACGAACGCTTCGGTGAAGTCGACCCAGCTATTGATGCTGCGGGGCTTTAGGCTGTTCAGCGATGTCCGGGCCGTGCCCTGGAGCATGAGCAGAACGTACTTTACGGTGACACGCTTATTGCCGTTTGGTATGCTGACAGCCGTGGAGTAGTCGACTAGCCAGTCTTCTGGCTTCACAGAGCCGGTATACTTGGGTGTCTCTCTTGGGAGCGCCAACCCTCTGGGAAAGGGCTCGTCTCGAATGCGGGGCCCGAAACAAGGCGGACCCAGCTCGTCCTCTTCTTCCAGCGCCAGGGATCGGTGAAGCCGGTCGATCCGGTGGCGGGCGTCATTCTCTCCAACTCCCTCCCGGCGGCCAAGGCGGTCGCCGAGAGTCGGATGATCGACAGGCGGTGGAGAGACTCGCCTGTCCTTGCGAGGAGGGGGAGGCAGACAGTCGTCCCGTTGTTCCACTGCCCTCGGGCGGCCGTCTCGGTCGCGCTCTATGCTAATGCGAGTCCGACTGTGGCTGACAGTCGGCTCCTTGTCTCTTCTTCCTCGGGCGCCGCCAGTCGGCGTCCGAGACATCACGCCTTGATCTCGGTGAAGGTCGTCGTTTGGCCGCTGCGGCGCCTCCGTGCGGCAGCCGGCCTCGTTCTGCATGGCGGCCGCGTCGAGGAGCCGCTGGACTCGCTCCATCATGAGGCAGCGTTCTTCGCCCTTGAAATTTTCCAGCTCATCCGCCGCTGCCTGAGCGGCTTGGATGTTCTCCGCTGGTGTAGCATAGACAGGGCGGCTTGCCCCAAACAGGTTGGCGATGGCTACGCCGCGCTGCCGACGGCGCTATCCATCTCCCGCTGGTAGGCTTCTGACAAGCGCCTCATGCTGGCCAGCTTCTTTGCGCCTTCAACGAGCTGAAGGCGGCGCGGCTCCAACGTCTCTGCGTCAGCGTCTTCCGGAATGGGCGCAGTTAGGTCCTGTAGCGCCGCGCCGAGTGAGTCGTGCGCTCCTCCGCCGGGGAGCTCGTCATGACTAATGACTAGCACCTCGGTGACGGTGCTTCCGTCGCTCCCCGCGCGAGGGAGGGGTTTGTTGTAGACCACCACATTGGTGGGGAAGGCCTCGAGCGACGTGGTGTCGGAGTCGACCAGCATCGGGTCGGTGGAGCCCACAGACTCCAAGTCTACGGCAGGCTTGCTGGAAACGTGGAGTTGATCGTGGAGGCCTGCGAGGAGGCTCTCGGGGACGCCCGTGCCTGCGTTGGATGCAGGTTCGTCCGAGAGGCAGACCTCGCCGACAAGTTCGGCCAGGCAGCTGGCTGCGCAGGCGATCTCAACGCCGCTTAGCGCGTCGGCGCAAACTCCGTCTGGCGTGCCTGGCTGGCTGCGCTCGCCAGGGAGAAAAAGGGTTCCCGTCCAGAACAGGTCTCCAGACGGCGGTGCACCAGGCCCCACGGTGGGCGCCAAATGTCGGGGGTTTGGTGCGACATATGCCAACAGATGGCTTATCATGGTGGGGGCGAGTAGGACATCGCCGGTGCCTGGAAACGGGATGAGGCGAAGGCATGCACGCCGGAGAATCTTACCCAGCTTCAGGGCTCTCCGGGGAGATAATAACCCTACTGCTGCTCTGCGGGGTCTCCGCATGGTCACTATGGCAAAGCGTTTACACGGTTGCTCCTTGAGCTGTTTCTTAGTGGTCGGAGAGGGCAAGGCTAGCTCTTTCCCTTCTATATGATCTAGCCTAGACCTAATGGGTTCCAACCCTTTGCATGGGTGCCCTGGGGGTTTTATATAGGCCTACCCCCCAGGGGTACAATGGTAATCCGGCTGGACGCGGGCCCAGCCGTCAGTGCCTCTGGACTCCGTCTTCTCTGTCAACCGCTGGGGCCCGACGGCTAGCGGGCCCTGCTGACTGGCCTGGTACGGAGCCCACAGGCCGTGTCCGCCACGGGCGGGTCTTGCCGGCTGCTGATTACTATAGCCGTGCTTCTGATGACGCGGGCTTGATCATGAGGTCGTGGCAACAGCCCCGCCGCCTAGCGGGCGATCACTATTGCCACTCCCCATCACATCTTGATTAATGGCGCATGGGCCCTGGGGGAGGGCTCGGCCGGCTTCCCCGGGCCGACTCCCGACGGGTCCGACTGGTGGTCCTCTTGCCGTCTCCTGAGGTCTCACCGACTGGTGGGACCTGCTGCCTCTAGGCCATACAGACAAGCCGTCGTGGATGTAGGATTCGGTCCTGCGGTGCTGATGTCAGGGCTGGCATGGCAACAATGCCACGCCGTACGGAGATCTTCGGAGGTATAGCGTGCTGTAGCCATGCCTGCCCTTGGTAAGGGGCAGGAGCGGGCTTCATTATTGCCACTCCCCCGTCCTGTCCCACTTCATGAGGTCGTGGGGGGGTGTTGGAGTCATAGGCCGACTCCCCGAAGTCGGCTTCTCTGGAAGTCGTCAGTCAGGAGTCGGCTCTCCCTGAAGTCGTCCCTGGGACTCGGCCGTGAGTGGTCAGTCGGCCACCTTTGCCGTTGGCTTCTTGAAGGCGGCTCTTTGTCCTGGGGTCTTGAGGGGCGCAGCCTGCCCCGATGTCTTGAAAGGTTCTGGGCCTCGGGTCGGCCTACCCGTGGCCCATTACTCCGACAGTGGAGCTGCCAGGGGCCCACGAGGGTGGGGGTGCGCCCTCCTGCCTCATGGCCTCCTCGCTTCTTTCTTGACTTCCACTCCAAGTCTCCTGGACCACGTTTGGTCCAAAAATAACTCTCCCGAAGGTTTCATTCCGTTTGATATTCCTTTTCTGTGAAGCACTGAAATAGGCAAAAAAACAACAATTTGCACTGGGCCTTTGGTTAATAGGTTAGTCCCAAAAATAATATAAAAAGGTATATTAAAGCCCATTAAACATCCAAAACAGATAATATAATAGCATGGAACAATCAAAAATTATAGATACGTTGGAGACGTATCACAAGACAAGACGGCGGGAAGAAACCTCAACCCACTCAAAGGTGGCGACCATGCACCCTATATGGAAAAATATTCCACCATGACATGCACCCTTTTCTTGGTGGGAAGCTTGGCCAGAACTCAAGGTGATGGCTCGTCAATCTAGCCACCAACTGGAACTCGCCAGAGGTGACACATCACTCATCCAAGGTGAGGTACTGTACACACCATCACTGAAATTGAGTGGCCCCAAGGCAGGGTGCTGACTACACCTTCGTCAACATGGAGTGCCCCCAAGATGGGTGCCATCCACCTCTGTCGACACGGCGCATGGTTAGGCAGGTGTCGGTGTCAAAACCGGCGGATCTCGGGTAGGGGGTCCTGAACTGTGCGTCTAGGCCGGATGGTAACAGGAGGCAAGGGACACGAAGTTTTACCCAGGTTCGGGCCCTCTTGATGGAGGTAAAACCCTACGTCCTGCTTGATTAATATTGAAGATATGGGTGTTACAAGAGTAGATCTACCACGAGATCAGAGAGGCTAAACCCTAGAAGCTAGCCTATGGTATGATTGTTTGTTCTGATTGTTGTCCTACGGACTAAAACCCTTCGGTTTATATAGACACCAGAGAGGGTTAGGGTTACACAAGGTCGGTTAAAAAGGAGGAGATATCCATATACGTATTGCCTAGCTTGCCTTCCACGCCAAGTAGAGTCCCATCCTGACACGAGACGAAGTCTTCAATCTTGTATGTTCATAGTCTAAGAGTCAGGCCAATGGAGATAGTCCGGCTGTCCGGAGACCCCCTAATCCAGGACTCCCTCAGTAGCCCCTGAACCAGGCTTCAATGACGATGAGTCCCGTGCGCAGTTGTCTTCGGCATTGCAAGGCGGGTTCCTTCTCTGAATACATGACAGAAGAAGTCGAATACGAGGATAGTGTCCAACCCTGCAAAATAAATTCCACATTCCACCGTAGAGAGAATAACGCTTTTGCAGATCTAATTTACTGGCTTGTTTTGGCAGCATGACGTTACGCCATGGCCCGGTGATTATTTGAACCGTTTCTTTTAACCAGCTCCACACATAACGCGAGGCGGTTTCGTGACACGTCTTGCCGAAGCAGAGATCATGTTCCCACAATTACGGGATTCTCATTAATACGATCATGGGTAACCCAACTATGTCTAGGACTCCTAGATTATAGGCAAGTCCTAAACGGCTACGGAGAGGACGCTTGATATTCACCCTCTTTATAAAGGGACGGGGTTTTTGCTTTTTCTCTCTTGTGCTCAATCGAATCCTTCCTCTGCCTCGAGTTCTAACACCCAAAGCCCAGGTTAGGTGCTCCGGATCTTCAATCATGTCCGGATCTAGCCTTCAAGGCCGATGGATGCCCTCCTCCGTGACGGAAGAGGACATTAAGAAGTTGAGGTAGGCCAGATACCTGACCGCCGAGGTTTCGCATCGGCTGCCTGCTCGAGGGCAGGTCGTCCCTACTCCCGAACCCAATGAGAACGTTGTGTTCATCTCCCACTTCCTCCGAGGTCTAGGCCTCACTCTGGATCCTTTCGTCAGGGGCTTGATGTTATATTACGGTCTAGATTTCCACGATCTAGCTCCGGACTCCTTTCTCCACATCATGACATTTATTGTCGTGTGTGAGGCCTTGCTCCATGTGACCCCTCACTTCGGCCTGTGGCTCAAGACCTTTGAAGTACAACCGAAGATGATTGAGGGGAAATATGCAGCGTGCGGAGGTGCATCAATAGGCAATATGGCAGGAGCTCCTTAGCCGAAAGGTTCCTTTCCAGAGGTGTCCAAATTTTGGCAACGGGAGTAGTTTTACGTCACGACTGCCAAAAGTGCCAAGTGGGCGGCTGCCCCCGCTTTCCGCTCGGGCGTCATGGATTAGCAGGGGTCTGAGCTGGGGTCCAGCCAAGGACGTGCCTATACTGCAAAGCCATATCCAATATCTCTTCGAGGGAGATTTTAATTTGGTTGCGGTAATACAAGTTATGCTGGTTCGTCAAGTCCAGCCTTGCAAATGCCGGCCCCTGCGCTTGTGGGAGTTCAACCCAGAGGGACCACGTGCCATTCAAAGTTTCCTCAGCCTGACGCACGAGGAGATGTACAAGTCATTCTTTGGACCTCAAGTGGAATGTCCGGATATCACCGAGGACATGGGCCTGAGCAGTAACCGCGCCACCGAGCAAGTAAGAAATCCTCTAGCCGAACATGCTATCTTTTATTCGAAGTTATTTCTGAGAGTTTGCTCTTTGACTAGGACTGGCTAACAAAGGCGAAGATGATTCGGTGTTTGGCCCCCCTCCCTAAGGGTTTGGAAAATCCGGTATTGGAGAAGATGCTCGAGGTCGCACCTTGCCCGGAGCCCTTGAAGGAAGATACCGAGGGAGATAATACAGGTGGACGCGGCCCCCATCGCTATCCGCTCCAACCGAGGGAGCGAGCGTCTCCATGAAGGAGGACGATCGTGGGAGGAAAAGGACTGCTTCCGAGGATCCAGAAGCCGAAGCCTCCAAATGGGAGAAGAGGTCTCCCACTGAGGGTCCTGCCTTGGGGGGTGCTTTTGCCGCACAGAGTCCGCGGGGGGATCAGCCCTCCAACGAGTCGTAAGTGATCCAAAATATTTTAATAGCAAGGGTATGCTATATTTTTCCTCTAAGAAAATAACCACCGCATCTATCTTGCAGTTCGGGCCTCAGCCCCTCTCAAATGAGCTCGTCTTCGGTGGATCTTCTTCCAGAGATGATGGAGAGCGAAACGCCTCCCCCGGACTCCTTCGCTCCAGAAGCGGGCGACCCCGAAGTGTCGTCGCGGAGGGCCTCTACGGATCCGGTGAGGCCAGAAGATAATCCCGTAGACCCCCAAAGTCCCCAGTGTCTGGCTCCTAAAGAGAGAATACGAAAGAGTCCGGCACCGTCTGGTGTGCGGTCGGACATTCTGAGGGAGTTGTGGGGCGAGCAGCCATCTCAGAAGAGAACCGTACGCTGATGGGTACGGTGATGGAGAGAATTTCGTCCACTGAAAGCGGATTACATGAAGCCTTTATGAGTCTATTGACAGGCTTTGAGGTATGTGAGATAATATGTGATAGTACTGTACATGTTAGGTGTGCCCTTTGTAGATAGTAGCCCCTGAGACTCTGGTTGTCGTCGAGAACGGCGGCGAACAGAGGATCATATTCCTAGGAAATAACCAAATTGCCTCTATGTGCAGGTGGTGGAAGCTCCGGTGGCTAGTCGGGCTAGGGAGTTTGCCCAATTAAAATGGCAACTGGATGCGGTAGACGCCGACATCGAGCTTGTTAACAAGAGGCTTGACGAGGCACAGGGTAAGTGTTATTATCTGGTGAATGCCACATAGTAAGAGTAGCATAATGCCAGTATCTTTAATATGTTGTGACTGCAGATGGAGCTTCCACCGTGGAAGCCTTGCGGGCGGAACTTGCCCGAGCAAAGGAACAAGCGAGGATTAGTAATGCGGCTGCTTTGAAGGCAGCCGAAGAGTTGAATGCCGAGAAGGCCGCACATTGCGAGAGCCAGGAGAAGATGGCCAAGAGGGCCGTAGAATTAAAAGACACTGCCGACCATTGCCGGTTCCTTGAAAAAGAAGACCGAGCGAAGGCAACGGACCTTGAGAAGGCCGCGGCGGTGGACAAAGACACCCGTTCTGCTATGAGAGCGAAGAAGGAGGAGCTGCGGGAAGCCGGGGATATTGCGGCTGGGAAACCGTTCATGTTACGGAGGAAGTTCGGAGATCCTCGGTATGCCCCTCTGGATCGGCTGTGGAGTTCGGCAGATGCGTATATGGATTTGGCGGCGAGCGCTGCCAATGCGGCCAATTACTTCCAAGGTCAGACAGATCGTGAACTGGACAAGCTGTTCTGGACGCAATTCCACGTTCCAGAGCATCCGCTTTCATTGACTGACCAGCTAGCCGAATGGGCCGAACTAAATAGGTTGTCCGGACTCGCCATGAGGTCTGTTGTGGATCAGCTATGGCTGGAAAGACCAAAGCAAAACAGCTGTTTCAGCTTAGTGCAGCAGTTCCTTGATGCGGTGCCGCGCATTAATCCGATGAAGAGGTCGGCGTGCATAGAAGGCTCGCGGGTGGCCCTTGCCCGTGTTAAAGCATACTGGGTAGAGATGGACGCTACCACTGTTGCGGCGCAGGGATCGGCCATAGGCCAGGTGGCTACCGAGCACTATTTCGAGGAGGTTCTCGTGGGTGCTCGTTTGATAGAGGCCAAGTGCTCGAAAACATTTATGTTTGACTGATATGTATTTTCATTGTAAGCACAATGCTTTTATGAATTTTTTATAAGGTTATTTTTCTACTTTTGCCTGAAAGTAGTATGATGCCTCCTGTGTGGCCGTTTATGTATACATGTGTATAACCTGAAAGATTGCAACTGTCGGCTTCAACCCCCACGCATAAAATGCAGGGGTGTTCGCAAAAAACGCGTGTTCACACTTAACCCAATGTATTGGTCCTATTAAGGAGGTGATAGCGTAGCGAGCAAGGCAACCGGACTATAATGCTTTAACACTTTCACTTAGCTATAGGAGTTTGACAGTGGGGCTACTAGATAGCCCCTGGTGGCTCCGCACTCTCCCGATCACGGGGTGTGTACATGCCTGGCCGGGAAACGGCCCTTCGTTAAGGCGGAGGAATTCTAACATTCCGATAGGTCACCGAGTGGTTGACCCGTCTCACGCTATATCATGACAGTCAGTTTTCGGCTTTCTCTACTGAGGTGCTCGTCCGGATGAACCAGGGCACAATCGCAGTAGTTTTCCTGGTGCTACCTTAGCCGGTAAAGCGGAACGTAAGGCACCAAAACACAGGAGCGGGGCAAACCCAACATTTGACCAAAGACAATGATTCGGAGCTGGTGCATATAAGGCCAAACTCGTGACGCCGAACACTCCCTAAGGTATTCGGTCTTTATGGTATAAACCGGGCCTAAATAGTGCCCTTCGTAAGAAGCCCCTTGTGTCCAGGTACGTGCATTATTCTGACGTGGCCACATGCCAAGACGCCAGCATCCTTCTCAACTGTGCTGAGAATTCGGTGGATATGTATCAACAAGAGACAGTAAAAAAGGTTTACGCAGGGTCTTAATCTAAAAAGAATCCTTGGAGCGGGTCCCTGCTCCACGTCTGCGCCTGTGTCTCCGTTGTGCCGTATCCTGGACGGGTGTAGCACGATGATTATCTGTAAAAGAGAGGAGCTTAGGTGAAAAAGTTGTCGTGCAAAAAGATAGTTTTTGAAAGAAATTATGTATAATTCAAGGTAAGTAAGAATTGCCGCTTGTCTATGCACATTGAGCCCCTTGTATTTGTAATAGGGGTGTGATCATTGATCCGGTAAAAATTGCATGTGGCTGCACCGGACTCGTCTAACCGTGTCCGAGGTCGTGACGACCTGCTAAATGATTTAGTTGGTGAGGCCGTTTTTAGTGTGCGGCTGTCAGGGCAGCCGCACGCTCTTCGGCGCGCAGAGATCGCTTAATACTTCCGTTCACTGTAATGATGCCACGTGGACCGGGCATCTTGAGTGTGAGGGAAGCGTAGTGTGGTATTGCGTTAAAGCGAGCAAAAGCTTCGCGTCCGAGTAGTGCTTGATAGCCAGTTTGAAATGGAGCGATGTGGAAGGTTAAATGTTCACTACGGAAGTTATCAGGGAAGCTGAATATAACTTTTAGTAGCAGGGAGCCTGTGCAATGAGCCCCTGGGCCTGACGTTACTCCTTTAAAGGTAATATTGCTATGGAAAATTTTTGTTGGGTCTATCCACATTTTGTGGATTGTATCCTAGTATATATCAGGTTTAGACTGCTGCCACCGTCCATCAGGACTCGTGTGAAGTGGTATCCGTCAATTATTGGGTCTAATACCAGGGCAGCCCATCCTGCACGCCTGACACTTGCTGAGTAATCACGATGGTCGAAAGAGATCGGTTGAGACGACCAGTGGCAGGACTCCGCGGTGATAAGCCTTCGAGCGTATTTTTTTGGGAGTGCCATTTTGTTTCTACCATTGATCACGTGTAACATGTTTACTATTTTGACTTCTGGTGGAAATTTCTTTTGTTCCCCAGTGTCTTCCTTGAGAGGCTCATCCTCATCTTCGCTTGGTGTATCCTCCCCCTTGTGTACGGCGTTGAGCTTGACAGACTGCTTGAAGACCCAACATTCTCTATGGGTATGATTGGCTGGTTTGCCAGGGGTGCTATGGACCTGACATATTTGGTCCAGAATTTTGTTTAGGCTGGACAGTTCGTCTCTCGCGCCTTTAGGGGGCGGCTTTTGCTAACCTGGCCGAGAGCTTTTGAATCCGGCGTGTACTGCTGTGCTCTTCGTGATGTCTCTTTTATTCCGGCGTTTGTTATTGCTGTTGCACCATGCTTTCCTGTTTCCATCTCTAACTTCAGATGTACTGGGGTCGCTGGAGCTGCATCGAGCTAGCCAGTTGTCTTCTCCCGCGCAAAAGCAGGTCATGAGGCTTGTTAATGCTGCCATTGTTCTCGGTTTTTCTTGGCCGAGGTGTCGGGCAAGCCATTCGTCACGGATGTTGTGCTTAAAAGCTGCCAAGGCTTCGGCGTCCGGGCAGTCGACAATTTGGTTCTTTTTAGTAAGAAACCTGTTCCAAAGCTGTCGGGCTGACTCTCCGGGCTGTTGAGATATATGACTCAAATCATCCGCATCCGGAGGTCGGACATAAGTCCCTTGAAAGTTTTCTCGAAAAGCGTCTTCGAGCTCTGCCCAGCTTCCAATGGAGTTTTCGGGGATGCCTTTAAGCTAATGACGAGATGGCCCTTTGAGTTTGAGTGGTAAGTACTTGATGGCGTGGAGATCATCTCCTCGAGCCATATGGATGTGGAGGATATAGTCCTTGATCCAGACCCCAGGGTCTGTTGTTCCGTCGTATGCCTCTATGTTTACAGGTTTGAATCCCTCTGGAAATTCATGATCCAGCACCTCGTCGGTGAAACATAGGGGGTGTGCGGCACCCCTATATCTGGGTGTACCGCGTTGTTCGGATGTTTGTTGTGTTATATCGTATGCTGGGGCGCGCTTGCGTGGTCCATAGATGGATCTGGTTGTGCTGTCCTTTTGGTGCAAGCCCTTGTGTGAATCACGTATTGTCTTGTGGGTGACATTGTTTGCCACTCTATGTTGGCTGTGAGGTCGTCTATCCGGCCAGGTGGCTGTTTTGATTTTTGGTTGTGAGGGGTCTGAGGCCTCCTCATCGAATTCAGGTAGCAACTTCCGCTTTGGGTAGCTCTTGGTGGGGCGATTGTTGCCGTACTTCGCTGCTGTGTTGAGTACTTCACTCCATCTGATTTGGAGTGTGTCCTGCGCAGCCTTGAGCCTTTGCTGCTGCTTTTTCAGACTCCTCGCGGTGGCAACAAGCCTTTGACGGGCTTTCTGCTGCTCCGGGTGCCTGTCCGGCGTTGTGTCGTCCGGACTATTATCTTTAACAGAATTGGTTTTTTCGGTTTGATTCTCCGTATTGTCATGGTCCAGCAGTGGTTCGCCCTGCCCCAACGCTGGGTCTGTGTTATCATTATTTCTGGCGAGGCATGATTTGGGGCGGCGCTTGCGCCGCCGCTTTGACTGCTTCTAGAGGGAATAAGCCTTCGGAGCGTCCTTCCGTTCCTCGTCGTCTTCTTTTGGTGTGTCCACCATGTATACGTCATATGATGAAGTGGACGTCCAGCGCCCTGTGGGCAGTGGTTCCTCTTCGCCTCCCGTATCGCTGTCCATACCGTCGATGTCTTCGGAGTCGAAGTCGAGCATGTCGGTTGAGTCATCAACAGTGGCTATTAAGTGGGTGGTGGGTGGGCGTCGAATTTCTTCGTCGTCCACATCCCAATCCCGTTGGCCATAATACGGCCAGGGATCTCCTGACAAAGAGAAAGACCTTAGTGAATTCAGAATGTCGACGAAGGGCGAGTGCTGAAAGGTATCCGCGGCGGTGAATTTCATGATCTGCGCCCAATCGGATTCGATTGGCAGGGGCCCGGATGGTTCGGGGTCCAGAAGGGAGTCCGGCACCTTGGAGTCACGGGCTGCACGGAGATTTATTCTAGTGTTCGGCTCGATTGCCGTTGAGACTGCAACCCTTGAGGCGGTATCTAACCACCCGTCCTCGATTGGCGCAGTTGGCTCCGAACTAAGGGTCGAAGCTGATGCGGGCGCAGCTTCTGGGGTACTGTTCGGCGGTAGAGCTAGGTCATACCAATCGCGACAGTGGGGCGTGCCTGGCTATGGCTTGAATCCGTCGAAGATCAAGTCTCTGCGGATGTCGGTCGTGTAGTTCAAACTTCCAAATCTGACCTGATGTCCAGGGGCATAGCCTTCAATCTTCTCCAGATGGCCAAGAGAATTAGCCCGCAGTGCAAAGTTGCCGAATACGAAGATCTGTCCGGGGAGAAAAGTCTCACCGTGGACCGCCTCGCTATCGATGATAGTAGGAGCCATCAAGCCTAACAGCGACGACACAGAGGAACTCTCAATGAAAGCACCAATGTCGGTGTCAAAACCGGCGGATCTCGGGTAGGGGGTCCCGAACTGTGCGTCTAGGCCGGATGGTAACAGGAGGCAAGGGACACGAAGTTTTACCCAGGTTCGGGCCCTCTTGATGTGTAACACCCCAGATATGACTTACCCAATTTGTACTCCAACTCTTGCCGTTTCTGACGTTAAGTTATTTTATTTTCTCGGGTTCGGGTCTTTGTCTCTGTGTGTTGTTATCGTTGTCATGAATCTCATATCATGTCATCATGTGCATGGCATTTGCATACGTGTTCATCTCATGCATTTGAGCATTTTCCCCGTTGTCCGTTTTGCATTCCGGCGCTTCATTCTCCTCCGGTGGTCATTTCTAGCCTTCTTTCGTGTGTGGGGATTAAACATTCCCGGATTGGACCGAGACTGGCCAAGCGGCCTTGGTTCACTACCGGTAGACCGCCTGTCAAGTTTCGTACCATTTGGACTTCGCTTGATACTTCAACGGTTAACCGAGGGACCGAAAAGGCCTCGTGTGTGTTGCAGCCCAACACCCCTCCATTTTGGCCCAAAACCCATCAAAACCCTCTCCATCATCTAGAGCGTTCGATCACGATCGCGTGGCCGAAAACCAAACCACATTTGGACTCTCCTAGCTCCCTCTATGCCTATAAATAGACCCCCTCCGAAATTCCGGATCACCTTCTCCACCGAAACCCTAAAATCGCCCGCCGCCGATGGACAATGTCCGCCCCGGGCCGGACACACCGCGCCGCCGTGCCCAGCCAGTGAGAGGCGCCACCTGTCCCGCACGGGGCCTCCTCCGTCGCCGGCCCGCGAGGCCCAAGGTGGGCCCTCCGCCGCCGCCGCCCGGGCCGAGCCGCCCCAGCGCGCCGCCCGCGTCTTCCCCGTCGCCAGCCACCCCCGCCGCCTCGCGCCATCTCCAGTGAGGACGCCACCTCGCCGCCTCCTCACACCGGCAGACGCCACCCGCGCCGCCCGCGGCCACCTCGGCGTCCGTGCCCGCCGACGCCGCCTCCTCGCCGCCCCTCGTCGCCGGCAAGGCCGCCCCGGCCGGACGGTTTCTACTCCGGCGGCCCACCTCCGATTCCGGCGACCTCGACTTCTACGCATGAACAGTGATCCCGGCCGGATCTAGATCTGAGTTGGAGACGGTTGACTTTTTGCCCGAAACCCTAGTTCATATGCTCCTGTTCATCATGCTATATCTCCGCATTCGTAGCTCCGTTTTGGGCATATAGCATATCAAAATGTTCATCTCAGAGAGCACATCATTTCATTCCACTGCATCATTTCCATTTGAGTTCATCTTGATGCCCGAAATGCTGTTAGAAGGAGGCTACTTGAGATAATTGTCAGATCTACTGCTCCATTTAGAGATTTGTCATTTTTGCCATGATTAATGTGTGCATGATGTGCCCATGAGTTCTACATTTGTTTTGTTAAGGGTTTTGCCATCTTTCCAGAGGTGCAACCCATGTATTTTTGTGATGTGTGTGGTGCCTAGCACGAGCTTGCAAAGTGAGGCACTTGGTAATGCTGATTTCAGGGACTTAGCATTTCCACTAAGTCCTTGAGCTGTTTATCTCGTATGGCCATATGTTCATGTTGTTTCCTAGTGATCCGTGCCTCTTTTGAGGATGATCAGTAAGGATGTTTTATTAATCTTGTAGTGCTCTATCCATCCATGTCTTTTTTTGCAATTATGGAGCACCCTAGCTTGAGTCAATCGAGCTCTACTTTTGCTACTTCGTGAATCCGGGCAGATTGTCTACTTGTTAGCGATTTTGCCGATGATGTTGTAGTTGATCCATGCATGCTATGCTATTGTTCTTGCCATATATAGCTTGTATTTTGTGTATTCTTGATGGGTGTATGCTTAGTTTGTCATGACATGCTTTTTAGTGAGTGCATCGAGCTCGTAAACATGCCTACTTGATATCTGTTTTTCAGCATGTGCTAGTTTTCACTAAGTCTGAAAACTGATTATGTTTTTGCTATGTTCACATGCTTGCTAGTATGTTTTCTGATCCCTTTTGGCTCAAGGTCACTAAGGGAATTTTGTTAATCCTTTTGAGTAGCTCCATACCATGTTTTACTTTGCCATGTTCAGGTCCTGTAGCATGTAGTTTTGTTGCTCCAAAGAGTGCTACCTGATCTGAGATTCCAGACAAGTTTTAATTTCACAAAGTCTGAAATCTGTTTACCATATGCATTTTTTCCATGCTTGTTTGAACCTGTTAATGGATAATTTGGCCGTAGCTCAGTGCTAGACTTTTGTTAAGCATCTTGAATGCATACCTGCCATGTATTTTTATGCCATGTTTGAGTGTTGTAGCTTCTTCATCTCATTGCATTTAGATGGCTACTTGCTGTAAATCGCAGACCGGTGTCATATTTGAATCGCTTGCCATTTCCAAACCGTAACTCCGATTCCGGCATTCTTTATATCGTTTTCAAGCGATTTCATCTCATCTTTCTAGTGGCACATTTGGATTCCCAAGTTGAGGCCAGGATCATGCATCCCTTGTCAAATCTTGCATATGCATCCCGCATCGCATCCCGCATAGCATACCATCCTTGCATCATATTGTTTGATCCTTGCACGTGGTTGATTGTGTCCTTGTTGCTTGTTTGGGTAGAGCCGGGAGACGAGTTCGCTAACAAGGAGCCCGTTGAGTTTGCTTTCGAGGATCCAGTCAACTCTGACCACTTTGCTGGCAAGATGATCATACCCTCGAAATCACTACTATCTTTGCTTTGCTAGATGCTTGCTCTTTTGCTATGCCAATGCTACGATGCCTACCACTTGCTTGAAAGCCTCCCAAATTGCCATGCCAAACCTGTAACCCACCATGTCCTAGCAAACCATTGATTGGCTATGTTACCGCTTTGCTCAACCCCTCTTATAGCGTTGCTAGTTGCAGGTGAAGATTGGAGACCGTTCCTTGTTCGAACATTATTTTCTTGTTGGGATATCATTATATTGCCATGTTATATTAATGCATCTATATACTTGGTAAAGGGTGGAAGGCTCGGCCTCTCTCCTAGTGTTTTGTTCCACTCTTGCCGCCCTTGTTTCCGTCATATCGGTGTTATGTTCCCGGATTTTGCGTTCCTTACGCGGTTGGGTTATAATGGGAACCCCTTGATAGTTCGCCTTGTTTAAAGCTTTTCCAGCAATGCCCAACCTTGGTTTTACCATTTTCCGCCTAGCCTCTTTTTCCCTTGGGTTTCCGGAGCCCGAGGGTCATCTATTTTAGCCCCCCCGGGCCAGTGCTCCTCTGAGTGTTGGTCCAACCGAGCGATGTCCGGGGCTACCAGGGGCAACTCTGGGCTGGCCTACTCGACGTCTGGCTCATCTGAGTGTGCCCTGAGAACGAGATATGTGCAGCTCCTATGGGGATTTGTCGGCACATTCGGGCGGTGTTGCTGGTCTTGTTATAACCTGTCGAAGTGTCTTGAAGAACCGAGGAACCGAGTCTGATCGGAATGTCTCGGGAGGAGGTCTATTCCTTCGTTGACCGTGACAGCTTGTCATGGGCTATGTTGGGACTCCCCTGCAGGGATTTGAACTTTCGAAAGCCGTGCCCGTGGTTATGGGCAGATGGGAATTTGTTAATGTCCGGTTGTAGATAACTTGAACCTTAATTTAATTAAAATGAATCAACTGAGTGTATTACCGTGATGGCCTCTTCTCGGCGGAGTCCGGGAAGTGGACACGGTGTTGGAGTAATGTTTGCGCAGGTTGTCCTCTAGTTTCTCGCTCATGCTTTGCCTCCTCTTCTCTCTCTCTTTTGCGAACAGGATAGCCACCATATATGCTAGTTGCTTGTTGCAGCTCCACATATATTTTTACCTCGCCTTACCTATAAGCTTAAATAGTCTTGATCGCGAGGGTGAGAGATTGCTGAGTCCCTTTGGCTCACCGATTACTATTACACCAGATGCAGGGCCTGACGATTCCGCTCGACGCGCTCGAGCTCAAGTGGGAGTTCGACGAGGACTCTCAACGATACTATGTTTCCTTTCCTGATGATCAGTAGTGGTGCCCAGTTGGGGGTGATCGGGACCGTGTCGCATGTTGGGTTATCTTTTATTTTGGCGCCATAGTCGGGCCATGAGTGTTTGAATGATGTAATGTTATTTATGTACTTGATTGACGTGGCGAGTGTAAGCCAACTATGTTATCTCCCCTTTTATTAATTACATGGGATGTTTGTGAAGATTGCCTAACTTGCGACATATGCCTTCAATGCGATTATGCCTCTAAGTCGTGCCTCGACACGTGGGAGATATAGTCGCATCGAGGGTGTTACAAGTTGGTAATCAGAGCCTTCCCCGACCTTAGGAGCCCCATTGCTTGATCATTTTTAGCAGCCGAGTTGTGTCTAGAAAAATGTTTTGAGTCATTTAGGAATTATATATCGGAGAGTTTAGGAATTCTTTTTACTTCCCAGTCTCCTCATCGCTCTGGTAAGGCATCCTGACGTAGAGTTTTGACTCTTCTCTTCTCAAATTTCACTAAAAAAATTTTAGGATCACGCGGGTATCTTGGAATTGTTCCGATGGTTTTATGACGAGAACATTGTCTTGGTGCCTCCTGTCAGGGGTTTTGTGGAAGTGTCCCGGGGATTTGAGCTCTGAGGTGTTGTCGTCATAATTTTATCGTTGCAGTTCTGGAATACCTGAGTCTAGTACGCCGACATCGAAAATCTCTTTTATGCAGTTCGTTGGCGAGATAACCTCGACGCCACCCAGTACTGGGGCGGGAGTTTAGGAGTATCGCCATAACTTGTATAACAGATGCTTTTCGAAGGTTGAGGTAGATGGTTTCCGAAGTTTTCTCGGTTATGTGTTGAAGGATGGATACAGCTGGATGTAGGATTTGCTAGATTTGGGTGAGATATTATGCTTCCCCTGTATCCCCAACACCTGATTGCATAACCGGAAAGGTTCGGGAGTTTCATAGGTGGGAATTCTTGTAGCTCTAGTTCTTCTTCCACGGATATTTGGTTTGAGATTGGGATTTCTTACCGAGTATTCGTTCTTGATCCGTACCTTGTTAATTTATTTCTCTACCTTAATTCTAAGTGGCTTCTCAATTTATGGATATGTGACCATTTCAAGAGGAATGCGTTCGTTCATTTTGTTCGGATGTGAAGGCTATATGTTGCAATTTTCATTCCGTTGGATTCAGCTTCATTTTATCTGTCTATGTGCTAACGGTGGTCAACCTCTTCAGGATGGCTCCTCCAATGCGCACTACTCCGAATCCTAATCCGCCACCACCTCCACCTCCTCCGGAGGCATGGCAAGCTGTGATGGCCGCAACCAATGCAAACACGCAATTGATCATGCAAATTCTTCCAGAGCGTAATCAAGGCAACCAAGGGAACCAAGGCAACAATCAGAATCACTTTGCTACACTCAACCAGTTCCTTGCTAACGGGCCAAAGACTTTCAGCAATTGTGTTGAGGCAACCGATGCTGACGATTGGCTCGTGGATCTGTGCAAGCATTTCGAGTGCAGTAACGTCAGGCCTGAGGATTTCGTCAAGTTTGCTTCCTTCCAACTCAAAGACCAAGCTGCAGAGTGGTTCCAGCAGTACAAGGATTCCAGAGGTGGATGTGTGATTACCTGGGATGAATTCCGTCAAGACTTCAAAGATCACCATATCCCTTAGAGCGTGGTTGAAAGCAAGCGTGAGGAATTCCGCAACCTGAAGCAAGGCTCTTTGTCTGTCTATGACTACAACAAGTTGTTTCAGAAGCTCGCGCTCTTTGCTAAGCAGGACGTCCCTGATGAGAAGAGCATGATATACCAGTTCAGGGGTGGTCTCAGAGAAGAAATTCAGCTAGCTCTTGTTCTCTTTGAGCCCTTGAGGTACGATGAGTTCTACAACATGGCACTGAAGCAAGAGGCCGCTCAACTGAGGTGTGATGCTTCAAAGAAGAGAGTCAGAGATGCTACTCCTTCTTCCTCTACTCAAGTGGCCAAGCAGCAGAAGTATTGGCTTCCTCCTCCTCCATTCCGTCAGCCGTATCAGCAGAAGAGCAAAGGTGGCAGTGGATCTTCCCACCCATCCAACCCTGGCTTTCAGAACAAGACTTCGTCTCAAGCTCCAAGATCGAGTGCTCCATACCACCGTCCGCTTTCAGAGGTCACGTGCAACAAGTGCCAACAGAAGGGTCACTATGCCAACAAGTGTTTCAACCAGAGGTGTCTTCCTCCTCCTCCTGTCAGATCGGCAAGTACACTTGTGGTCAAGCATAACCCCAAGTCCGCCAAGGTCAACTTGATGAATGCAGCTCAGGCAGAGGACTCATCAGATGTCATTATGGGTAACCTTCCTATTAATGATATTTCTGCAAAAGTTCTTTTTGACACGGGTGCATCGCATTGTTTCATCTCGAGACCATTTGTTTCTAAGCATTAGTTGCCTTTACAAGATTTGCCTAGACAGTTATCTGTTGTTTCTCCGGGTAAATTCATGAATGCAAGCGCTATCGCCCCAGATGTTACTATCACGTTGGGCGACTACAAGTTTCTCTCTTCTCCGGTGGTTCTTGGTAACTCGGATATTGATCTTATTCTCGGGATGGATTGGCTTTCTAAGCACAAGGCGCATCTTGATTGTGCAGCCAGGCAGATTCAATTGACTCATTCGTCTGAGGATGTAATTGTCTTTGCCACTCGTGATGATACAATCCGTCTGTTTTCTCTCAATGAGAAGGGTGAACTCGATGCTATCTCGCAAATTCCAGTCATTTGTGAATATCAAGACGTCTTTCCAGAAGAGCTTCCAGGAATGCCTCCACACCGGCCAGTTGAATTCGTTATTGATCTTGAGCCTGGCATGGAACCTGTGTGCAAGCGTCCTTACAAGCTCGGACCTGAAGAGTTGAAGGAGCTGAAGAAGCAACTCGATATTCAAGAGAGAATGGGTCTCATCCGGCCTAGTTCTTCTTCGTGGGGTTGTGGTGTTCTTTTTGTGAAGAAGAAGGATGGAACGGACCGACTTTGTGTTGATTACCGTCCATTGAACAAGAAGACCATCAAGAACAAATACCCACTTCCCAACATTAACGAGCTGTTCGAACAACTCAAAGGTGCCCAAGTATTCTCCAAGCTTGATCTCCGTATGGGTTATCATCAGATTCGAATCTGTGAGCAAGATATTCCCAAGACGGCTTTCAGGACAAGCTATGGTTCATACGAATACACTGTCATGTATTTTGGCCTTGTCAACGCTCCTCCGACTTTCTCTTGCATGATGAACTTCATCTTCAACGCCTACACCAATGACTTCGTTTTGGTCTATCTCGACGACATTCTGGTTTTCTCGAAGGACAAGGAAGATCATGCCAAGCACTTGCGTTTGGTACTCGATAAGTTGAGGGAACACAAGTTCTACGCCAAGTTCTCCAAGTGCGAATTTTGGCTCGATGAGGTTCTTTATCTTGGTCATATCATCTCTGCCAAGGGCATTGCGGTGAATCCTTAGAAGGTGTCTGCAATTGTGAATTGGGAACCTCCTCAGAACGTGAAGCAACTCCGTAGCTTCCTTGGTCTCGCAAGCTATTGCCGAAGATTCGTTGAAAACTTTTCTAAGATCGCGAATCCTCTCTCAAATCTTCTCCAGAAGCACGTCAAGTACGTTTGGTCTCCGGAGTGTGACATTGCTTTCAACACTTTGAAAGAGAAATTGATCACTGCTCCAGTTCTGACTCCGCCTGATGAATCCAAGCCGTACGAGGTCTTTTGTGATGCCTCTCTCCAAGGTCTTGGCGCAGTGTTGATGCAAGAGAAGAAAGTTGTTGCTTATACCTCTCGCCAGTTGAAGCCCAATGAGAAGAACTACCCCACTCATGATGTCGAGTTGGCGGCAGTTGTGCATGCTCTTTTGACTTGGAGACATCTCTTATTGGGAAGAAAAGTGGACATTTTCACTGATCACAAGAGTCTCAAGTACATTTTCACTCAGCCTAATCTCAACCTTAGGCAAACTCGATTGGTCGAAATGATTCAAGAGTATAATCCGAGTATCGAGTATACTCCAGGCAAGGCCAATGTGATTGCTGACGCATTGAGCAGGAAGGCTTATTGCAACAGTCTCATTCTCAAGCCTTATCAACCCACGCTTTGTGAAGCTTTCCGCAAACTTAATCTGCAAGTTGTTCCTCATGGTTTCCTCGCCAACCTTCAAGTCTCTCCTACCTTGGAAGACTAGATTCGCCAAGCCCAGCTTCTTGATGCTATGGTGAAAAAGGTGAAGATTAGGATTGCCAAGAGTCAACCCAAGTACAAGTGCTACCGCCTTGATGACAAGGATACTCTCTTCTTCGAGGATCGTATTGTTTTGCCCAAAGGTGAACTTCGTAAAGTGATCATGAATGAGGATCACAATTCTCTCCTCTCCATCCACCCTGGGAGCAGGAAGATGTATCAGAACCTCAAGCAGGCTTATTGGTGGACTCGAATGAAGCGAGAGATTGCTCAGTTCGTGAATGAATGTGATGTCTGCAGAAGAGTGAAGGCAGAACACTAAAGGCCAGCTGGTCTCCTACAAACTCTTGCCATTCCAGAATGGAAGTTTGACCACATTGAAATGGACTTCGTGACTGGGTTTCCAAAGTCCAAGTGTGGCAATGATGCTATATTCGTTGTCATCAACAAACTCACCAAAGTGGCACACTTTCTGCCTATCAAAGAGTCAATCACTGCAGCTCAATTGGAGGAACTCTATACCTCTCGGATTGTCTCTCTGCACGGTATTCCACAAGTGATCTCTTTAGACTGTGGTAGCATCTTTACCTCCAAGTTTTGGGATTCTTTTCAGAAGGCCATGGGAACCAACATCCGCTTCAGCACAGCTTTCAATCCTCAAACTAGCGGTCAAGTCGAGCGTGTCAACTAGATTCTTGAAGATATGCTCAGGGCTTATGTGATCTCATTCGGCATGAAGTGGGAGGATTGTCTTCCTTATGCTGAATTCTCCTACAACAACAGTTTCAAGCAAGTTTGGGCAAGGCCCCATTTGAAATTCTGTATGGCAGGAAGTGCCATACCCCTCTCAACTCGTCCAAAACCGGTGAACGTCAGCTTTTGGGTAATGACTTAATCACAGAGGCAGAGGAAATGTGCAAAGTCATTCGAGATAACCTCAAAGCAGCCCAATCCCGCCAAAAGAGCTACTATGATATTAAGCACCGTGATTTGAATTTCGAGATCGGAGATCATGTTTACCTCCGCGTCTCTCCAATGAAAGGTACTTGTCGCTTCGGTATCAAAGGGAAGCTTGCCCCGGATACGTGGGACCTTTCAAGATTGTCAGCAAGAGAGGCGATCTCGCCTATCAACTCGAGCTTTCTTCAAAATTTGCAAATTTTCATGACGTGTTCCATGTCTCTCAGCTTCGAAAGTGCTTCAAGACTCCTGACCGCACCGTCATCTTCGAGGACATTGAGCTCCAAGAAGATCTCTCTTATCGTGAGCACCCAGTGGCTATTCTTGAAGAGACTGAACGCAAGACTCGCAACAAGTCAATCAAATTCCTCAAAGTCAAGTGGTCACACCATTCCGACCGTGAAGCTACCTGGGAACGCGAGGATCACCTCCGTTCTGAGTACCCGGCGTTCTTTCAGTCCTAGAGCTCGGGACGAGATCCTTTCGTAGTGGTGGAGTGTTGTAACACCCCAGATATGACTTACCCAATTTCTACTCCAACTCCTTCCGTTTCCGGCATTAAGTTATTTTATTTTCTCGAGTTCGGGTCTTTGTCTCCGTGTGTTGTTATCGTCGCCATGCATCTCATATAATGTCATCATGTGCATTGCATTTGCATACGTGTTCATCTCATGCATTTGAGCAATTTCCCCGTTGTCCATTTTGCATTCCGGCGCTTCGTTCTCCTCCGGTGGTCATTATAGCCTTCTTTCATGTGTGGGGATTAAACATTCCCAGATTGGACCGAGACTTGCCAAGCGGCCTTGGTTCACTACCGGTAGACCGCCTGTCAAGTTTCGTACCATTTGGACTTCGTTTGATACTTCAACGGTTAACCGAGGGACCGAAAAGGCCTCGTGTGTGTTGCATCCCAACACCCCTCCATTTTGGCCCAAAACCCATCAAAACCCTCTCCATCATCTAGAGCGTTTGATCACGATCGCGTGGCCGAAAACCGCACCTCATTTGGACTCTCCTAGCTCCCTCTATGCCTATAAATAGACCCCCTCCGAAATTCCGGATCTCCATCTCCCCCGAAACCCTAAAATCGCCCGCCGCCGACGGACAATGTCCGCCCCAGGCCAGACACACCGCGCCGCCGCGCCCAGCTAGTGAGAGGCCACCACCTGTCCCGCGCGGGGCCTCCTCCGCCGCCGGCCCGCGAGGCCCAAGGCGGGCCCTCCGCCGCCGTCGCCCGGGCCGAGCCGCCCCAGCGCGCCGCCCGCGTCTTCCCCGTCGCCGGCCACCCCCGCCGCCGCGCGCCATCTCCGTGAGGACACCGCCTCATCGCCTCCTCGCACCAGCAGACGCCGCCCGCGCCGCCCGTGGCCACCTCGGCGTCCATGCCCGCCGGCGCCGCCTCCTCGCCGCCCTTCGTCGCCGGCAAGGCCGCCCCGGCCGGACGGTTTCTACTCTGGCGGCCCACCTCCGATTCCGGCGACCTCGACTTCCACGCATGAATAGTGATCCCGGCCGGATCTAGATCTGAGTTGGAGACGGTTGACTTTTTGCCCGAAACCCTAGTTCATATGCTCCTGTTCATCATGCTATATCTCCGCATCCGTAGCTCCGTTTTGGGCATATAGCATATCAAAATGTTCGTCTCAGAGAGCACATCATTTCATTCCATTGCATCATTTTCATTTGAGTTCATCTTGATGCCCGAAATGCTGTTAGAAGGAGGCTACTTGAGATATTTGTCAGATCTGCTGCTCCATTTAGAGATTTGTCATTTTTGCCATGATTAATGTGTGCATGATATGCCCATGAGTTCTACATTTGTTTTTTTAAGGGTTTTGCCATCTTTCCAGTGGTGCAACCCATGTATTTTTGTGATGTGTGTGGTGACTAGAATGAGCTTGCAAAGTGAGGCACTTGGTAATGCTGATTTCAGGAACTTAGCATTTCCACTAAGTCCTTGAGCTGTTTATCTCATATGGCCATATGTTCATGTTGTTTCCTAGTGATCGGTGCCTCTTTTGAGGATGATCAGTAAGGATGTTTTATTAATCTTGTAGTGCTCTATCCATCCATGTCTTTTGTTGCAATTATGGAGCACCCTAGCTTGAGTCAATCGAGCTCTACTTTTGCTACTTCGTGAATCCGGGCAGATTGTCTACTTGTTAGCGATTTTGCCGATGATGTTGTAGTTGATCCATGCATGCTATGCTATTGTTCTTGCCATATCTAGCTTGTATTTTGTGTATTCTTGATGGGTGTATGCTTAGTTTGTCATGACATGATTTTTAGTGAGTGCATCGAGCTCGTAAACATGCCTACTTGATATCTGTTTTTCAGCATGTGCCAGTTTTCACAAAGTCTGAAAACTGATTATGCTTTTGCTATGTTCACATGCTTTCTAGTTTGTTTTCTGATCCCTTTTGGCTCAAGGTCACTAAGGGACTTTTGTTAATCCTTTTGAGTAGCTCCATGCCGTGTTTTACTTTGCCATGTTCAGGTCCTGTAGCATGTAGTTTTGTTGCTCCAAAGAGTGCTACCTGATCTGAAATTCCAGACAAGTGTTAATTTCACTAAGTCTGAAATCTGTTTACCATATGCATTTTTGCCATGCTTGTTTGAACTTGTTAATGGATGATTTCGCCATAGCTCAGTGCTAGACTTTCGTTAAGCATCTTGAATGTATCCCTGACATTTATTTTTATGCCATGTTTGAGTGTTGTAGCTTGTTCATCTCATTGCATTTAGATGGCTACTTGCTGTAAATCGCAGACCGGTGTCATATTTGAATCGCTTGCCATTTCCAAACCGTAACTCTGATTCCGGCGTTCTTTATATCGTTTTCAAGCGATTTCATATCATCTTTCCAGTGGCACACTTGGATTCCCAAGTTGAGGCCAGGTTCATGCATCCCTTGTCAAATCTTGCATATGCATCCCGCATCGCATCCCGCATAGCATACCATCCTTGCATCATATTGTTTGATCCTTGCACGTGCTTGATTGTGTCCTTGTTGCTTGTTTGTCTTGTTTGGGTAGAGCCGGGAGACGAGTTCGCTAACGAGGAGCCCGTTGAGTTTGCTTTCGAGGATCCAGTCAACTCTGACCACTTTGCAGGCAAGATGATCATACCCTCGAAATCACTACTATCTTTGCTTTGCTAGATGCTCGCTCTTTTGCTATGCCAATGCTACGATGCCTACCACTTGCTTGAAAGCCTCCCAAATTGCCATGCCAAACCTCTAACCCACCATGTCCTAGCAAACCGTTGATTGGCTATGTTACCAATTTGCTCAGCTCCTCTTATAGCGTTGCTAGTTGCAAGTGAAGATTGGAGACCGTTCCTTGTTGGAACATTATTTTCTTGTTGGGATATCATTATATTGCCATGTTATCTTAATGCATCTATATACTTGGTATAGGGTGGAAGGCTCGGCCTCTCGCCTAGTGTTTTGTTCCACTCTTGCCGCCCTAGTTTCCGTCATATCGGTGTTATGTTCCCGGATTTTGCGTTCCTTACGCGGTTGGGTTATAATGGGAACCCCTTGATAGTTCGCCTTGTTTAAAGATTTTCCAGCAATGCCCAACCTTGGTTTTACCATTTGCCGCCTAGCTTATTTTTCCCTTGGATTTCCGCAGCCCAAGGGTCATCTATTTTAGACCCCCCCCGGGCCAGTGCTCCTCTAAGTGTTGGTCCAACCGAGCGATGTCCGGGGCTACCAGGGGCAACTCTGGGCTGGCCTACCCGACGTCTGGCTCATCTGAGTGTGCCCTGGGAACGAAATATGTGCAGCTCCTATCGGGATTTGTCGGCACATTCGGGCGGTGTTGCTGGTCTTGTTTTAACCTGTCGAAGTGTCTTGAAGAACCGAGGTACCGAGTCTGATCGGAACGTCTCAGGAGGAGGTCTATTCCTTCGTTGACCGTGAGAGCTTGTCATGGGCTAAGTTGGGACTCCCCTGCAGGGATTTGAACTTTCGAAAGCCGTGCCCGCGGTTATGGGCACATGGGAATTTGTTAATGTCCGGTTGTAGATAACTTGAACCTTAATTTAATTAAAATGAATCAACTGAGTGTGTTACCGTGATGGCCTCTTCTCGGTGGAGTCCAGGAAGTGGACACGGTGTTGGAGTAATGTTTGCGTAGGTTGTCCTCTAGTTTCTCGCTCGCGCTTTGCCTCCTCTTCTCTCTCTCTTTTGCGAACAGGATAGCCACCATATATGCTAGTCGCTTGCTGTAGCTCAACATATATTTTTACCTCGCCTTACCTATAAGCTTAAATAGTCTTGATCGCGAGGGTGCGAGATTGCTGAGTCCCTGTGGCTCACAGATTACTATTACACCAGATGCAGGGCCTAACGATTCCGCTCCAGGTGACGCGCTCGAGCTCAAGTGGGAGTTCGACGAGGACTCTCAACGATACTATGTTTCCTTTCCTGATGATCAGTAGTGGTGCCCAGTTGGGGGTGATCAGGACCGTGCCACATGTTGGGTTATCTTTTATTTTGGCGCCGTAGTCAGGCCATGAGTGTTTGAATGATGTAATGTTATTTATGTACTTGATTGACGTGGCGAGTGTAAGCCAACTATATTATCTCCCCTTTTATTAATTATATTACATGGGATGTTTGTGAAGATTGCCTAACTTGCGACATATGGCTTCAATGCGATTATGCCTCTAAGTCGTGCCTCGACACGTGGGAGATATAGTCGCATCGAGGGTGTTACATGATGGAGGTAAAACCCTACATCCTTCTTGATTAATATTGAAGATATGGGTGTTACAAGAGTAGATCTACCACGAGATCAGAGAGGCTAAACCCTAGAAGCTAGCCTATGGTATGATTGTATGTTGTGATTGTTGTCCTACGGACTAAAACCCTTCGGTTTATATAGACACCGGAGAGGGTTAGGGTTACACAAGGTCGGTTAAAAAGGAGGAGATATCCATATACGTATTGCCTAGCTTGCCTTCCACGCCAAGTAGAGTCCCATCCGGACACGAGACAAAGTCTTCAATGTTGTATCTTCATAGTCTAACAGTCCGGCCAATGGAGATAGTCCGGCTGTCCGGAGACCCCCTAATCCAGGACTCCCTCAGCAGGGCTCCTTTTTCATCTTTGTCGACACAAATTTGGCTAAAGATGGAGCACCGTCTACATCGTTACCAACGGGGAGCAAGCTCGGAGGTGAGCACCTTCTACACCACCGTCAACATGTCACGTAAAGGTGGGTGCTGTCTACATGTCCTTGCAGCCTGCCTGAAGCCGGCGTACTTTTTGCATCATGGTCGACACGGAGCTCGCCTAATGGCGGGCATCTTCTACACCATCTCGAAGGTCATCCGAGGTGGGGAGTTGTCAACCACCCGCAACATGGAGGTCGCCCAAGACGGGACACCTACACCGCCATCGACATGCAGCCCGTCGATGTTGAGGAACCATCTACACCACCATTGACGTGGCGCTTGCCTGAAGCGGGGCTTGGTTGATACTATCGTCCAGGCGGAACTTGGACCGGGCAGGGATCGGTCTACACTGCCGTCGATGCGGAGCACGCCCAAGGTGTTGTGGAATCTACGCTGCTAAACATGCCTAAGTTGGGGATGCCACCTACACTGTCACCGGCACAAGCTCACCCTAGGTGGCGTGTCATTTACACCGCCACTAAGGTAGAGCACCGGACATATCATTGTCGATACGGAGCTCGTCCGGGGAAGGGCGCCATCTATGCCATTGGAAAAGGAGCTTTCCTGAGGTGGGAACAATGTTGACCCCGTCACAGACATAGAGCTTTCCTAAACGGGGGCGACATCTGCACAACATAGAGCTCGCCAAAGGTGGGCACGCCTTCTACACCACCACTAAGGTGGAGCTCAATCTCTACACTTTCACTGACACGAAGCCCTTCCAAGGCCACCTTGCATGGTTCCATGCTAACCCTGTGTTGCTTCTTGTTGAGGCAGCAAAATCATCAACATCTACCCCAACATCCACATGGCGCACGTCCACAACATCTCCCAAGCACTGACGAGGCGAAGCTGTACTCCGCAGACTTGTCTTTTAGTGATCAAGTAATCCATATCTTGCCAGGCACTGATGAGGCAAAGGGAAGTCATCTAGTCCGACACCGACAAGGCGGACACCACTAGGCCGGGCACCGACTAGGCGAAGGTCGCCCACTTCATCATCGAACAATGACAAGACAGAGGGATATGGCTAAGCAGAGCCTAAGTGATGGAGATACCGCTCTCCCCTTCACTTCATCACTACATCCCCACCATCTACACCAAGCCAACGGCGCAATTGAAGCCTTCAACAAGACACTCAGGAGGAAACTCAAGAAGACGGTGACAAGGAATAGTTGAGACTAGCCTGGCTGTCTCTTCGAGTCCTTTTGGGTGTACTGTGTTATGGTCCATGCTCCAAGTTAGCCGACTCCGTTTTCTCTCATTTACGGGAGTGAGGAGGTCCTACCACTTGAGGTCCACTACCCTCTTTGAGGGTGGCTATCCAAGATGAGATCACCCAAGACGAACAGGTACAACTGCGGTTCCAGGAGCTCGATGCCCTTTAAGAGGGGCGACTTCATGCCCTACAGGACCTGGAGCTTTACCACAAGAACATGGTGAGAGCGTACAACAAGCTCGTCAAGCAACATGTCCTCCAAAAAGGTGAGTTGGTCCTCGTGCTCAAGCATCCCATCGTCATGGCACACAAGACAAGAGGCAAGTTCGAGCCAAAGTGGGAAGGGCCATTCATCATCGAGAAAGTACATGACAGGGGAGCATACCAGCTCGTTGATACGTCCATCTTGCATCATGCTTTTATATAGATATTTATTGCATTATGGGTTGTTATTACACATTATGTCACAATACATGTGCCTATTCTCTCTTATTTTACAAGGTTTACATAAAGAGGGAGAATGCCGGTAGCTGGGATTCTGGGCTGGAAAAGGAGCAAATATTAGAGACCTATTCTGCACTTCTCCAAAAGTCCTGAAACTTCACGGAAGTCATTTTCAGAATATATATAAAAAATATTGAGCGCAAGAAGTTCCAGAGGGGGGCACACCCTGGCCACGAGGGTGGGGGGCGCGTCCCCCTGCCTCGTAGGCCCCCTGGTGGCCCTCCGATGCCCATCTTCTACTATATGGAGTCTTTCATTGAGGAAAAAAATCATAAGTAAGCTTTCGGGACGAGACTCCGCTGCCACGAGGCAGAACCTTGGCGGAACCAATCTAGGGCTCTGGCAGAGCTGTTCTACTGGGGAAACTTCCCTCTGGGAGGGGGAAATCATCGCCATCGTCATCACCAACGATCCTCTCATCGGGAGGGGGTCAATCTCCATTAACATCTTCACCAGCACCATCTCCTCTCAAACCCTAGTTCATCTCTTGTATCCAATTCTTGTCTCTAATTCTGGGATTGGTACCTGTGGGTTGCTAGTAGTGTTGATTACTCCTTGTAGTTGATGCTAGTGGGTTTATTTGGTGGAAGATCATACGTTCATATCCTATATGCATATTAATACCCCTCTGATTATGAACATGAATATGCTTTGTGAGTAGTTACATTTGTTCCTGAGGACATGGGAGAAGTCTTGCTATTAGTAGTCATGTGAATATGGTATTCGTTCGATATTTTGATGAGATGTATGTTGTCTCTCCTCTAGTGGTGTTATGTGAACGTCGACTACATGACACTTCACCATTATTTGGGCCTAGAGGAAGGCATTGGGAAGTAATAAGTAGATGATGGATTGCTAGAGTGACAGAAGCTTAAACCTTAGTTTATGCGTTGCTTCGTAAGGGGCTGATTTGGATCCATATGTTTGATGCTATGGTTAGGTTTACCTTAATACTTTTGTTGTAGTTGCGGATGCTTGCAATAGAAGTTAATAATAAGTGGGATGCTTGTCCAAGTAAGGATAGGACCCAAGCACCGGTCCACCCACATACCAAATTATCAAAGTACCGAACGCGAATCATATGATCGTGATGAAACCTAGCTTGACGATAATTCCCATGTGTCCTCGGGAGCACTTTTCTCTATATAAGAATTTTTCCAGGCTTGTCCTTTGCTATAAAAAGGATTGGGCCACCTTGCTGCACTTTATTTAATTTTGTTACTTGTTACTCATTACAAACTATCTTATCACAAAACTACCTGTTACCTATAATTTCAGTGCTTGCAGAGAATACCTTGCTGAAAGCTGCTTATCATTTCCTTCTGCTCCTCGTTGGGTTCGACACTCTTACTTATCAAAAGGACTACAATAGATCCCCTATACTTGTGGGCCATCAAGACTCTTTTCTGGCGCCGTTGCTGGGGAGTGAAGCACCTTTGGTAGGTGGAATTTGGTAAATAAAAATTTATATAGTGTGCTGAAATTTACTTTCACTTGTTACTATGGAAAGTAATCCTCTGAGGGGCTTGTTCGGGGTAACTTCACCTCGACCAGTAGAGCATAGAGTTGCTCCTCAACCTACTGAAACTATTGAACCTACGGAAAATGAAAAAGTCTGCTTTGAAATTCCTTCAGCTATGATAGAAAAACTGCTAGCTAATCCTTTTTCAGGAGATGGAACATTACATCCTGATGAGCACCTAATATATGTGGATGAAGTTTGTGGATTATTTAAGCTTGCAGGTATGCCCGATGATGTTATCAAGAAGAAGGTCTTCCCTTTATCTTTGGAGGGAGACACATTGACATGGTATAGGCTATGTGATGATATGGGATCATGGAACTACAAACGATTGAAATTGGAATTTCATCAGAAGTGTTATCCTATGCATCTTGTTCACCGTGATCGTAATTATATATATAATTTTTTGTCTTGCGAAGGAGAAAGCATCGCTCAAGCTTGGGGGAGGCTTAAGTCAATGTTATATTCATGCCCCAATCAAGAGCTCTCAAGAGAAATGATTATTCAAAAAATTTATGCTCGGCTTTCTGATAACAATCGCACCATGCTCGATACTTCTTGTGCTGGCTCTTTTATGATGAAGACTATTGAATTCAAATGGGATTTATTGGAAAGAGTTAAATGCAACTCTGAAGATTGGGATATCGACGAAGGTAAGGAGTTAGGTATAACACCTAAGTTTGACTGTGTTAAATCATTTATGGATACCGATGTTTTCCGTAAATTTAGCACTAAATATGGACTTGACTCTGAGATAGTAGCTTATTTTTGTGAATCTTTTGCTACTCATGTTGATCTCCCGAAGGAGAAGTGGTTTAAATATCATCCCCCCATTGAAGTAAAAGTAGCTGCAGTTATTAAAGTTGAAGAAAAGACTATCACTTATAATGATCCTATTGTTCCTACTGTTTATGTTGAGAAACCACATGTTCCTGTTAGGATAAAAGATCATGATAAAGCTTCAACTGTGGTTCATAAAAGCAATATTAGAACCTATAAACCTCCTGAGCAAGTTAAAGTTGAACCTAATATTGTTATTGTTAAGGATCTCTTGGCTGATAATATTGATGGGCATGTTATTTATTTCTGTGATGAAACTGCTAGAATTGCTAAACCTTGTGCTAAAGATAAACATAGACCTATGGTAGGCATGCCTGTTTTTTCCGTTAAAATAGGAGATCATTGTTATCATGGCTTGTGTGATATGGGTTCTAGTGCTAGTGCAATACCTATTGACTTATACAAAGAAATTATGCATGATATTGGACCTGCTGAGTTAGAAGAAATTGATGTCACCATTAAACTTGCCAATAGAGATACTATTTCACCAATGGGAATTGTTAGAGATGTTGAAGTCTTTTATGGGAAAACTAAATATCCTGCTGATTTTCTTGTTCTTGGTTCCCCACAAGATAGCTTTTGCCCCATTATATTTGGTAGACCCTTCTTAAACACTGTTAATGCTAGGATAGACTTCAAAAAGGATGTTATTACTATTGGTTTAGGTGATATGTCTCATGAGTTCAACTTTTCTAAATAGACAACACCGTGAAAAAGAATTGCCTAGTAAAGGTGAAATTATTGGTGTTGCTTCTATTGTCATACATCCTAGTGATCCTTTAGAACAATATTTGCTAGACCATGAAAATGATATGTATATGAATGAAAGAAGGGAAATAGATGAAGTGTTCTGATCCTCCTCCACCCAAGGGTGATCCCGTGTTTGAGCTTAAACCATTGCCTGATACTCTTAAATATGCTTATCTTGATGAAATGAAGATATATCCTGTTATTATTAGTGCTAACCTTTCAGAGAAGGAGGAAGAAAGATTATAGAAAACTCTGAAGAAGCATTGTGCTGCTATTGGATATACTCTTGATGATCTTAAGGGCATTAGTCCCACTCTATGTCAACAGAAAATAAATTTGGAAAAAGATGCCAAACCAGTTATTGATCACCAACGACGACTGAATCCTAAGATTAAATAGGTGGTAAGAAACGAAATACTAAAGCTCCTTGAGGCAGGTATAATTTATCCCGTTGCTGATAGTCAGTGGGTAAGTCCTGTCCATTGTGTTCCTAAGAAGGGGGTATTACTGTCATTCCTAATGATAAAGATGAATTGATTCCGCAAGAAGTTCCAGAGGGGGGCCAAACCCTGGCCACGAGGGTGGGGGGAGCACCCCCCTGCCTCGTAGGCCCCCTGGTGGCCCTCCGATGCCCATCTTCTACTATATGGAGTCTTTCGTTGAGGGAAAAATCATAAGTAAGCTTTCGGGATGAGACTCCGCTGCCACAAGGCAGAACCTTGGTGGAACCAATCTAGGGCTCTGGCAGAGCTGTTCTACCGGGGAAACTTCCCTCCGGGAGGGGGAAATCATCGCCATCGTCATCACCAACGATCCTCTCATTGGGAGGGGGTCAATCTCCATCAACATCTTCACCAGCACCATCTCCTCTCAAACCCTAGTTCATCTCTTGTATCCAATTCTTGTCTCTAATTCTGGGATTGGTACCTGTGGGTTGCTAGTAGTGTTGATTACTCCTTGTAGTTGATGCTAGTGGGTTTATTTGGTGGAAGATCATACGTTCATATCCTATATGCATGTTAATACCCCTCTGATTATGAACATGAATATGCTTTGTGAGTAGTTACATTTGTTCCTGAGGACATGGGAGAAATCTTGCGATTAGTAGTCATGTGAATTTGGTATTCGTTTGATATTTTGATGAGATGTATGTTGTCTCTCCTCTAGTGGTGTTATGTGAACGTCGACTACATGACACTTCACCATTATTTGGGCCTAGAGGAAGGCATTGGGAAGTAATAAGTAGATGATGGGTTGCTAGAGTGACAAAAGCATAAACCCTAGTTTATGCGTTGCTTCGTAAGGGGCTGATTTGGATCCATATGTTTCATGCTATGGTTAGGTTTACCTTAATACTTTTGTTGTAGTTGCCGATGCTTGCAATAGAGGTTAATAATAAGTGGGATGCTTGTCCAAGTAAGGACAGGACCCAAGCACCGGTCCACCCACATGCCAAATTATCAAAGTACTGAACGCGAATCATATGATCGTGATGAAACCTAGCTTGACGATAATTCCCATGTGTCCTCGGGAGCGCTTTTCTCTATATAAGAATTTGTCCAGGCTTGTCCTTTGCTACAAAAAGGATTGGGCCACCTCGCTGCACTTTATTTACTTTTGTTACTTGTTACTCATTACAAATTATCTTATCACAAAACTACCTGTTACCTATAATTTCAGTGCTTGCAGAGAATACCTTGCTGAAAGCCGCTTATCATTTCCTTCTGCTCCTCGTTGGGTTCGACACTCTTACTTATCGAAAGGACTACAATAGATCCCCTATACTTGTGGGCCATCAAGACTCTTTTCTGGCGCCGTTGCCGGGGAGTGAAGCGCCTTTGGTAGGTGGAATTTGGTAAGGAAAAATTTATATAGTGTGCTAAAATTTACTTTCACTTGTTACTATGGAAAGTAATCCTCTGAGGGGCTTGTTCGGGGTATCTTCACCTCGACCAGTAGAGCATAGGGTTGCTCCTCAACCTACTAAACCTACGGAAAATGAAAATGTCTGCTTTGAAATTCCTTCAGCTATGATAGAAAAACTGCTAGCTAATCCTTTTTCAGGAGATGGAACATTACATCCTGATGAGCACCTATTATATGTGGATGAAGTTTGTGGATTATTTAAGCTTGCAGGTATGCCCGATGATGTTATCAAGAAGAAGGTCTTCCCTTTATCTTTGGGGGAGACACATTGACATGGTATAGGCTATGTGATGATATGGGATCATGGAACTACAAACGATTGAAATTGGAATTTCATCAAAAGTGTTATCCTATGCATCTTGTTCACCGTGATCGTAATTATATATATAATTTTTGGTCTCGCGAAGGAGAAAGCATCGCTCAAGCTTGGGGGAGGCTTAAGTCAATGTTATATTCATGCCCCAATCATGAGCTCTCAAGAGAAATGATTATTCAAAAAATTTATGCTCGGCTTTCTGATAACAATCGCACCATGCTCGATACTTCTTATGCTGGCTCTTTTATGATGAAGACTATTGAATTCAAATGGGATTTATTGGAAAGAGTTAAACGCAACTATGAAGATTTGGATATCGACGAAGGTAAGGAGTTAGATATGACACCTAAGTTTGATTGTGTTAAATCTTTTATGGATACCGATGTTTTCCGTAAATTTAGCACTAAATATGGACTTGACTCTGAGATAGTAGCTTATTTTTGTGAATCTTTTGCTACTCATGTTGATCTCCCTAAGGAGAAGTGGTTTAAATATCATTCCCCCATTGAAGTAAAAGTAGCTTCACCTATGAAAGTTGAAGAAAAGACTATCACTTATAATGATCCTATTGTTCCTACTATTTATGTTGAGAAACCACATGTTCCTGTTAGGATAAAAGATCATGATAAAGCTTCAACTGTGGTTCGTAAAAGCAATATTAGAACCTATAAACCTCCTGAGCAAGTTAAGTTGAACCTAATATTGTTGTTGTTAAGGATCTCTTGGCTGATAATATTGATGGGCATGTTATTTATTTCTGTGATGAAACTGCTAGAATTGCTAAACCTTGTGCTAAAGATAAACATAGACCTATGGTAGGCATGCCTGTTTTTTCCGCTAATATAGGAGATCATTGTTATCATGGCTTGTGTGATATGGGTTCTAGTGCTAGTGCAATACCTATTGACTTATACAAAGAAATTATGCATGATATTGGACCTGCTGAGTTAGAAGAAATTGATGTCACCATTAAACTTGCCAATAGAGATACTATTTCACCAATGGGAATTGTTAGAGATGTTGAAATCTTGTATGGGAAAACTAAATATCCTGCTGATTTTCTTGTTCTTGGTTCCCCACAATATAGCTTTTGCCCCATTATATTTGGTAAACCCTTCTTAAATACTGTTAATGCTAGGATAGATTGCAAAAAGGATGTTATTACTATTGGTTTAGGTGATATGTCTCATGAGTTCAACTTTTCTAAATTTCGTAGACAACACCGTGAAAAAGAATTTCCTAGTAAAGATGAAATTATTGGTCTTGCTTCTATTGTCATACCTCCTAGTGATCCTTTAGAACAATATTTGCTAGACCATGAAAATGATATGTATATGAATGGAAGAAGGGAAATAGATGAAGTGTTCTGATCCTCCTCCACCCAAGGGTGATCCCGTGTTTGAGCTTAAACCATTGCATGATACTCTTAAATATGCTTATCTTGATGAAATGAAGATATATCCTGTTATTTTTAGTGCTAACCTTTCAGAGAAGGAGGAAGAAAGATTATTGAAAACTCTGAAGAAGCATTGTGCTGCTATTGGATATACTCTTGATGATCTTAAGGGCATTAGTCCCACTCTATGTCAACAGAAAATAAATTTGGAAAAGATGCCAAACCAGTTATTGATCACCAACGACGACTGAATCCTAAGATTAAAGAAGTGGTAAGAAAAGAAATACTAAAGCTCCTTGAGGCAGGTATAATTTATCCCGTTGCTCATAGTCAGTGGGTAAGTCCTGTCCATTGTGTTCTTAAGAAGGGGGTATTACTGTGGTTCCTAATGATAAAGATGAATTGATTCCGCAAAGAATTATTACAGGTTATAGGATGGTAATTGATTGCCACAAATTAAATAAGGCTACTAAAAATATCATTACCCCTTACCTTTTATTGATCAAATGCTAGAAAGATTATCCAAACATACACATTTTTTCTTTCTAGATGGTTATTCTTGTTTCTCCCAAATACCTGTGTCAGCTGATGATCAATCTAAGACCACTTTTACTTGCCCTTTCGGTACTTTTGCTTATAGAAGTATGCCTTTTGGTTTATGTAATGCACCTGCTACCTTTCAAAGATGCATGATGGCTATATTTTCTGATTTTTGTGAAAAGATATGTGAGGTATTCATGGATGATTTCTCCATTTATGGATCCTCTTTTGATGATTGCTTAAGCAACCTTGATCGAGTTTTGTAGAGATGTGAAGAAACTAACCTTGTCTTGAATTGGGTGAAATGCCACTTTATGGTTAATCAAGGTATTCTCTTGGGGCACAAAATTTCTGAAAGAGGTATTGAAGTTGATAAAGCTAAAGTTGATGCTATTGAAAAGATGCCGTGTCCCAAGGACATCAAAGGTATAAGAAGTTTCCTTGGTCATGCCGGTTTTTATAGGAGGTTCATTAAGGACTTCTCAAAAATTTCTCGGCCTCTAACTAATTTATTAAAAAAAGATATACCATTCGTCTTTGATGATGATTGTGTAGAAGCCTTTGAAATACTTAAGAAAGCATTAATCTCTGCACCTATTGTTCAGCCACCTGATTGGAATTTACCTTTTGGAATAATGTGTGATGCTAGTGATTATAATGTAGGTGCTGTTCTAGGGAAAAGAGTTGATAAGAAATTAAATGTTATTCAATATGCGAGTAAAACTCTAGACAATGCTCAGAGAAATTATGCCACTACTGAAAAAGAATTTTTAGCAGTTGTATTTGCTTGTGACAAGTTCAGACCTTATATTGTTGATTCTAAAGTAACTATTCACACTAATCATGCTGCTATTAAATATCTTATGGAAAAAAAGATGCTAAACCTAGACTTATTAGATGGGTTCTCTTGCTGCAAGAATTTGATTTGCATATTATTGATAGAAAGGGAGCTGAGAACCCCGTTGTCGACAACTTATCTAGGTTAGAAAATGTTCTCGATGACCCACTACCTATTGATGATAGCTTTCCTGATGAACAATTAAATGTCATAAATGCTTCTCACACTGCTCCATGGTATGCTGATTATGCTAATTACATTGTTGCTAAATTTATACCACCTAGTTTGACATACCAGCAAAAGAAAATGTTTTTCTATGATCTAAGACATTACTTCCGGGATGATCCACATCTTTATAAAGAAGGAGTGGATGGTGTTATTAGGCGTTGTGTAACTGAGCATGAACAGGACTAGATCCTATGCAAGTGTCTCTCCGAGGCTTATGGAGGACACCATGCTGGAGATAGAATTGCATACAAGGTATTGCAATACGGTTTTTATTGGCCCACTCTCTTCAAGGATGCCCATAAGTTTGTATTGTCTTGTGATGAATGTCAAAGAATTGGTAATATTAGTAGACGTCAAGAAATGCTTATGAATTATTCACTTGTTATTGAACCATTTGATGTTTGGGGCTTTGATTATATGGGACCTTTTCATGCCTCTAATTGATATACACATATTTTAGTTGTTGTTGATTACGTTACTAAGTGGGTAGAAGCTATTCCAACGAGTAGTGCTGATCATAACACCTCTATTAAGATGCTTAAAGAAGTTATTTTTCCAAGGTTTGGAGTCCCTAGATATTTAATGACTGATGGTGGTTCACATTTTATTCAGGGTGCTTTCCGTAAAATGCTTGCTAAGTATGACGTTAATCGTAGAATTGCATCTTCTTATCACCCACAGTCTAGTGGTCAAGTAGAATTGAGTAATAGAGAACTCAAATTAATTTTGCAAAAGACTGTTAATAGATCTAGAAAGAATTGGACCAAGAAACTTGATGATGCATTATGGGCCTATAGAACTGCATATAAAAATCCTATGGGTATGTCTCCGTATAAAATGGTTTATGGAAAAGCATGTCACTTACCTCTCGAACTAGAACATAAGGCTTATTGGGCTATTAAAGAGCTCAATTATGACTTCAAACTTGCCGATGAGAAAAGGTTATTTGACATTAGCTCACTTGATGAATGGAGAACCCAATCCTATGAGAATGCCAAATTGTTTAAAGAAAATGTTAAAAGATGGCATGACAAAAGAATACAAAAGCGTGAGTTTAATATAGGTGATTATGTATTGCTATACAACTCTCGTTTAAGATTTTTTGTAGGAAAGCTTCTTTCTAAATGGGAAGGTCCTTACATTATCGAGGAGGTCTATCATTTCGGTGCCATAAAAATTCAACAACTTCAAAGGCACAAACCTGAAGGTGGTGAACGGTCAAAGAATCAAAAATTATATCTCAGGTAATCCTATAAATGTTGAAACCAATGTTATTGAAACCGTAACCCCGAAGGAATACATAAGGGACACTTTCTGGAACGTTTCAGACTCCAAAATGGAATAGGTATGTGGTACGGTAAGTAAACCGACTCCAAAATAGTTCTAATGGCAATTTTTCTCCGTTTTGGAATATTTAGAAAATAGAAAAATAAGAAGTAGTCCGGGAAGGACATGAGGGCTCCACGAGGGTGGAGGGCGCGCCCCCTGCCTCGTGGGCACCTCGTGCGCTCTCCGGACTAAGTTTTCTTGCACGATACGTATTTCGGTCGGTAAAAATTTATTATATAATACCCCGAAAGTTTTGACCACAGTATCACGCAAAAATCTCCTGTTCTTGTTTCGAACTATTTCTGGTGCAAATTAGAGCAATATGTCGTCCCAGGATTCGGAAGGAGAAAGCTATGTGGTTGATTATCTTGTAGATCCTAAGGTCTATGGGGACGTGGAGCATTGTGGTTGAACTACGGAAGAAGAAGAGGACTATGAACCCAGGGGAAAGGAGGAGATGTGTTCAGATGAAGATGAAGTCCCATTACCTCAACCTGGGGACATGCATGTGGAGTTCAAAAAGTCAAGCCTCCCTGATAGAGCAAAGAAACCGAAGATCGAGTTTATCCCTTTTCGCCTCTTGCAGGAAAACAAACAGGAATTATGCAAGAGGATATTAAGCCTTGAGAAGGAGATCGATGACCTAAGGGATCAAAATTCTGTCCTCAAGCGCAAATTAAGGAAGACGCCTACGCCATCAACAAAACCAACACCCTCTTCACCAACAAAAAAGGATATATAATCACATGGGTATGGGCACTCCCCTTGGCCACTGCCATGCTTGTGTGGTGCCCCGGTATCATATCACCATCACTTCTATCTTTACCGTTTTTTCTTAGTTTGATCCTTTTGGTAATATCTTGATCTTGTAGCATAAAGTTTTAGTATGATCTAGTCGTGAGTTTTGCTTTATGATCCTTCTATGTAATCGAGTCCGTGAGCTATATATAATAAAGATTAGTGTTGAGTCAAGGGCTTGATTATTTTGCCATGATCTTGAGTGAATAAAAGAAAAGAGAAAGAACAAAAAGAAAATAAAAGAGATCATATGGGTCTTATGAAGAGTAATGAGCTCACATAGAAGGAGTATGATGAATAAAAGTTGTTGAGAGTTGACAAACATAGTTTTGGTCATTGTTGCAATTAATAGGAAGTAATAAAGAAAGAGAGGTCTTCACATATAAATACACTATCTTGGACATCTTTTATGATTGTGAGAACTCATTAAAATATGTCATGCTAAAGAGTTGACGTTGGACAAGGAAGACAACGTAATGGGTTATGTTTTCTTACATCTGAGATAAATTATATTGTCATGGATCATCCAACATGATTGAGCTTGCCTTTCCCCCTCATGCTAGCCAAATTCCTTGCACCAAGTAGAGATAATACTTGTGCTTCCAAACACCCTTAAACCAGTTTTTCCATGAGAGTCCACCATACCTACCTATGGATTGAGTAAGATCCCTCAAGTAAGTTGTCATCGGTGCAAGCAATAAAAATTGCCCTCTAAATATGTATGACTTATTAGTGTGGGAGAAAATAAGCTTTATACGATCGTGCGATACGATAGAAATAAAAGCGACGGACTGCATAATAAAGGTCCATATCACAAGTGGCAATATAAAGTGACATTCTTTCGCATTAAGATTTTGTGCATCCAACCATAAAAGCGCATGACAACCTCTGCTTCCCTCTACGAAGGGCCTATCTTTTACTTTTATCTCCCACCTTACATAAGAGTCATGGTGATCTTCACCCTTCCTTTTTACATTTTACCTTTTGGCAAGCACAACATGTTGGAAAGATCCTGGTATATATGGCTAATTGGATCTGAGTTTTCATGAACTATTATTGTTGACTTTACCCTTGAGGTAAAACGTTGGGAGGCAAAACTATAAGCCCCTATCTTTCTCTGTGTCCAATTAAAACTCCATACCCATAAGTATTGCGTGAGTGTTAGCAATTGTGAAACACTATATGATAGTTGAGTATGTGGACTTGATGAAAAGCTCTTATATTGACTCTTTCCTATGTTATGATAAATTGCAATTGCTCCAATGACTGAGATTATAGTTTGTTAGTTTTCAATGAAGTTTATGATTCACACTTGAAATTGTGATTGAATTGTTACTCTTGCATAAGAGAACATATGAAAATAATTATATAAGTTGATGTTCTAACAATGATCATGATGCCCTCATGTCCGTATTTTATTTTTATCGATACCTCTATCTCTAAACATGTGGACATATTTTTAGATTTCGGCTTTCGCTTGAGGACAAGCAAGGTCTAAGCTTGGGGGAGTTGATACGTCCATCTTGCATCATGCTTTTATATCGATATTTATTGCATTATGGGCTGTTATTACACATTATGTCACAATACTTATGTCTATTCTATCTTATTTTACAAGGTTTACATAAAGAGAGAGAATGCCGGGAGCTGGGATTCTGGGCTGGAAAAGGAATGAATATTAGAGACCTATTTTGCACAGCTCTAGAAGTCCTGAAACTTCACGAAAGTCATTTTCAGAATATATAAAAAATATTGAGCGCAAGAAGTTCTAGAGGGGGGCCACACCCTGGCCACGAGGGTGGGGGCGCGCCGTAACCCCCTGGGCGCGCCCCCTGCCTCGTGGGCCCCCAGGTGGCCCTTCGATGCCCATCTTTTGCTATATGGAGTCTTTCATTGAGGAAAATATCATAAGTAAGCTTTCGGGACGAGACTCCGCTGCCATGAGGCGGAACCTTGGCGGAACCAATCTAGGGCTCTGGCGGAGCTGTTCTACCGAGGAAACTTCCCTCCGGGAGGGGGAAATCATCGCCATCATCATCACCAATGATCATCTCATCGGGAGGGCGTCAATCTCCATCATCTTCACCAGCATCATCTCCTCTCAAACCCTAGTTCATCTCTTGTATCCAATTCTTGTCTCTAAGTCTGTGATTGGTACCTGCGGGTTGCTAGTAGTGTTGATTACTCCTTGTAGTTGATGCTAGTTGGTTTATTTGGTGGAAGATCATAATTTCAGATCATATATGCATATTAATACCCCTATGATTATGAACATGAATATGCTTTGTGAGTAGTTATGTTTGTTCCTGGGGACATGGGAGAAGTATTGCTATTAGTAGTCATGTGAATTTGGTATCCGTTCGATATTTTGATAAGATGTATGTTTTCTCTCCTATAGTGGTGTTATGTGAACTTGGACTACATGACACTTCACCATTATTTGGGCCTAGAGGAAGGCATTGGGAATTAATAATTAGATGATGGGTTGCTAGAGTGATAGAAGCTTAAACCCTAGTTTATGTGTTGCTTCGTAAGGTGCTGATTTGGATCCATATGTTTCATGCTATCGTTAGGTTTACCTTAATACTTTTGTTGTAGTTGCGGATGCTTGCAATAGAGGTTAATCATAAGTGGGATGCTTGTCCAAGTAAGGATAGCACCCAAGCACCGGTCCACCCACATACCAAATTATCAAAGTACCGAACGCGAATCATATGATCGTGATGAAACCTAGCTTGATGATAATTCCCACGTGTCCTCGGGAGCGCTTTTCTCTATATAAGAATTTGTCCAGGCTTATCCTTTGCTACTAAAAGGATTGGGCCACCTTGCTGCACTTTATTTACTTTTGTTACTTGTTACTCGTTACAAATTATCTTATCACAAAACTACCTATTACCTATAATTTGAGTGCTTGCAGAGAATACCTTGTTGAAAACCGCTTATCATTTCCTTCTGCACCTCGTTGGGTTCGACACTCTTACTTATCGAAGGGACTATGATAGAACCCCTATACTTTTGGGTCGTCACTCGTCGGTTCCCACGGAGTCCGACCAATGCCCACAATCAATGGAAGGTTCCTAATTATTTTTTCTTAAAATTTTGCCACTTTTGATGCCTTCCGGATTTCCATTGGGGAAACTTTTTCAGTGGGCTATCGATCCATGGTGCATTCTCCTTTGCATTTCGTGGATATATCTAGTTTTCCCCAATTTTTGCGAACTAAGTACAACAACAGCAAAATGGCTTTCCCCTATATCTAGTTTTCCCCATCTTCAGCACCAACAACACAAGACCCTCGCGAGGGGCCAACCCTCGCGAGGCGGACTCCACCAAGACCTCTAGAAGGTGCGGCCTCCTTAGGCTGGCTCCTGAGGAGCGGAGATTTCTATGCGATCCCTCACCTCGTGCGGCTTGGATGACGCAAGCCATGAGGACCAAGGCCATGCGGGCGCCAGTGGGCACAATACATCAGGTTTCCTCTTTGGTGCTAAAGAGGCAAGCGCAGGCGCGGAGTCCCAAGGCATCAACCTAAGGTTTCCATTTCCATGCAACAAGACCAAGACCGCGAGGACGGTAGGATGGAGGTCACCATCGAGCCCACCACGATGTCACAACCAGAAGCTTTGCAGGCGCATACCACCTTTCGTCAGGATAAGATGTACTAGTTGTCTCCCTTCGAATTTGGCCATTGTGGGATCCCTTCCCGCCTTCATTTTGGGGAAAGAGGACCAAGGCCACTATAAATATAGCCTAGCCACCGCCTTAGATGGGGACGGATCATTCAGGCCATCCTCACCCTCACCAGCTCACACAAGCACAAGAACACACATCCTGAGGTAGCTCCTCCTCTGTACTAGTTCATCCTCAGCCCACCTCGAGGCTAATCCACCACAAAGTAGGAGTAGGGTTTTACACCGCAAGGTGGCCTGAACCTGGGTAAACTGCCTGGTTCCATTTCCTTCCAGTTCATCAAGCTAGGCCGTGGGATCCGCGGGTACGCAGATTGGGGAAATTGAGCTCTTCGCACGCACCCTAGAGTTCAAATCTATCTTGGGTTTGCGAAGCCCTGAATCCAACATTTGGCGCGCCAGGTAGGGGTGCGTCGGAGCTCTGTTCCTCCGGTTGATTCTTCACTGTTTTGCCGTCCCCATGGCTGATGCTCGTCGAGTTCGTGCCGAGTGCCGGGCCGCCCTCTCCGCACGTGTCGCCTAGATGGCCGCTGCGAGCGATGGCGCTCCCCGCTGTTCCCTATCGCCTCCGGCCAACGCTGCCACTAGCCCCGCGGCCCATGAGCAGCAGGCTTTGTCACTACAGCCTTCTGTGCAGCGCGGTGGGCGCACCTCCACTCCATCACTGACTCCGGCGGCCGCTTCATCATCCCAAGCCAACCGAGGGCCGGCGAAAGCGTGGGCTGCGTTGCTCATGGCACGCGAGCTCCTGCGCTATCGCCCGGCCGATGACCTCTACAAGGACTAGCTGGACCGCATTGCCGTGCTCATTAGCGCCACGGGAGAGGCCCCTGCGCTATCCCGCTCGCTGCCTCCCACACCACCTCTTGCGAGAGACGTGGCCCATGGTGCGCCTCCTCCGCCTCCTAGGCAAGATATTGTCCCTGAGCCAAGGCATGAGGCTCCACGGTGTGACCCACCGCGCAGGGCGCCGGCGCTTGACAAGGAAAGCTGCCAGGTGGTGCAGCAGCCGCAAGGAGAGGCGCATGCCCTCCCAGCACCACGGCATCAAGACCGCGTGCCTCCCGAAGCGGTGGTGCACGAGCGCAAAGATCGGGTTCCACCTCCATGACGGGCCCCGGTGAGTGCGGCAGGTTGTCGCGCATTCACCTCGGAGCTGCGCCGCGTCGTCTAGCCAAGGAAGTTCAAGCCAGACCTGCCCCCATGCTACGACAGCACCCTCGACCCCATTGGGTTCCTGCAGCTCTATGAACTAAGCATCGAGGCGGCCAACGGTGATGATAAGGTCATGGAGAACTTGTTTCCCATGGCCCTCAAGGATGGCGCATGCTCATTGTTCCCGAACCTACCCGCAGGATCGATCTCCTCCTGGGACGAGATGTGGGAGCGCTTCATCTGTCAGGACCCCGATCCTAAGTTACACCGATCTAGCATGTAACACATCATATCACTTTGCGGCCTCACGCACGGTATTCCCACGGGTGCCACCTTACCTGGCCCGGGATCATTTGCGCCTTTTGGCTCACGTATATGATAGTGTCGTTAGCATCCATATGACAGAGAACCCGGGCCGACATGACTAGTCGTGAATCCAAAGTGGCACTAACTTATAGGGACAGGCATACATGACCCATCAACGAACGTGTCGATCATGAATGTATGAACCCAAGTCGTAGAAAGCTACAAGGACTTAAAGGAACAACGCATGACATTTCCCCGAAGGGACAGACACAGGAACAAAGAAGGACACATTCCGGCCAGCCTAAGTCTTCTGGAGCATTAGCAAGCTACCATGGCTCAGTGGAAGCACTAGGAGACATTTCCCCATAACAAAGGCTAGCAAGAATAAATAACTAGGTGTCAGATCCCACACATAGCAATAGACATTACACGTACGCAAAACATGCAAGTATTTGTTGTACAACATGGCATCACAACATAACTCAACAACTCATATAGATAAAGGCCTAGATGAGCCCGCATAGCATTATTACAAACAGGGGTCACATGACCCATCATTCAGAGCATACAAGCAACGGAAGCATAACATATCTAAGTATAGACAACTACAAATGAAAAAGGTTGAGAAGCCTGACTATCTACAAGACCCTCCCAAGGGTACAAGATCGTAGATGAGGTAACAAGCTACTTGTCAAAGTCCAAGAGGAACTACTAGTGAGACCGAGTTCTCCTCTGCAAAACATAAGTAAAGAAAACGTGAGTACAAAGGTACTCAGCAAGACTTACATCAGATCCTATCATACATGCATTAGTATCAAAAAGGCAAAATGTGGGGTTTAGTTGCAGCAAGCCAGCTTTGACTCAGTGGCTATCATGTTCTACGACTACGAGTAAGTTCTTTGAGGTAGGAAAGCGCACACGAGTCCAGTAATCACCACATCAATACACTACTATGCATTCATTCCCGTCTCCCTACAAGAAGGCCATCCATAGCACTCACACTTGTCTTGAGAATTTTAGAGTATCCACTTTAAGTTGTCTATGTACAACGTAAGCATCCAAGAAGTCCATAACCACGGACCCGACTATTCGAATAGATCATATTAACCCTGCAGGGGTGCACTTCTTCACACACGCTCTCACCACTTACCATCATGTACACGTCGTGTATCTCGGCAACCTTCAAGCGGAAGCCTGGCAAGGGTGTCGGCCATGACCTGACTAACCACGCAAAAATGTAGTCCAGGTTTATCGCCTATTATGGTTCCATCCGCAAGGAGATCCGGCCGGGGTTTCTCTCACAGCCCCAAATGATGTGTGTAGGATTCCCAAGCCCACCAAATAGGTGCCACGTGGTACACCGGGCCACGGTGCCTAGTCTGTCCCAAGTCCTCCCTGCCGGGTGCCACTCGGTAGAAAAATAGCACTACCTACAAACTCCAGAATCTAGTTGCGACTCCTAGACAGAGATCAAGGTAGTCAATAAGTCGAGAGAGCTTGGACCGCCCGGAGCCCAATGTGTGGTAGTAGCTAGTCATTGGACAACTTACACAGAACTCAGTTCTTAAGGATGGTCCCAATGAGACAACCCACCATGTACTCCTACATGGCCTCTCACCGCTACCTTTACCAAATCATGTTCACACACTTAACTTCAGCATTAGAACATGGCACAACACTCCAATTCATTCCGAATGAATCAGACCTGACGCAACTCTAAGCAATAGAAGGCATGGCGTGGTAGGAACACAACATGGCTCAATCAACTCCTACACATGCTAGTGGGTTTCAACTATTTACTGTGGCAATGACAGGTCATGCAGAGGAATGGGTTCAACTACCGCAGCATAAAGTAGCAGGTGAATCGTTGTTGTCATAATGCAATAAAAGAGAGCGGGAGCAAGAGAGTGGGGTTGTATCGGAATGAACAAGGGGCTTTGCTTGCCTGATAGATCAACAGGGGGGCACTGCTCCTCTAACAGGTACTGTGGAACAGTCTCTGGAGCAGGACCTATCGAGAAGGATGGTGCTGGCAATCAGTACACAAACATATGCAACAATATTATGCATGATCATGGCATGTAGATGTGATGTTGTTTGTGCTAATGCAACTAGCATTCTAGTTTAATGAAGTCCATTTGAACCAGCAACTCCAAATTAAACATTTATAAATGCCATGCATGTGTTTCCACCTATACAGCAGGTTTAGGTTGGTTGTTCATGCATGAAACTTGTACAGATGGATAGATTGAATTTTTATGATAATTTTTCATATATAAATTATTTCAATCTGAGCTACGGTTGAATTTATGTGAATTTTTGAAGTTTTGGCTAAATTCTGGAATTTCCTGATTTATTTTTAAACCCAGAAAAGGAGTAATTGCGTCAGCACTCCGTGCTTATGTCAGTAGTCAGCAGCGCTGCCTAGGTCAAACCTGACGTGTGGAGTCCACACGTCAGTGCCACAGTTAATTAACAAAGCTAATTAACACTAACATTAACCCTAACTACAAATTAGCTGGGGCGGGGCCCACATGTCAATGACTCCAGCTGAGTCAGTTAGTGGTCAAAACGGTCAAACTCGCCGGCGTTTAGCCGCCGGCGAGGCCGAACGCGATGGAGGCGCACGGGGTCGTCGCTCCAGCAACCATTTGGGCGGAGGAGACCACCTACGCGACGGGCCAGCTCGTGCACATCCATAGGAACACGCGAGAGGCCGTGGGATGGTCGGAGCTCGCCAGAGCAAAGCTCGCGGTGGCGGCCGGAGCACGGCCAGGTGCGGTCGAGGTGCTGCGGTGCACGGAAGAGAGACCGGAGGGGCTCTACGGCCTCCTGGCGTCACCAGGAGCAGGGTGACGCCCGCGGTTGCGAGCCGCGGTGCCTCTGGCCATGATGGAGAGGAACCATGGCAGCATGACCGCTCGGGTCCAGTGGGTAGCGCGGCTACGGCACGCGAATGATGAAACGGAGAGGGGGAAGCGACTGCGGCGCTCACAGAGGATTCGGCAGAGGTGTCAGCAGGCTCGGGGGAGGTCCAACACGGGTAGAAAGGCGGCGGCGATGTCGGGTGGCCGGAGGTGAAGACGGCGGCAATGCCGGCATTCCAGAGCATCCCGCGGCACGTGGCTCGATGGAGACGAAGTAGGCGTCGCGGCGGAGCTTGCAGACATGAGGAGAGGGCGAGGGGGAGGCGGTACCTACGATGGCGGTGAGTTGCGGCGATGGCAGCGCTCGGCCATGAGAGAGAGAGAGAGATCCAGGGGAGGGGGAGGAACAAGAAAGAGTGAGAGAGGTCCAGCGGGCATGGAGTCGTCCAGAGCGACGAGGGGTTGAGGCATACAGGCAAGAGGTGGCCGAACGCATGGCCGTGCGCGCCGGGCGCGTGCCCCTGTCCTCCTAGCGTGAGGAAGGGGACGACTGGCAGTGCCAGTCGGCTGGGCGGGCCTGCTGGGACGCTGGGCTGCACAGTGCGAGTTCGCCAGGTAAGTGGTCCAGGTAAGACTCTTTTTCATTTCTGTTCTGTGTTTTCTTTTCTGTTATTTATTTTGATTTAGTTTTAAGCACTAAATCATTTTGCTTTCTTCTGATAATTTTTGCAGGGACTAAAAGGATTATTCCAAAGCCCCTCATCAAATATCAGAACTATTGCACATATATTAAATATATAATATATATATATATATCCAATGTAAATAATTATTGGATTAACTCAATTCCAAAAATAAATATTTCTGAGCTCCTAAAAATATTGTTTTGAATTTTACCTCTGTTCAATATTTTTAGGGAAAAATAGGAACATTTTCTTGGACCCATTTGAAGCAATTTTTGTCGTGATCATTTCCAAAAATGATATCCGAGGCTTTCACATGTCCCCATTTCAAGTTCATTGAAAAATAAACATGATGCAAACAGCAGCTAGCCTATAGCATACCAGAACTAGGGATGTGACATCATCGCCAACTTCCAGGGCACACGCGACCGTGCGCTGGCCATGGGTGACCTGCGACGCAACAAGCAGCAGCCAGGAGAAACCTTGCACAAATACATCCATCACTTTACCAATGTTCGCCTCAAGATTCGCAAGGTGTCGGATGAGGCCATCATTTCGGTGTTCACCGATGGCATCTGTGATGTCAAGATGAAGGAAGAGCTCGCCATACACGAGGACTTGTGCTCGGCCCTGGAGATTTTCAACATGGCAACCAGGTGCGCAAGGGCCGAGGAAGGTCGCCTCTTCCTCCAGGGACTTCTGGAGGCTGACCAAGAAGACAAGAAGGCCAAGGCCAAGGACGTGAAGCGCAAGGGTCCAGCTGTGCTCGCGGCCGAACCTGAGATGAAGCCCAACTGCGACCACCCGGAGTCATCCAAGGGCAGCCGCCCGTTTTGCGTCTTCCACAACATGCACAACCACAACACCAGCGACTGCCAAGAGCTCAGGGCCATCCGTGATGGGTGCCTCGGTCATCGCCCCGAGCGTAACTACCGAGGCTACGACTGTGGAGGATGCTGAGGCGGAGGACGTTGGGACAACCGCGACCCCCGCCAGGACTGGAGCGATCAGCCTCGTGAGGACCGCTGGCAAGGACACCCTCATGAGGGTCCCTGGAGGGATCAGCCTCATGAGGATTGACTTCAGGGCAACGCTAGTGTCGGATGTGGGGTTCCAGCAACCCTTAAGGTTCGAACACTGGGGTGCGCGCGAAGTCTTTCCTTCCTATCGATCTACGCCCTAGCTCGCTAAGATCTCGCGGACGAACTCGATGAACTCGCAACACAGAAAGACACAAGGTTTATACTGGCTCGGGCCACCGTTGTGGTGTAATACCCTACTCCAGTGTGGTGGTGGTGGATTGCTTCTAGGGCTGATGATGAACAGTACAAGGGAAGAACAACCTCCTAAGGTTAAGGTGTTCTTGTGAGTAGGCTCTCGATCGGGTTGGATCAAGCTAAGATGAGATGCCCCTACTATGGTGGCTAGCTCTACTTATATAGGCCATGGTCCTCTTCCCAAATATCAAGCGGGAAGGGAGCCAACAACGGCGGGACAATTTGGAGGGGGACAGCTAGTACAAGCTATCCTGACAAAAGTGGTCTTCACCTGCGAAAAGCTTTGGTGGTGACGCCGCCTTGGGCTCCACGATGACCTCCGTCTTGCCGTCCTCCTGGTATTGGTCTCATTGCACCAATATAGGAACCTTTGCCTGATGCCTCGGTACTCTTCGCCTGCGCTGGCCTCCTTAGCACCAAAGAGGAAACAAGGATGCTGCGCGCACTGGCGCCCGCCTGGTGTCGTGCGTCATGGCTCACGTCATGAGGGCCTCATGAGGTTTGCACTGCCTTGATATCTCCTCTCCTCGTGAGCCTCCCTGGCTAGGCTACTCCAGAGGAGGTCTTGCGTCGTCTCCCTCGCGAGGGTCTTGGATGCCTTGTTGATGAAGATGGGTCGTACGGCCTGCTAGCTTAGCCACGTCGTGGGCCGCAGACAGGCAAGTCTGGGGACCCCTGTTCCCAAAACACCGACTGTAGCCCCCGGGCCCAAGGTGCGCTCGGGCTTGGCTTCGAGGCGAAGCCAATGGCCATGTATGGAGCGCCGCGGGCCCCAAAAGCCTACGGCCCCGATTGACGCGTGGTGGTTGATTGGACGTGGGCATCTCCGCTTCCCCATGCTGCCCTTGAATCCGCCTGGCTATGCGGCCCCGCCTCTTACACAGTTATTCTTCTTTCGCCACGCCCGGCTCTTCCAATCTCCGTCCTGGCTCGATGCCCTGCTCCGCCTTCTCAATCCGACCTGTGCTCCACCCGCTTCACCGCCATGGCACCGAAACAAGCCGAAAAGGGGAAGAAACCTCTGTCCTCGCCAACTGCGCCTCCATCCTTCGAGACTGCGCTTGGCTGGCCTCGGGTGCTCAACAACGAGGCCACGGACAAGGTGCGCCCCATGCTTGCCTCCAGTTCCAACGGGTGGGGAGAGACGTCGGCTTGGCCCGCGTCTCGCACCAGCATGGCTCAGGCAGTTACCAAGGTTCTGATCTTCATTGATGCCCTCTGGGCTGGCCTGATTCCTCCCTTCTCTGCCTTCTTCAACGCGGTGCTCGAGCACTATCAGATCCACATGCTCCATCCCGATCCTTAGGCTATGACCCTTCTTGCCGTCTTCGCCTTCGCGTGTGAGGCCATGGTGGGCATTGCCCCCTCCGTGGCACTCCTCCACAACTTCTTCTCGTTGCATATCAACGTTCCCTAGCAGAGCTCAGGGTGCGTGGGTTTCCAGGACAGGGCTGCGACGGCAGGCACGGGGATAGACTTCGAGCTCCCTTCATCCACGAGCGAGTTCCATATGCGATGGGTGTTTTTTGACACAGGCATGCTCAACCCTCTGCTCCATGCTCCAATGGGGCCTGCTATTTCAAACTCCGGCTGGGTCATCAGAAGCTTACGAGCCCCTGCCTTGCCCCCGTCTGGACCAGGCTGAGGTGGTTGAAGGACCTTGGCGTGACTGGGCCATTCTCGCCCGATGTGGGACTTGCTTAGCAGACAGGACAACATGAGGTTTCAGGAGGAGGGGCTTCCTCTCGCAGCGCGGCAGACAGTGCTCACGGTCCTATCAGGTGTCCCTTTGTCAGACGAGATGTCCAGGAACAGTTACATGTTGTACCGCTGCGTGAACAAAGTCACATTTGCCGCGAACATGCCTTCCTTTGATGAGTGGGGGCTACGCCCAGTCGGCTTGGTGGGGCCCCGCGAGAACCCCGTCATCATGGTCCCCTTCTTCGCCGCCGGCGCCGGGCTCACCCCAGGTGACGGTGCGGGGGAGTGAGCTGCGGCGGGGGCCGGCGGCTCGGGTGCTGAGGAGCACATGTCGGGTGGTGATTAGGGGGCGTCGTCCTCGGGGGCCTGCGACCCCCCTCCCGAGGCGTCGGCTGCCGAGTAGATGCGGCATGCGGCTCTCGAGGCTGAGGCTCTAGAAGCCTCGGGAGGTCGTAGTGGGAAGGAGCTGGGCTCTTCGCCTCAGTCGGGCTCCCCTGAGGCCATCCCTCTTGGGTCTTCTTTGGCTGCGCCGCGCACCTGCCATCACATCCAGCACTTCGGTCGCCTTTGTGTGGACTTCGAGGAGCTCCGCAAGAGGAAGGGATCCCCCGGCGGCAGCAAGATCTTCGGGCCGTTGAAGCGACGGAAGTACATCGCTCTTGACGCGTAAGTATCTTGTCGCCGTGGCTTTTTGCGTATGGTCTTCTTATCCTGACGCCTGTCCTCTAGGGCTCCTGCTGCTGAAGTTGTTGCGTCTTCCGAGAAGCGGCCTCCTCATATATCAACTCCCCCGTCGGCATTGAGCGTTCCTGGCCTGTTGGCCGCCCCTAAAGCAGGGTCAGTCGGAGGAGCGTTCCCGCCCTCGGGACGTGCTAAGTCCGTGGTTTGGCTGTCCTTCACCCACGGTCTGGCGTGGAGCTTGACGGGCATGCCCAAGACTCCTCCTCTATTCATGAAAGTTCTCTTCCTTATACTAATTACTCGTGAATTGCTTGTATGACCAACATTATGACTGTCAAGCCTCAAGAGATTCACTTTCTAAACCCAATGTGAAGCTACCACTAGGCATGCTATAATTTCAACTTCATGATATTCAATTCATTCAACGATTTACTCATAGGATATAAGTGAAGCACAAGAGTAAATGACGAGCTACTCCAAAAGAGATATAAGTGAAGATCAAGCGAGTAGTTAAGTAAATAGGTAGCTATTTGAGGACTCTCTCTTATTCAAAAACTTTCAGATCTAATCAATTTATTAAAATAGCAAGCAAAACAAAATAAAATGACATCCCAAGAATAACACACATCATCCGAAGAAGCAAAAACTTAGGCTCGACTGATAATTGTTCATGAAGAAAGGTGGGATGCCTACCGGGCATCCCCAAGCTTAGATGCTTGAGACTTCTTGAAATATTATATTGGATGCCTTGGGCATCCCCAAGCTTGAGCTTTTGTGTCTCCTTAATTCCTTTTATATCACGGTTTCCCTAAAATCCTAAAAACTTCATCCACACAAAACTCAACAAGAACTCATGAGATAAGTTAGTATAAACCAATGCAAAAACCTCATCATTCTCTAATATAGAAAATCACTAAAATTATTATTCAACATTTCATTCTAAATGCCTCTTCATATTTAATACTCCTATCCTCAAATAGAATCATTAAACAAGCAAACATATGCAAACAATGCAAATATAACAACAATCTCCCAAAACAGTACGGCCTATAAAGAATGCAAGAGTATCAATACTTCTTTAACTCCAACAATTATGAAAATTTACCACACTAGAAAATTTCTAAGAGCATATTTTGCAGAAAGTTTCAACATTTTATCACATTCTGACTTTTCTAGGTAATTTCTGCAACAACAATAAACTTTCTGTTTTAAAACAGCAACATGTAGACTTGCAAAATAAGCATAGCAAAGGCTATACTTGACATTTTTATTGAAATAAAAGATGCAAAACATTATTCTAAGTAACATCAAGAAAAACCTAACAAAATAAAATGACGCTCCAAGTAAAACTCATATCATGTGATGAATGAAAACATAACTCAAATTGAGGTTACCGATAATGTTGGAGATGAAGGAGGGGATGCATTCTGAGGCATCCCCAAGATTGGCTGCTTGGCTCTTCCTTAGGTATTAACTTGGGGTGCCTTGGGCATCCCAATCTTAGGGTCTTGTCACTCCTTATTCTCCTCATATCGACATCTCACCCAAAACTTGAAAACTTCAATCAAACAAAACTTAACGGAACTTCATGAGATAGGTTAGTATGATAAAGAGAAAACCATTTCACTTTGGTACTGTTAAAGAAAAGATTCATAATTTTTCTCACACAATGTATACTGTAGAATATCATTTCCACAATTTATATTGAGCAATATAAGCCATAGAAACTAGAAAACAAGCAAACTATGCATTGAAAACAGAATCTGTTAAAAAACAGAACAGTCTGTAGTAATCTGTACTCCAACCATACTTCTGTTACTCCAAAAATTCTGAAAAATAGGAAAACCTTTGCAATTTTTCTATTGATCTTATGCAAAAATAATCAGCATTTTATCACACTTCTGTTAAAAATGAGAATTGTTTTCCTGAGCGCGAAAGTTTCTGTTTTTCAGCAAGGTCAAATCAACTATCACCATAAGCCATCCCAAAGGTCTTACTTGGCACTTTATTGAAACGAAAGAAATAAAGCATGATTACTACAGTAGCCTAATAATGTGAACACATAAATACAGTAGGGGTAAATGTTGGGTTGTCTCCAAACAAGTGCTTTTCTTTAATGCCTTTCAATGATGCTCGCATAAAAGATAAGAATTGAACCAAAAAGAGAGCATGATGAAGCATATGTCTAGCACATTGTCATGGGATTTCCACTGCCACCTATGGGACCGGGTGGCCCCTTGTTGTCTTGGCAGGGGGACGATGCATTGCACAAAGAGAAGACCAGCGCACGTCAGGGCGTCGGGGAGCACACAAGCGATTTACCCAGGTTCGGGCCGCCGCGAGGCGTAAGTCCCTACCCCTGCTTCAGTGGATTGATGGTGGAATGAATGTGGTGGTGCATTGTACACTTGCCCGACAAGGTTTGCCTTGTGGGCGCAGCGACTACGTGTGGTGGCTTGGGGTTGTCAACTATCCAACCTTCTATCCACTCCTGCGAGTGCCATAGGGCTCCTTTTATAGATTAAGGGGTTACTAGAGAATAGTGCTATCATACCTAACTCCGTGGGTTGATAGGGTGCATTAAATGTGCCACTAAGTGTCACATCACTCGTCGCCCGGCAAGGCCTGTCGGGCTATCTTGCTGGCTCTGCACTTGTTCTCTTGACACATCGCAGGATGGGTGTCATCTGTAGGCTTCTCTCGTAGGAAATGGCTGCCATGTGGCAAACGGTGGCCTCTTAATCATCTTGCGGCTTGACGCCATACTGACTCACGACGTGAGTCATGCTTGAGTGGTTGGGGGGGGGGGGCTCTGCCCCCGCAAGCCCCGACAGGTTCTGCCGGGGAGCCTTGGTAGTCTGCTTCTGGTGGTGGCCTCGCCCCCTGCTGGGCTCGCCTGCCCGGCAAGGGAAGCCCTCCTCTTGCTGATATCTTGATCCTTGGGCTCGATCTTGGTCCCTCTGAGCTGCATGTTGGTCCTTCAAATCTCTTGGTGTCGCGCCCAAGATGCGTCTCTATCCCAATCACGTGATGAATTCATGATTGGGGCACAATCGCATTTCGAGCGCATAGCAAGGTGGATATCATTACAACATACCATGTACTAAATAGATGAGAATACAAGGTAAAGTCTTACACTCGCCACAAGCTACAACATGAATACAATAGTTCATCAATACATAGAAATCATCATACAGAAGGGCAGGATCTGACTACGGATGAAATCAAACGAAAAAGAAGAACGACATCCACCCTTCTAATCCCAGGCTCCCCGACCCGGAACCTATCCCTTGATCGAAGAAGAAGAAGAACTCCAAAAGCAATCAAGCATCGCTTTCACGTCAGATCATCACATTACGTGTACCTGCAACTGTTGTTGTAGTACTCTGTGAGCCACGAGGAATCAGCAACCCCATTACCATGGGTATCAAGACTAGCAAAGCTTAATGGTTATGAAAAGGATAAGTGGTGAGGTTGCAGCAAGCGACTAAGCATTGTATGGTGGATAATTTACGAGTACAGTAATAAGATGAGAAACTACGCAACAGTTGCAAACTAGTAATGATCAAGAAGTGATCCTAAACTACTTACGTTCAAACATAACCCAACCGTGTTCTCTTCTTGAATGAACCCGAAAAGAGACAGTCACGGCTACGCACGCGGTTGGTGTACTTTAATTGAGTTTAGTTCAAGTCCACTACAACCAGATATTAACAAATTCCCATCCGCCACATAACCGCGGGCACGGCTCTCGAAAGTTTAAATCCTGCAGGGGTGTCCCAACTTAGCCGATGACAATCTCACGATCCGCGGAGACAATCCTCCATCATGGGACATCCAATCAAACTTGGGATCCCGGTGCACAAGACATTTTGACAATGGTAAAACAAAACTAGCTGAGCCTTCCACCCTTTACCAAGTATATAGATGCATTAATTAAATAAGAAATATTGTGATATCCCATGATATCCATGTCCGAACATGGAACAACCTGCAACAACACCTGCAACTAGCAACGGTATAAGAGGGGCTGAGCAGAGCGGTAACATAGCCAAACAACGGTTTGCTAGGACGGTGAAAAAGGTTAAAGGCTATCATGGCAATTTGGGAGGCTTAATAAACAAGTGGTGGGTAGCACGACATAGCGATAGCATCAAGACAACTAGCATAGCAAAGATAGTAGTGAGATCCAAGGTGACGGTCATCTTGCCTGAAATCCCGCTAGGAAGAAGTCTGAATCCATGAAGAAGACGAACCAACATAGTCGAACGGATCCTCACAATCGCAACGTAACCGAAACTATCGAGAAGAAGTACAACCGGAAAGAAGCAAACAACATAGTAAACAAACAAGCATAAACATGGCACGATGCACAAACAAGTATGATGCATGTCCGATTTAATGAGTCATGTCGTGGCAAAGTGCAACAAACAATACTACAAATTAAGTGGAGCTCAATATGCAACGAGTTGCATATTGAAGAAATACCACATTAAAATATTTAGTTCACTCTCATTTATGAACAAGACAAGAGTAAATGTTGATTAACATGGCAAGTGGTAAAGCTAATAAAACTACCTATCTAGGCAAGTTTAAATGAGGCCGGAAACAACAAACAACAATTCCAGAAAATCCTCATATGCATATTTCAAAGTTGGTACTGTTCTGCCCTATACACAATTTAAGAGTTATTAAACATGAAAAATAATGCCACCATGTTAATCTATGCATTTTCTACCCCATTTACATATAAAGTTTATTTAATTCGGAGCTACGGTTATTTAGTTATGAAATAAACCATTCTAAAATGGAAATTATGCAAATTAAATGCAAACAGCAATTTAAACATTTTAAACATGGATGAAAGTCGCATATTATGGAACTCGATCAAATTCTAAGCACTTTACATATTAAATCATTGTAATCCGATGCACGATTTGTGAGATATTAAATGCATGAACATGAGGGGCTTTTCTATAAAACTGACATTCCCTGCATAATTGGAAAATTCATCCTGGAAGGAAAAAACGTCACCGGCCAAAACTGGGGCAGACTGGGCGCAGGACTGTGGGTGGCTCACCATGGGACAAGCCCATATTGATGGAGAGGCCAAGGTAGGCCGGCCTGATGGGCGAGCGGGTCAGCGCGGAGGGTCAACGAGCGGAGGATCGGGTGGCTGAGCGCGTTCGTCCTCTCCTGCTCGATGTCGATGCAGAAGCAGGGGAGCTCGAAAGCGTGCAGGTGGGAACTTTGCGCAACTTCGAGAGGGAAGGACGAGGGGCTCTGGGACGACGCGACGACGGCAGATCCATGCGCGGGGATCCCGTCCCTGGGGGTGGTGGCGACGAGGTCCAAGGCGTCGGTTGTTCTCTTGTTCGTTCCTAGTATAGAGACGGAGAGGGACTTGGCGGCGGGGATGGCTTGATCCGGGTGGCAGGCGGCCGGATCGAAGAAGAGGACGACCATGGATGTAGTCGGGGCAGCGTGCGGGCGAAGCTCCTGGCAGTTGACGATGAGGGGGATGGCAGAGACTGGCCGATCTGGACAAGGGGAGGCGGATCCCGGCGAGGTTCGTCGGATCCGGCTGGTTCCAGGCAGCAGTGGCGAGCTTGTTCATGCTTAGAGAGAGAGACGGTCAGAGGAGCGGGAGAGCCAGGAAAGGGGAAAAAGGGGCGCGAAGCAGGGGACCTGTTGGGTTCTCCGGTGATGGGCAACGGGTCGTGATGGAGCTCTGGCTTGGAGCTGCTGCTGCACGGGTTCAAAGAGGGTGCCATGGGGAAGAAGCAGAGGAGGAGCCCAGCTTGCTCCGGCGAGATAAGGCTGACATTGGAGGAGACTGGGACGAGTAGGACGATGCCGACGGCGGAGGAGCTTGGTGGTGGCACACTGGATCGAGGAGGCAGGGGGTGCACTGGTTGGCTCACTGGTCAAGATCGAGCAGAGGAGGCATGGCCTCAGGCTCGAGGATAGAGGAGGTGCAGGTGCTGTGGTTGGAGGATCGGGAGGGATGCACTAGTTGGGTAGCGGCGGAAATCAAGGGAGATGGTCAGAGGATGCTGGTTGGATCGGGCAGGATAGGAAAACGAGGAGGTGGCAGTGGATGGGACTGATGGAATGGATGGGACGGCTCCTCGGACTAGGGTTTGACTGCGTAGAATGTAGGTGGTCTATGTATAGGGAAAGGGAGGTTTAGGGTAGATTTGGAACCTCCGATTAAATCAGACGATCGAGAATAAATAGGCTAGGAGAGTCCAATAAAGAACGGAAGATCTTTTAGAGATGTTTGGGGATGATCCGAATCCAACGGTGAAGACGGAGCGGGTCGGGTTCGCGTAAGTTCCGGGCACACGAGAGGGGTTTGATGAAAGGCCATGGAGATAAGGGGGTTTGATGGGCTCACAGAAGAGACAGAAGAGACCGGTCCGGTTGACCTGAGAGGAGGTCAACAAAGACAAGGAAGAAGTGGCAACTTTGATGGGATGTATGTTCATGAAAACATGAAGATGCAATGCAGATGATGCGATGATGAAATGCAACAAAACAATAAACACATAGCAACAACGAAATAACTAGAAGGTCACTGCAGCGTCGGTCCCGAGTAGTCACACTTGTTCCTTCAATATCTGACTTAAGCTGGTGCTTCAATCTTGATCTTGTGCTTGTGCACAGTTGGTCAACATACGCAGGTTTGTTGCACCGACAGAAGCCCCTGGGCTAGTCCTGGCCATCTCAGGCCCAGCCCTATCGGCCCACCCAGGCCCGGCCCTAAAATCCAGGGCCTAGGCCCGATGGGCTTGCCCGTGGGCCGGGCTTGGGCCTATGTTTTGAGCCCACCAGCAGGGCCTGGGCGGGCTTGTGCTTGGCATATTAACATTTTAAGGAAGAGGCCCAGCCCACGGCCCTAAGACCTAAGGGATTTTCAGGGCTTTTTACCAGATGAGCCGGGCTTGGGCTTGAAAAGTAGGCCCAATGGTAGGCCCAGGGAGGGCCTGGGCCTCAGTTTTCTGCCATGGGCTTTTTTAGGCCCGGCCCGGCCCATGGCCAGAGATACCCTAGGCCTACCCAGAATGCGCTACTGAGCGTCGTCGGGGTAGGCCTAATAAGTGCACATGCAAGGTTGTTGAAGGGGTTGATCCATAAGTTTTCCGTTGATGCTTCATCAGCCTTGATTCTGGGCCAATTTCTGGTTTTCCCATGTGCGGCATAAAGCCAATAGTGGTGGGGCCGCTCTAGTAATGTCCCATGAATGACTTCAACGCACGGGGTAAAAACTGCCAATTTACTCTTCCCACAGCACGCCTGAGGGAGTCCTGGATTAGGGGGTCTCCGGACAGCCGGATTATATCCTTTGGCCGGACTATTGGACTATGAAGATACAAGATTGAAGACTTTGTCTCGTGTCCGGATGGGACTCTACTTGGCGTGGAAGGCAAGCTAGGCAATACGGATATGGATATCTCCTCCTTTGTAA